>NC_041815.1:1278694-1598367 GCF_900964775.1 Scleropages formosus | reverse complement strand
GCAGACATACACCTTGCTAATAAATGGATAACAGTGCTTTCTTCACTGCGTTTCTCCTATATTGTGCTCTGTATGTGTTCTTAGTCCTGTATCTTTTTATACTTTCTCTGGTCCTGTCTTGAAAGCCAGTAGAGAAGAAACACTGCAGAAACAGACCTTTGGCTTTCCGTTTTTGAAATTTACATAAAATAATGAGACAGAGTGGGAAAACGTGGATTGTTGTCAATGACATATTGAAGCTATGAGGTTTTTAGTGCATTTCTGTCATTTTGGAAATACTTTTAGAGGAAAACACAAACTGCGTAGAAGTGCAAGCGTCTCACCTGTCACTAGTCTGAATTATAAACAGTCCGAGATGGAAAAGCTGATCAACATCCCCTTTAGTATGTTTTCGAGAACTACCAAGTGATGCTATCAAGACCCATGTGTGGATTCTTCAGCCTTCTGAGAGTCTCTTTACTCTGAGTGCATCTGAACTCAGAGTACTGAACTGTATTTTGGAGTGCTCCTGAAATAAGGCCATTTCCGATTTTCTTCCAGTTTAACAAGTTCCGCAGTCAGAGAGCATTCCAGTTCTAGCCTCGCATCCACATCCACTTGAACTGGAGTGGCTCTCTTCGGGAAGGGCCGCCAGTATCACAGGATGGGCCTTCTGACCTTTCTGGATAATGAGAAGACACAAACAAGTTTTGGGACATATTTACTCCCAATTTTGTTCTCAGTAAATCTAAATGATGATAGAAAACATTTACAATAAGAGTTCAAATAGACCAGTGTGTTATTTGAATTAAATCACAGTATAGTACATTTTCTGTGAAATACATGAAATTATAAAGTCCTGTTTTATGGACGCTATTAATCAAACATGTTCTTTCCTCTTCACTTTCTTAGAGAACTGTAACCATTTTTAATTACCCACTGAAACTGTGCTTTTGCACATGCAGTAATATCTTTATATTCTTTTTCCTTAGTGGGAAGCTATCTGAATGATTTCAATCTTCATGTCATTTTCTTTTCATGTGTTATATTTTGAATAGTTTCCATGAGGTCCTGGTCTGCTGTGCAATAATGAGTTATGTGATGACAAAAATGGTTTATTAAATCATTTACAGGGAAGCCACCCTCTTTGTTCATTGTCAGTGACATGGCCACTGAAATTATCTGAGCCCGTAATTGATGATTTATGTGCATTTTAAAAAGCTTCTAAAGTTGTGTGCCATATGAGGTACCTAGAAAAAAAAAAAGAAAAAAAAACATCAGTAGTGAAACCCATATGCACTGTTGTTTATCAGTTGCTCTGTGTTGTTTATATTAATTTTGCAGATTCACAAATCATTGCACATGCTACTGTATGCTTGAAATACCTCACTGGCTTAGTATGCCATTGTGGAATTAAGTAGGCTTTAAATTTGAAGATTTGCAAAGTCATTGCTATTCTGATTGCTCCTGCTGTTCACGTTTAGATTCTCCGTTGACGGCCCAAGGTCTCAGTGGAGCACTTTCAGTGCAATTTGTCATTCCTTGGAAGACTCTTAACACCGATCACTTAGGTACCTGGTGTGCAGACAATAATACCAGTGAGTTCTGTAGTGAAACATCATTAAAATGTGAACGAATAATGAATTTGCTTTGCAAAATCTGAATATTCATGCTATAGTTCCTCAAGTTTAGTCATACTCAATGAGTTTCAGTAAACGGTAAGGGGAACACGGTGCCTAAAGGAACAGTACAAGAAGCAAAGATGCAAATGCACACATGAATTAATATACTAATAGGTAAAATTTCATGTTGCCACATTACTGCTCTCACGGAGCTGGAACAGTGGGACATTTCTGGATCACAGATGTGTGATCGGTTGTGATGACAGTTGGGGCTCTCTGCAGCTTCGTTAAGAGCCGAGACGGGGCGGTGCACATATTCATGCTTCAGCAAACTTCGCATGTCCGTTTATTCTGCTTCTTGCAGTGTCTAGAAGTATGTCACACTTTTTCACAAATGGTCGTATATTTTTTATCTACCGCTTGCATACATCCACCAGATTGCATCATCTACAAGAACCTGAACTGCTAGGAGCACTGTGGAAATTTGGAAAAAGGAGTTGCATGCAACGAGGATCCATAAGCTACAATAGATTTTACATTCTTTCCCACTGTACTGTTGCTTATATACAAAGACAGCATAGGTATCTGTGTAACATACTTTAAGCTCAGTATAGATGTGTCAGTACTTTTTTAAAAAGAACTCTATCTTAAATACTGCAGAGGTTTACCCACTAAAAGCCTTATAAGCAATATAATATACTAATCTACCTACCTACCTATTTATAACGAAACATTCACGATAATTTTCATAATTGTAATGATTAATGAAAACAGTACCTACATTTACATTTGAGGGCACTTCAGTTATTGGTGATGAGTCTGCAGGAGATCCCAAAAGAGGTCAGTGTTGAAATTATACAGTGATGCCTGACGGTTAAAAATAGTTGGTGTGTAAAAATAATTTAGAAGTGTGAAGTTGCTTGGGGAAGCTGAAGCAGTTCCAAACTTGTCCTTAAATCCTTTTGTTAAGGCCTGTTTTTGTTCTCATAACTTTCTAAGATACATTGTTTTTTTTTTTCCAGTATTGTATTATCTAGGCTAGATGAGTATGAATTTCAGTAAATGGATGTATTAGGTCACATAACTGTAACTATTTCGCCGCTTTGTACTTAGATCTGTGGCATCCTGTGTTTGAAAATAAATACCGTTTGTTTTACTTGTCGTGAACCAAGAGAATTATTAGCTGCACTCTTGGATTTTGGTTATTAACCCATAGTTTAAATGTTTGAGGTATGTTAAGGTTTGCTCTGTAGAGATGCATTTCCTCTAACATTTTTGGCTTCACTAACCAGCTGGGTGGAGCAGAGTAGTAGCCTATTCCACAGGGGACTGAGGACACAATGCATTAATGCAATCGCCACATAATCCCTTCAGAGTCTGGTCATGCAGAATCAGGATTTTCAAATCAATTTGTTTTTTTTTTTTTTTGTCAGGATTGCAGACTTAAAAAAAAAAAAAAAAAAAAAAATAAAAAATCCTTTTTCTGAAGCTGACTCAAATGATACTCCCAGGCCCACAATACAACATTTCTATAAATGGGATATATACCACATTTAGTATTTTCAGCACAAACCTGTTGAAGAAACATTTGACTTACATACTTAAAGACACCATGCATCGCATCATAAGCAGAAAGAATAGCATTTTGCACAGATTTTCAAAACGGTTGCTATTTTTGCTAGATGTAAGTGGGTTGCAGTGAGACTGGATGCAACTAGTGCACTGTAAAAATGAGGTGGTTGCTCAGCTCTGTATTGTGAAAAGTACAAAAAAGCTTAAAATAATAAAAAAGGTGTAGCATAATGTTTTAAATAAAAATATAATTTGATCTGTGCAACCTATTTAGCATACAGACTCCCCCCACTTTATGAAGATAATGCTGGAAAACCCTTTGTAAGATGTAATTACTATCATTTCAGTGCTGAAAATTTTTAATGTGTTCCTGAGCCCCTCACACCCATTTCTAATAAAAAAAAAAACCATCAAGTCCCATTGAAATGGACACAGTTATTTCAGTAGTTAACCATTAATTATCATAGCACAACAGAACAAGGCAGTTTCCCTTAACTGCTGTATAGTACTGTATAGCTGTGTGCCTACACTTTTTCAGCTCTGTCATTGCTATTACATACCATACACTTAAGAAATGCTCACATAAAACCTACATATATATGATATCCTACGTTTATGTATTAAAACCACTTTTCGGGCAAAAAGCACAACAGTAACAACAAAAGAATTCGGCGAAGGCAGTGCAAATAAATTGCCACTGCAAAAAATGGACCTGCTGTCTTATAGTGTATGGGCTGTGCACTTGGATGACCCCTCAGTTTGTGTGCTGTTTGCACATTCTCCTTGTGTTTGTGTAGGTTTCCAACCAGAGACGTGCATTTCAGATGAACTGCGGACTCTCAATTGCCATTGCACATAGCGTGGGTGCGTGTTACATGTTACATGGTTCTGATGAACACATGCCGTAAATGGGTGAATGACTAGGGATTTCGGTGCAGTGTATCTAGCACTGTAAGTCGCCTTGAATAGAGGTGTCAGCTAAATAAAAGGTGATAATCATTGTAGGTTGCTATAGAGGAAAAACCTCTGTTAAATGAATAAATGTAAATGCCTTGCACTGCTGTCAGGAGGTCTGTGAAACTCCAGTTTGGTTCTTGTAAATGCAAAGAAATGCCTGGTAAGCTGAAGTAGTGAGATTAAATGAAAGTCCTTGAGAAGTCAAATTCTCGTGACTGGAATTGGTGTGTCTTGAGGTGTGACTGTATTTTTCATTTTACTTCCCAGTTGTTCATTTGATTGTTGCGTTTCAAAACACAGGGTGTTGCTTTTGCTGCAATGTGTAAGCAGTAAGCAGCCTTCCTATAAAAGCATTCCTTAAAAAAAAAAAAAAAAACTGCAATGACTTATGAAAAGGAGGGAGCGCGGTGGCGCAGTGGGTTGGACCGGGTCCTACTCTCCGGTGGGTCCGGCGTTCGAGTCCCGCTTGAGGTGCCTTGCGATGGACTGGTGTCCCGTCCTGGGTGTGTCCCCTCCCCCTATGGCCTTGCGCCCTGTGTTGCCGGGTTAGGCTCCGGCTCCCCGTGACCCCATATAGGACAAGCGGTTCAGACAATTTGTGTGTGTGTGTGTGTGTGTGTGTGTGTGTGTGTGTGTGTGTGTGTGGAAAATTTATAAAATTTATACTTTTTTTTCATAGAACAGGCTTATTATTCAGTACAGTTTCATGTCGGCTCATTCTATTTCCATACATCGTCTGCAGCAGTCTTAACATAGACACAGACAACAGTACAACCACACACCTGTACAGTCAATCCAACATAGCTGGCGTCATCCCACATGAAAACAACAAGGTGAACATGGAACAAACATTTATTTCAACATTAATGACAATTAGAGAGTACACTCACTGGCCACTTTTTTCAGAATACCTGTACACCTTCTTGCTCGTGCAGTTCTACAGCCAATCATCTGGCAGCAGCTCAGTGCATACAATCACAAAGACATGGCTCAAGAGCTACAGTCAATGTACCGATCAACTATCAGAATAGGGAAATATTTTGATGTAAGAGACTTTGACCATGACATGGTTGTTCGTACCAGACGGGATAGTTTGAGCATTTCAGAAATTGTTGATCAATCTGGTCTGCGGAATCTCGATTTCTGCTGCAGCATATAGATAGTACGGTGAGAATTTGGGGTAAACGGCATGAATCTATGGACGCAACTTGCCTTGTGCCAATGATTCAGTCTGGTGGTGGCAGTGTAATGGTATGTACCAATAGTGCATCATGGCAATGTGCGTTCATTTATGGCCATCCTTTACCCATCTTCTAATGGCTGTTTCCAGCAGCAGAATGCACCATGTCAAAAAGCACAAGTCATCTCAAATTGGTTCCATGAACATGGCAATGAGTTCAGTGTACTTCAGTGACCACACCAGTCACCAGGGCTGAATCCAAAAGAGCGGTTTTGGTAGAATAGGAGATTCACAGCATTCATGTGCAGCTGACAAATTTGCAGCAACTACATGATGCAACCATGTCAACATGGACCAGATTCTCGTTGAATCCATGTCACAGAGAATTCAAGGTGTTCTGAGACCAAGCCTAGTATTGAAATTGTCCAAATTATCAAAATGTCTCCATCTAGGGTGTGCCTGGTCTCACACCTTATGCTTCCTGGATAGATTCAGGATCTCTGCATGCCTGTGCTGGACAAGCCATCGTTGACAGTGAATAAATGAAAGAAAATATACCATTAAAAACAAACTATAAATATTATGTTTTTTCAGTTATTAACAATAAAATATAAATATGTTGGTGCTATCAATGTCATAAAATACATTTCTATTTGTATTTTAATTTAGTTTAGTCAACTTTTTTGTCTGGGGACAAATTATATTTTGCCATTACAAATAGTGGTAATTCTGTCCCCTCACAATGAGCACTGTGATTTCATGGAACAAGTTTACCCCATTATGAGAGGATTGGGTGAGCTGAGATTTCAAGAGATTTTTTTTAATGTGTTGTGAATGGCTGATGTTTTCACAGGTATGCCTTTACCCGGTGGCTCACCAGACCTTTATTTGTTGAGGTTTTTTCTTGACTAATTGTGTTTCAGCCTGTTTTTGCAATGTAATGACTTTTTTCTTTTGAATAAATGAATTTTAATCACAATGAGTGCATGGTAATAAATTGAGTATCAGATTTATTATGCTTGACATGTTGGTACATTCTGCTCTTTCAGTGAAGGGATGATGGGTCTTCTCTTAATTTAAGAGGACCTCATGGCCACTGCTCTAGATGCACTCCTCCTCCTTCTCAATGTGTGTGTTATTGTGTTGACAAGAGCTCCATGGTGTGATAAGATCCATTGAAGTGTCAGACATGCTTGTTTGCTCTTCAGATCCGACAAGTCAGTAGCAAGTTCATTCAGCTGTCTTTCAGGGGTTTCGGAGGGTATGAAGCACAGAAAAGGCATCTGTGAATTTAGTATGTGCTTTGATCAGGTTGTTGTTCATATTTCAGCTGCCTTGAGGGCTTTGCCTTTGAAGTTTGTTGTAAATGTGCCTGTTACTGTTCACTACTTCTCAACTTTATGTTGCCGCTATATACAGCATAATGTGTATAGTACCACCTCCAGATCCTTTCGCAAATCTGCCCATTTGAATGTGCATCCTCTGCTCCCAAAGAAGGTGTAATTTCCTCTTATATGGAACATATTTCTTTTCTTTAAAAAAAAAAAATATAATATATATATGTACATATATATAAAGGGATGGCACGGTGGTGCAGCGGGTTTGGCCTGTGCCTGCTGTCTGATGGGTCTGGGGTTGGTGTCCCGTCTTGGGTGTGTCCCCTCCCCCTCCAGCCTTGCGCCCTGTGTTGCAGGGTTAGGCTCCAGTTCGCCGTGACTCTGCTCAGGACAAGCAATCTCAGACTCTGTGTGTGTGTGTGTACTTTCTTTCTTTAACGACACACAAAACCCTTATTATAATACTGTAGCTTTTTGCAAAAAGAATGCTTGGAAATCTATAATATGCTCTTTCCCATTGACACTAATGCAGAAGGCATTAAATAACCATCTAAAACAAATATTTTTGTGAAACATCTAAGTGCCTAAGACTTTTGCACAGTACTGTATGTATATTATATATATATATTGTATATATGTGCAGTTGGAAACCATTTAGAAAGAACAGGTATGCAAACGAGATGTCTTTCACCAAGTTATAGATTTCTCTCATTACTGTTAAAATGTTGCCAAGTTTGTGTTGTGAAATTTCAGTTGTTCATTCTGCTATTGATTTGAGTTATTTAAAAATGATTATATTTTTAAGAGATAATAGTAAGGGTACGAGAGAAAAGACTCACTGGGATTATAATTTTCTTTCATCTGCAAGCAGAGAATTCAGATGTGCAAACGGTAGATTTTTCAAGAAAATACTTCAAAATAGCTGTGAACTCTGCTTGACATGAGTTACTCCTATTTAAAATCACTTGAGGAAAGCTTCAAAGAAAAACGATTGTGTGAAATGCTGCCTACCTAATCTGTCCTTGTACATGTCTGTACAAATACTAATAACTAATTTTAGTATGGCACTAAAGAGATGTGGCTTCTAATAATTATTCCATCTCATTCCTGAATGCTTTGAAATACAGGAATACTTTAACGTGGGAGAACTGCTGTTATCTTTGCTGTAATTCTCTCATTTGAATTCAAACATTCATGCTGTCATTCACATTCATATACACACACACACACACACACACACAGAAGGTTTATATATAGCTATATCAGCTATACTACATATATTGTATGTATTTCAAATGATATATTTCCATGATTTTTCTTAACATTTATCAGTCCGTGTGTGTGTGCATGTTTGTGTGTATCTGTGTAGATATATGTGTGTGTATTTATTTGTATAATTTTTTATACTGTATGTAAGCATATATAAATAAAAAATGTATTCTTCTGTATCCATACATGCCTTCGTCACATTGTGAGCTGAAACACAATTTTTTAAATGAATGTCAGAGGCTACATGAGTCAGTCATCACAAACTAGATTATTTTAATCACTGACATCATAATCCGTGAGGGAACAGATGTGCGAAATGCTTCCGCAAGTAGGAAACTCCCCTTCGTTTTGATCCCTGGCCATGTAAGAAGAGGGTAAGAGTCGGACATTGGTCCTGGATTTGGGTCACAAAGTGGGAGGCCCCAGCGCTGGTTCTTTGCTGTAATATGCACCAAGTGGGTCTTTTTTTGATTCTATTAAGTGTTTTCCTTAAATGTGAACTTGTTCTGCTCTTAATTAAACCAAATCCCTAGTGACTCCACTGATTTGATAACAGTCACCCCGCCCTCCCGCCCGGAATCCCCGCAGTGCATATTAGAAAAAAAGGCAAATTTAAAGAAAAAAAAAAATGAAATCAGTTTTATGTCTCACTATTCCTTTCTTCATTTTCTTCATGCTGAGAATTACTAAGGGGTGTTCAGTTAGTAAATACAGTTTGAACTGATAATTTGTAGTATAACACAGCAGTACTGAAAAAACACATTAGGAAGCAAGTGAGGTTCTATGAATTTAAATCAGCTGTTCTTGAGACTGCAGTAAAATGAATAAGTCAGAAATCAGATGAAATGGCTAAAGGAGGAATATGGTGTTTTGCATTATTTGAAATATTAAATGTTATCTTAACCCCTTAGTTGTGAGAAAGTAAAATTTTTAACAAATATTTTAACATTGCTCAGTAAATAAGGAGTTGTTATTATTAATATTGTTGTTGAGTTGCAGGCAGGTTTGCCGCCCAAAAGCCATTGGTTACGAATCTTTTGCAGTTACCTTTATTAATTTAGAACACTTCTTCTCCAAAACACCATGCAGCTCAGCTCGTAAAAAAGGACATTTCACAGCACGTCAAAAGCTTTAGATGCAGACACATGACTGTAAAAGCACAGCTAGATAGTGCCATGTTGTCCTATACCGTGGTTTTTGCTTGTGCACATCACACAAGTTGCTGCCTGTAGAGTTGTCTTCATTGGAAATACAAAGGTGTTTCGGACAGATGGTGGGAGGCAAATTTATCATTTGGCTAATGAGAGAAATGGGTTCAAAAGAGATGGGTTTTGAGACCCTTCTGAAACGCTGGAAGTGGGTCAAGAGTTCTGAGGGAGAGAGGGAGCTCATTCCATCACATCAGAGCCAAAACCAAGAAGCTAAGCACTTTTGATTTTGGACCTCTCATGAGTGTGACCACCAAGTAACCAGAGGTGGAAGAGAGTAGCACTCTTATTGGGGTACAGGTAGTGATCAGGTCTTGTAGGTATCACCCGTAAAGCTCCTGAGTAAATAAGGAGCTTTACTATGGTCCTTTTACCATATTGTGGGTCATAACAAGAGTCTTTTAACTGATACAGGCAGCCACAGGAAGTTAATACGGAGATGAGGAGATACAGAGATGTTGTGATACATGGGCACACATTGGCAAGTGAAACACAACTTGTGCTGTAGCATTCATCAGAGCAGGTTACTAGCAGATGACAAGACAAGAGGGTGATGTAACAGTCCAGGCAGGATATTGCTATGCTATGGCCTGGATCAGGACCTCTGTACAGTGTGTTGTGAGATATGGTTTGATCCTCTGGATGTTATACAGGATGTATCTACAGCCATGGGTTATGGTTTCAGAGTGCTTGGAAAAAAATAGAGATTTCAGTTGATTGCTATTCCCAGGCTCTGGCCAGTGAAGTGGATGAAAGGAGCAAATTGTCCAGTTTGATAGAGAGTTCCTGACAGGTGGATGGAGCTGCTGAGAGATGGATGATGTGAGTATTGGGAAAACTGATTTGTAGATGGTGGTCAATCATTTAAGCACAGATGCCCGAGAGGCAGGCTGCACTGTGATGGGATACAGTCCATCTGTGGTGGTTGTGGAATATAGAAGAAGAGCTGTGCCACGGTGATAGGAGAATTTATGTGGGGCAATGACCAAGCCAAGGGAAGCAGTGTTGAAGGAGAAGAGTAAAGGGCCCAGCATGGAGCTCTGTGGAACGCCAGTTGAGAAAGCCGGAGGGGAAGACGAAGAGCCGCAACAAGTCACTTGGTAAGGTTAAATTTATAGACTTGAAGACCTGAACCACTTTAGGTGGGATCCTTTGATTCCAAGCTGTTTTAAGATGAAAGTAGGATTTGGTGGTTTATGATGCCACATGCTGCAGAGAGGTTGGGAGGAGTGAGGGCTGACGAAAGGGAGACGGCTCTAGCCGACTGGAGACTTCCAAAAAGGCAATGGGGCATCCTCAGTGGAATGACCGATCTTGAATAGCTTTTACCTACGAGCCATCACTCTACTTAACAGCGAGTAGTCCTGCACTGCGACACTTATTACTGACACTTTATTTCTTCTCTTCCAGACCCCTGGACATTACTACTTAGTGTTCACTATTACTATTTATTGTACTTGTATTTATTTGTACCTGCTGTTTTATACTTATTTGTACCGCCTTACTTATTAGCACATCCTCGTCTAAATACGTGTTTGTTCATGTCCGTTCACGTCTGTATGAGCCTCGTCACAAGCATTTCAATGCCCAGTGTACCCAGTACAACTGTGCAAATGACAATTAAACGACTCTGACTCTGACTCTAAATCCAGACTGATAGCTATCAGTGAGACCAGGAGGGCAACAGAGGACAACCACACATAGAGCAGTTGGGACTGTAACAGATACATTGTAGGACACGGGGGCGGAGAAACATGTGACCCTTCTTTACATCAGAATGGCATCTCCAGAGTCCGACTGAGAAAGTAAAGCAAGATGAAGAAGCCAAAAGAATAGCAGAATATATCAAACTCTTTAAAGAGATATTTCAACAAGGAAAATGATATGGACAGCAGTATGCATGTAGCAGTGGGTTGACCTCCTTCGGTGGCTTCCTGCTGGTAGACTCCCTTGTCTTCGCACCCCGAGTCTGCCGCTAACACCGTGTCAGTTGCCGAAATAAGAAGCTAATCTACATGAGGTCAGACCAAAACATTTACAGTGCATTTACATTTACACTCAAAGTGGATTTTTTAGCAGAAGGAACAGGGTGCCAGTCATTATTATTTTTTGAACAAGCTGAATGTTCATATGAAAAATTAATGGATGTATTATTTGGTTATCTGCTTTTTGATAGGCTTGACTTTTTTAAAATCTGATCAAATTCAGTATTAATGCTCGTTTGTTCTAACAGAAAGTTCTGTGGTATTGTGTTTAAAATGTATCTTTATTACAGATAGAATTTGAAAAGTCTGGACTAAAGACATATTTGTAATAATAGAAAAGAAATGATAATGAAAAAGTTCCGCCTTTTATCAATGGCTGTATTTTACATATTTATGCATTGATCCCTTTGGGATTTTAGCAGTTTGAACCAACTGTTTTCAAGGGCTTAACTGACGGGTTTAATCAGTCTTCCAGTATGATGACAAGATAATCCCTCTGCTTCATAAAACTCTTTGTTGTTTCCCTCTTTGCTGCAAATTACATTCTCGAGCCACAATTATGTGGAGCACAATGGAATATTGCTAAATCAAATATTGGCTGTTCTTGTATGTCTGCTGTCCGGAACATCAGCAGAATGGTATTTCTTGCAGAGGTAAATTCCAGTGTGGGTTTGATCAGTTTTCCACCCGATGCCCGTAGCTGAGCAGAGCCGGCCTTCTGATCAGTAATATTTTCATATGCGTATTGCGACTGACACTATGCATTTGAAGTCTGTGAGGAAAAATTTCGCAGTGGCCAGTTTTCACTGCAGCTCTTTCAGAATAGTACTTTGAACACTACAACTGCAGCATGTATATTCTGCTTGTATGCGTCTATGGCTAGATCTAAACCTGTGTTCAGTGCTCTCTGGTTTGTTCTGTGTAGCACAAGTTCATATCCACAAGTTCCTTTACCTCTCCAAAGCAGCTTTTCTTATAATAATGTGCATGAGCTGTAACAATCCTGACTTTCTCATTGGAAGTGCACACTTTAATATAATATAGTATTGCAAAAAACTGTAACACTAGAACCAAAAGGTCACATAAGACATACAGTGATGATGTTTAAATGATGTTCCTTTGCAGTAAATTCAGTGAGACCGAACCCACCCCACCCCTTGTTACTGCTGCTGTCCTGCAATTCGTGCCCTAAACTGTTGCGCTGAAATCACTGAACTCTATAAACTGGCTTGCTTATGTAAGCTGAAAGTCAGCTAGGCTTCAAACAATGCTAAAAATGATGATAGAAATACATCCCTTGAGATTTTTGTAATAGAGTAATGCATCATGTAAAAATGCCATAGCTTTAATTTTGTTACTTATTTTATATTCATTTTGCTCCCTTAGTCCCCAAGTAGTTTCTCTAAAATCCAGTTTGAACTCTGCAGTGCATTAATGGAGTGAAAGAACATGATAAAAAGTCACTAGTTGCAAGGTACACAGAGTGTTAAGTGAGGAAATAATTGATAAAAGTAGAGATATTTATATGTCAGTTGTTCCCATAATGTAAGGCAGTGTTACTTTGACTTTATAATTGACCCTGTTGACATTTACCTTATGGGGGGCGTAGTGATGCGGTGGCTTCAGCTGGTGTCCGCTGTGTGGCAGCTCGAGGGTTTGAGCCCTGCTTGGGGTGCTTTGCGACAGACTGGCATTCTGTCATGGGTGTGTCCCCTCAGCCTTGCGCCCTGTGTTGCCGGGTTAGGCTCCAGTTTGCCGTGACCCCGCTTGGGGCAAGCAGTTGTTGATGGATGGATGGATGGATGGATGGATGGGTGATTTATTCCATGATAGTTTGCTAACTTCTGGTGGGTGGTACTGGCAGCAACGGGATGAAATTTATGGACAGAACCCCACTGCCCAGCCCTGCTCTTCCTCAGAAGCTTAATGAAGACCCGCTGCTGCTAGTTCAAAAGTAACCGCCAGACTTTCAAGGCAGCTGGTATTCGGGCTCGGGGAGGGTGGCTTGAGGGCTGTTAACCCTAACCTTTGAGACGTACTTTGGTTCTTTTGATTCACGACTAGACTCTATTTTGTTGGAAAAAAACCTGCTTTCCCATCCATGTTTCTGCCTTAGTCCGGCAACCAGCCACAAGGCCCACAGATCTGAAGCAATTTGTGGGTACATCCTGAAACATCAGATTCAGTCTTCCTTTTGCAACATTTACCTATTGTAAGGGCTAGCCACATTGTATTGGTACTTTTGTTTCATGAAGAAAAGGAAGTAGGAATCTGAAATTACTGTTAGAGTTATAGTCATGAGTATGATGTCCATTAATTTTTTTTGGAGAAAAACAGTTAACATTAGTTATCATAACACAACGTATCAGTGAAGTTTCCCTTCTGATTACTGCATAATTCTGTATGGGTTCTTCTTTTGCCAGTTCAGGTCTTTCATGGCTATTATGTGTTTGTGTTGTACACAAACAAAATTTATATACATTTGATACTCAGTGTCTATGTGTCATTTCAACTTTAAATGCAAAAATACAAAACAGAAGAGTGAAGACAAAAGAAATGAATGGAAACGGTGCCAACGGATTCACATTCAATAAACAAGTCAAAATTGTTTGTATAGTATGGGGGGTGCAACTGGACATGGGCTTGATCCCTGCTCAGTCTGTATGGAGTTTGCACATTCTACCTGGGATTGCATGGGCTTACTCCAGGTGCTCTGAATGTCTCCCACAGTCCAAAGACATGATGACTAAGGTCAAGTGATGACTAAATGTCCTGTAGTGTATGCATGTGTGTGTGTGTGTGTGTGTGTTGTTACTGTATAACTTTGATGAATGATTGTTGGCAGTTCAGTGCAGTGTATCTAGCATTGTAAGTAATCTGAGATGAAGGTGTCAGCTAAATACTGCATAATAATCACTGTATGTCACTTTGGTGAAAAAAAATGCAAAATAAGTACATTTTGTCCTCTGCTCACTTGTTGGGAGGTGCCTGAAATCCAAATTCCATCCTCGTAAAGATGAAGAAGTGACCTGTTAGTCGAAGTAGGGGTATTAATTAATCTTGTAAAATTTCTTTTATTTATTTTTTTTGACGTGAATGGCTGCGTGTTGGGATATGATTGTACCTTGCTGTAGTGAACATGTCTCAAACACAGTTACAGGTAAAATACCTGAGCCATTATGCTTCCACCTGCTCATTACAGGGCACTAACAAGAGAAGTTACCCCCCTGAGGGAACGTGCATCATGCTTCTGAGTCAGTGTAGGCATTGCTTTCGTGACAGGAATGGAACTTAATAATTCAGGTAGCAGCCATCCATGACAGCACACTGGAATTTCAACACCTCTATATTAACTGTACGTGTTGCGCTTGGGACATATTGCTGTTTCACATTAATATGTATTTGGTTCATCCATTTGTATTTAACACATGAAGCGTAGATCTCTTTGAGAGTAATTTGAGGATCCCGTTATTTACAATAGCAACAATTCCTTTTTGATTGTTACTTTCTATGGAATGTACAGGAATTTGCGCAACATCTTAGGTAAATGTTGATTTGACAGCATGAATTTGTGATTTGACTGACCTAACCATCTTTTGGAGCACAGTTTACTGAGGTCCCTGTTTGCAGAATTACATGGGGGTTAATGACCTTGATATTTGCTAAATATCTGCGGGCTTTCTTTTTAATAATGCTCAGGAAGCTCGGCGAACCACATCCCCTGCCCAAAGCCTGGCTAAGTCCGTAATGCCACCCTCCTCTTGGGGAGAACAACAGAGTTCATCTTCTTATTATAACATTACATCCATATTAATGTCAGCCAAGGTAAGAGGTATGAATCTCTCTCTGGGTGTTCATTGTATAGTGCTGCAACTGAAGTGAACTTTTTTCTAGGGTTAATAAAGTTTTCATTCATTCATTCATTCATTCGTTTGTTCTTTTGTAATCCTAGCTATATAAAATGAATGAATATAGATGCAGACAACAGTGAAAATTATGAGGATTTCACAGAGGAAATGTGCATTAAATCATTTCAGACTGAAAAAGTGGTTATGCTTTCTGTTCACCGCATGCTGAAATGTAGTTTTACTGGGCACAGGGTGTTCAGATATTTGTATTTCTCATCTGTGCCAGGATGTGAGTGCAGATCACAGAGTAAGGCAGATGTGTGTGTCAAGCCCCCTGCCTGTGTGGCTTGATGTCACTGCGAGCCACAGATGGGCTGGTATTTTCATGACCGATTGACAGGAACAGCATATTACCTAATGTCTTTGGATTTGGCTCTTTCTGTTGTTTTGTCTGTTGCAGAGTAATTATGTAATGTTTCATTTAAAGCTCAGGTCAGCAAGAGTATGGCAAATGAAGCATTACATAAATAAATAAATAAATAAATAAATAAACTCCTGGATCACTTTTCTCACAGCTATTTTGAATACAATTTAAAATTTCTGTGATTTCTGAAAATTTGCAGTTTTCCTTCACGAGAGACAGCAAACATTTGACAGAATACCTGAACTATATTTCGAGCCATCAGTCTGCGTTGTCACTTATTTTGTTCAAACTGTTGAGTAAGATGTTGGCTTGCAGACCCATGTCAAATGAAACATGACAAATATTTAGTAAAACGAGCTGTTTCCATAGATTGGACAAAGAAATTTAAAAATCCAAGTGTCATGGGTTTAAACTATGGGTCAAAAGGTTACAGACTGACCTAATGAGACATCTGCAGGTAGCTTTCTGCATGTTCATGTATCTGCTAGAAACAACAAGAATCATGCATCATGGTATGATAGTGTATATTTAGCACGTAATAAGTGAACGGGGGGGGGAGGGGGGGAATGCGGTGGTGTAGCGGGTTTGACTGGGTCCTACTCTCTGGTGGGTCTGGGGTTTGAGCCCTGCTTGGGGTGCCTTGCAATGGACAGGCGTCCCATCCTGGGTGTGTCCCCTCCCCCTCCAGCCTTACGCCCTGTATTGCCGGGTTAGGCTCCGGCTCACTGCGACCCTGCTTGGATCAAGGGGTTTCGGACAATGTGCGTGTGTGAGTGAAAGTGAACATATGAGGTAAAAAGGGAAATGCCAAAATAAATCGGAAGAAGGGCACCAGGTAGCGTAGTCCTTGGACCCATCGCCTTGCAATCGAAAGACCTGGACTCACATCCCTGCTCCTGCTGTAGTACCCTTGAGCTAAGTATTTACCCTGAATTGCTCCAGTAAAAATGACCCAACTGTCTTAACAAGTAAAAAATTGGAAGTAGTTACTAGTGGATGGCATGGTGGTAGAGCAAGTCACCCTGCAGCCTCACGCCACCTGGGTGGTGCATGACAAAGTGGGTTCAGTCCCAGCTCAGTGTGTGTGCAGTTTGTATGTTTTCCCCATGTCTGCATAGGGTTTCTGTGGGTGCTCTGGTTTCCTTTGACAGTTAAAAGACATGTTTTTCAGGTTGACTGCTGATTCTGCATTGCCTTTAGTGTGTGAAGGGGTCAGTCTGTGCATGTTTCACTGTGCTGTGATGGAATGGTGTCCTGCCCAGGGTATTTCCCCCTCAGTCTTATGCCCAGTGCTTCTGGGACAGGCTCTGGTTCATCGTAATACTGCTTAGTGGTTAATGAACATGAATGGACGGATTGCCACTAGTAGAAAAACTTCAGTGACACTTTCCCCTCAGAACAACTTCAGGCATTTCCGAAATGTTATCTAGGCCCTGAAATGTGTGTCCTGGGGTAGCAGAACATTCCAGAAATAAAGCTTCAAGTTGGGTTATGGCGGTGGAGGAAACGTACTCTATATTGGGAAGGCCATGGGATGTATCTGGTTTCACCTGGGCGCCCATGCAAACAGCGTTGAAACTGTTGTGGCGTTTTAATGCACATGTTGTGTGAGGACGGTAACATTTAGAAAAAACAGTGTTTGCACTACAGGGCCATTGAACGATCGTGCTTAGCAGTCACTGGAGTCTGTGATTCCCACAAGATGTGGGCACATTTTTCAGCACTATTTCCCTTCCCACATTAAATGATTTTGCAGTGATTGTGGCGAACACACCTGCATCTCAGGTTTGCATAATTAAGTGCTGACTGCCAGACCTCTTTAATAGTCAACACCGTGGTGTTATTCCTAACTGGCTTTCTAAATGTGATGGATCTACGTCGAGGTTTGAATCGTGTTAATGAAAGAATGTTATGTTCAAGAGGCGGCATGTGTATGGCACAAATATTTTATACATTTCTTTCACAGTCCCCTTTCCAGCGTTCTTATTATGGAATTGTCCCTGTTGTCATCACTGAGTCATGTGGTAATTTGAGAAAAGTATAAAAACAGAATGTTGTTTTTTATAGCAAATGGAAATAGCTTCCACAGTACGTTAATATGTTGAATATGAGGAAACCAGTTACAAGTGGTCTAAAAGCAAGGTCAGAAAATGAGATACAGCTTGAAATATCAAAGTTATTTTAAAGGTAATTTTGTGGACTACTCAGAGGACAAGTCATCACATTTTGTATGATTTCACAAAATAATTAAAGAATATTGGAAATGACAGAAGACATTTTCACTTGAATATTTTCATATATAGAGAAGGGAATTGCTGATCAAAATCATATCTGTGAGTGTGTTACAACTGCAAGATACACTTGCTGGCCACTTTATTAGGAGCACCATTCCAGTGCCGGGTATGGCACCCCTTTGCTCTTAGCCTGTATTCAACAAGGTGTTGTAAACATTCCTTAGAGATCCTGGTCCGTGTTGATGTGATTGCATCATGCAGTTGCTGCAGATTTGTCAGCTGCACATTAATGCTGCAAATCTCCTTTTGTAGCACATCCCAAAAATGCTCTACTGGATTCAGATCTGGTGACTGAGGAGGCCACTGAAGTAGACTGAACTCATTGTCTTGTTCATGGAACCAGTTTCAGATGACACGTGCTTTGTGACATGGCGCATTATCCTGCTGCAACTAGTCATTAAACGATGGGTAAATTGTAGCCATAAAGGGATGCACATTGCCATGATGTTCTATTGGTATTGGGGGGCCCAGTGTGTGCCAAGAAAACAGTCCCCACAGCATTTCACCGCTGCCATCACCAGGCAGAACTGTTGACATAAGGCAGTTTGAGTCCATGGCTTTTTATGCTAAATTCTGGCCCTATTTATCTGCATGCTTTGGCAGAAATCAAGATTTGTCGGACCCAGCAACATTGTTACAATCTTCAGCTGTCCAGTTTTGTTGACCCTTTGCTCACTGCAGCCTCAGATTCCTGTTCTTAGCTGACAGGAGTAGAACCCCATGTGGTCCTCTGCTGTTCTAGCCCATCCACCTCAAGGTTTGATGTTTTGTACTTTCACAGATGCTTTCTGCTCATCACTGTGATAAAGAGTGGTCATTTGAGTTACTGTAGCCTTCCTGTCAGCTTGAACCAGTCTGGACATTCTCTTCTGACCTCATTGATCAACAAGGCATTTCCACCTACAAAACTGCTGCTCACTGCATGGTTTTTTTTTTTTTTTTTTTTTTTTTTTTTTCGCACCCTTCTGTGAAAACTCTAGAGTTTTGTTTAAAAATCCCAGTTCCTGAAATACATTACTCATTCTGGCACTAACAACCATGCCAAGGTCAGAGTCAGTTATATCAAAATTTTTCCCCATTCTGATGTTTGATCTGAATATTAACCCGTGTCTGCATGATGATTATGGATTGAGCTGCTGCCATGTGATTGCTGATTGGATCATTGCATGAATGAGCAGGTGTACAGGGGTTCCCAATAAAATGGCCAGTGAGTGTGTGACGCTCTGCAGTGCATGGCACTAAACTTATTTACCAGTTGGGATTCAAAGACTTAAATTATCCCATGCATCCTGAGTATATAAAATGCATTTTTGCGGTCCTGTAGTTCACATTTGGATGTGACTGGATTTTTTAAATTTGTCTAGGTAACCACTCAGTCACTCGTTTCCCTTAACTGATTGTCCAAGTTAGTTGTCATAGCATTCTAGAGCCTATCCCAGAGGCACAGTGTGCAAGGCTAAGTAGGGTATGCCCTGGATGGGATTCCAGTTCACTGCAGGATAGCCACACATATACTCGTTCACTCACATTGTTATACACTATTGGCAATTTAGAGTCAATGAGGTAAGCAAATTTCCAAAGAGCTGGTAAAATTATGATATAGTCCGCTGTAATTGTACTTGGGTTAATATGAAGTGCACCCTGCTGATTTAGGAGAAACTAAAATAATCACACAATTTAAAATATATAAAATAAATTTCTGCATCTTCATATTGCAAGTTATCAATTATAGCTTTTATGCAGTCAAAATTAGTATCTGTCTATAACGATATTGCTGTTTGGTACTGTTTACTCTCGTGTCAAAATGATAATCGGTTTTAGATATCTCAACTTTAATTAGTAGAGGTTTTGCAAAGGATTTCTCGTTCAAGCCTTTGTACATGTGCAAATATTATCTACTTTCCATGATTACTGCACAACAACTGGGAGCACTCTGTCTGAACCTGATATGGTTTCACATAACTGTCAGTTGCTAGCTGATAAAGGCTTACTTGGTTGGACTTTATAGTATCAGTTGTTTTTCCATAACATTCTAACACACACATTCCCAGCAGTGTTAAAGAGATTATAAACCCATCTGGTTATCCTATCACTTATGATAGAATCTCCAAGGAAGATTGTATGATGCGGTAAATTTGCAAGGGTGCATTTCAGGCACTATTCAAGAAAACAGTATTGATTTTCCATTTGTTTATGACAGAATTTATTGATGATACAGTTTTTTTCCCTAAATGTTAATTTTACACACACACAAAATATGAACAAAGTTGCAACCTAGTATAACGTTCCTGCCACTTGCCCTTGTTTCTCAGGCCTGTATAAAAAAAAAATTGCAATGGTATTTAGCACCAGTATTTGATATCGTTTCAGTAGGGCATACAGATTATTAATATTTTCTTTAAAAAAACCTTCCTTTTATTTATGGCAATACATTAACGGTTCATGTCACACACTTGAATTTAATGTATTTAAACTTTTGATGAAGGTATAACGTGGTCAGAACATTTAAAAAAGCCTAATTGTGAGTGTGAAATTGTGTTTAAATCATTTAATCCTTTATGTGTCATCATCCTAAGAATATTTTTCTTCGTCGTGATATGTTTTGTCAGTACCCTTTATGCTTTATTGCAATATTCACTTTGAGTTTCTGATCCTTATCGTAACTTTTTTGTCGTATAGACACTTAGAAGAGAATCTAGCAAAGAATAATTTGGGGTTGAGTGTGTAACATATAAATGCCTGTGCATGATGGGGGGAGGAAATCAAATGGATGCTTTGACTGACTATTTTGGGCAGCAGTGCCTCAAATCACGTGTGTAAAATGATATTTTTTATCTTTTTTGCTCAGTAATGATTTTATTATATTAATGTACCTGAGGCTGCTAGTGGTGTACCTGAGAGAATCTGTGCAATGGAAATTTAAGCGTATTTGACATGAAGTCTGTAAAGATTATTTTTCTCATTTTATTTTTAATAGAACAGACTATATATATTCATGTCAAATATGTAGCATCAGCAGTCAAGAAGCTGACAGCTTTTTTGACAAAAGATGCTGTCAGATGAATAACACTGCAAGTTTACACCGTTATTAGCAGTTGGTTGTATTTTTAAAGATATCAGAAGTGCATGGTTGCTGTCTGGAGAAGGGAGTTAGGATGGCGAACCTCAAGTCGCTGCTCTTCACTTCCCTATCATTTTAATTGCAATTTAACTCAGCTGTACTTGTGCACGTCAACATTTCTGTGTTCAAAATGTAGTTATTTGCATAGGAATTAGGCTGAATGGAAATCTATTTAAGTGGAATTAATTGAGCTGAAATCATGGACTAAAAGTGTGAAAGGATTATGAGTATTATCAATATTACGAATGGTGGGGTACTTTAAAGCGGTGGTCATACAACACACTGTGGTTGATATTCCTGCTGTGCCGTTGGCATTGACAGTGAGAACTGAGACAGTTCTATAGAAGTAAATCATTTGTGATATTTGTTTCATGGTAAATTACTTTGAGACACAAGAACTTTTGTGTATTTGCTTTACAGATGTGCAGTGTTTGCGGTATCTTTCTCTGTAATAAGGCTCTTCCTGTTGCCCAGTCGGACCCCCCACTGTGCGCAGATTGATGGCTCTTGTCAGACTTTCGTACCCACTGCTTTCTGAAGGGATGCTGCAAGGATGCTTGATTATGCTTCCATAGGCTGTGATTGCAGCGTACAGCTCTTCATTTTACAAGAGATAATCAAAATCAATACACAAAAACAGGCAAATATTTCTGGTGTCGGAACGGGACGTCTGAACGCTTGGCGTCTGAATGCTTGGTCTTAGATACTGAGTTTAGTCTCTTTTACACATTTGAGTGAAGGGCTGAATATGGAATTCAAGCTACGCAAGACTTTTCCAGAAATACACAGAAACTGGGACTGCAGGAGAATTTATTTGGCATTCAAAGTATGTGTTTGACATGAAAAGTAATTAAAATTCTGTTCTCATGGAACCTTTTTTAATTAGTACATTGAAGACCACTAACAGGTGACATTATAATACATGGTTTTAAGAGCCCCGGAATTCTAATAATTAAGGGCCCTCTAATTTTAGGAATTATCCATTACACTTAACCAAATCGCTAATAGAAAGCTGTCAATCTCTAGGAAAGGGGAAATAGATATAAATTGGACATTTTAGAGCCCGGCTAGCAGTTTGGGTCAGACTGATATTGAATTAATATTCATTTGTAGTACAAGGCATTGGTGGATTGTACAAATGTTGCAGTGGTGGGGTCTGCAGGATCAGCTGCTGGTTTCAGTGGGCTGAATGACTAGGTAGACAATGAGATGAATGCTGTCCAGTTTGGTAGAAAGCTCTCAGCAGGTGGAAGGACCTGCAGGGAGATGGAGTGTTTCAGTCTGACAGACATGAACGTGTGTAATTGCTGGTAATTTATCTGTACTCGGTGATGTTCAGCGCTTGCTTAACACTTGCTTCTTTAATATTTCTGTGATTCATTTCCTGAGATTAAATTGGTTTTCTCCTATTTCTTGCTGGTGGTTTGAATATATGAAGACCTTGGAAAAAAAAAAAAGCAAGATAGGCAGGTCTATTTAGTGTTTGTATTTGAGGAACACTAGAGCAGAAATGAAGTTACAAAGGTGCCAATAATAATAAATTAGAAGCTACATTTAAAAACTTATCTCACTGAATTATCTAGACTTGGGACTCAAATCTCCTTTACCACATGTAGTAACCTTAATAGCTGACTTTGTTATTAATATAGTACTGATTATAGACAAATAATCAGAAGGCAACTGGCAATGATTATGTGCTATCTTTAAGAAACAAAAAAAATGCAACGTGCCAAAATCAGTGATCGACATCAAGATGGTAGCAACAGCAAATCCATTGGTTTTTAGACTTTATAAAGGGGAGAAGTGATTTAGCAAGATTTTAAATTATTGATTTTGCTCTCTAGATGGTTGAAGAACAGAAAAGGTTAGAATTAGGGCCATTTGCAAATCATGAAACGTTAACCTGGGAAGTTTTTTAATGCGCTGTATTGCTTAGGTAAAGAGAAATTAGCCACAGGAGACAATTGCTGCATCAGCGATTCAATCAGTTATCTCCGCAGGTGCTGCACACGTACAGTGTGGCAGGGGCAGAGCGATTAAAGAGTTACACTTATGCCAAAGAGGCTGGAGGTTGAAGTCACAGAAAATGACCTGAATTACTGGATAATACCTTTTCCTTCGCTATTCTAAAGGTTATTGAATATATAAATGCTTGGCTTATATTTTAGTATAGATACTGGCAATACACACACGCATTTTACAGAATCAATTTCTCGTGGTAACTGTGTTTGTAGAAGTAGTACATTTGGATGTGAGATGCGCCAAAGTGTTGCTGTACACAGTTAAAAACCAGGCCAGTGGTTTTTTAGCTGTTATTCCTTTTGCTTTTTATCATTTCTGTTTTGATGTTTTAAACATGATTAACATGGCATTATTTTAAAAGGATCTGTCAGCTGTGACTGTAAACAGCGCAACCCTATTCACTGCTCGTTCATTGCTGCAAACCCCTTGTGGGGAGCTGGCTTGGCGAGCACATGTATCTCACCCGTGGGGAGAGATGAGGAAATGTGCATTTTGCCCTCACATGTTGTTGTGCATTTTAAGAGTAAATGCCTTTTCAGTATGGGAATGACCCCTAAATATAGCAAAGAAATGACTGTGTAGCATCAGTGATCCATTGATGCTGCAAGAGCAGTCTCACATTGAGCTGACCTAAATGAGGATCATATTGAATTGGGCTGTTTGATGATTGTAGCTTCAGAGTGAGACCGCTTTTGGGGTCAGATTGGGTTTGCACTCTATTGCTTCTGAATTTCTAGATAGGACTGAGCCCTGTGTGAAAGCGATGCCACGTTTTCAACTGGAAGTAATGGAACACAAGTTATTAATTTATTCATGTTATTTTTCCACTTTTCAGTTTTCACTACATCCTCGACTTGTTTTCTGCCTACTGTCTCCTGAAGAGATCACGCATAGGATACTGGATCAAAAATGTCATTAGCACTGTAGAATCATGAAATAGAGCTGTTGGTGTTGACACATAAAGGGTGAAATTCATTAAAGCTGACCTGGATATTCACTCACCCAACCCCCTCCTTCTAGTCCATAACACAAAAACATAGATGCACTAGATGCACGTATGTAGGCTGCACAAATTTAGAAAAAAAAAAAAAAAGGTTAAAATTTATTTCACTGAATTTGAAATTGAATAGGAGAGCACAAAAGATATTTGTTAAATAATCACTTTGTATTCCTTTAAAACCGGCCCCAGAGATTTTTTCCCTCGTGCAGTGCTGGGGTGTATTCTTAACAGCCTTATTGTTTTTGGATTCATAGCATGGCTTCATCCGCGTGTCACATAACAAAGAGTAACTGTAATAGAAAATTTTGAGCTGCCACCATCACAGTGCAAAGGATCAGCACTGTACACCGAACGGTCTCCTGATTATACTGAATTGAAAAAAGCGATCATTTCTCCTTTTCAGTTAAATACTAGCTCCTGTTGAACTGTCTTTCTTACCGTGTTCCTTTTTTACGGGATCATCGCATTATGTTAGCGTCCTCGGAATGTTGTCCTGTACGCTGCTGTACCCACACGTGGTATAAGCCCGGGAACAGCCATGCAAAGAGTATCTGACTTCATTTCGCTTTTTATTTCTCTGCTCCTCTCATCCATTACTAGCAGGGTTTCTACCATCTTTACGCTCTCCTGTGGCCCTCTGGGTAATTGCAGGATCACAGGAAGCCTGAATAACCTAATGAGCATTTAGGAATTATTTAACAAAGGCATGGCTCTGCTTACTTCCCACCTGGCTGCTTTGTAAAGTGATGCCTGGTGCTGAGATTGCCATCAGTGCACTAAAACTCCTCATTAGTCCTGACAGTTGCGAGTGAGCCGAAAAACTGACAAAACACACGTTTCGTTCTGCTTATGTTTATTTCATATGCTGCTGGAGGACTTTGCTTTTAAATATGCAGATTGCCTTGATTGGGGTTTTTAAGACACAGTGATGCAGGAATTTAGAGTAATGGTTGGCAGGGTAGCAATCCACTAACATTCTCATGATGACAGTTTCTCCACCATCTACGAGTGTGTCCTTTGGAGAGAATTTGAGAGCATAGTAATCTACTGTGACTGCTGCAGCAAAAATGAATTAAGGCGTGTTTAGTTAGGGACATCTTGTGTGCGGCTTACTATGCAGTTTACTGTTCAGCCTGTGGTGATGAAGGCACAAATATTTTGTGTGCCACCAAGTAAATTTGCCTTTCAAGTTGCACTAAACAAACAAAAAAAAAAAAGAAGTTAGGACAAAATGTAAGTTAAATGGGTTTTCCTTGAAATTAGTATAGCTCCTATTTGAGCATGAAGATGCAGATAAAATTTGAGATACAGTACTGTCCAAAAGTTTTAGGCACTTGGAGAAAAAATCTGTAAAGTGAGAATGCTTCGAAAAATAAAGCTCTTAATTAATAAACTTCTTACAAAGCTTAGTAGCCATCCATCGTCAACAACCGCTTGGCCGCGTGCCTCTCTCTGGTGGGTCTGGGGATCGAGTCCTGCTTGGGGTGCCTTGTGATGGACTGGTGTCCTGTCCTGGGTGTATCCGCTTCCCCTCCAACCTTACGCCCTGTATTGTATCTTTCCCACTAACGCAGAAGACATTAATTAATCAATCAATTAATTAATTTTTTTAGTTTAGTTTTATAAAATGTCTGTGGTGGAGGGAATGTGACCTGTGTAGAGCCACTGAGTCAATACATGGCAGCAATGCAGATAAAAAAAAAAAACATCTGACAAACTGACGTTAGATACCCACCCACTGCTATCCATTACAGTTAATTGTAATTGAGTACAGCCAGTTTCTCATAGTGGCTAAATACAGTTGATTGTCGTTCCATATTTTACTGACCAACTCTTCTACTTACTGTATACAATTAACCGTGGGCACTGACTTTTAGTGGCCGTAATTTAAGGATCCGTGTTGTCTCTCGACATCTCTAAGGCATATTTCCAGTAACGGCAATGAATATGCACCATCTAGATCTGATGTTACAAATGCTGATATACTGTATTTAACACTTTGTATCAAGGAAATGAACTGACAGGCTTGCAAAGTTTGTCGGAACCTACAATGAATAAAGAAACAAATGTTAGATACGCCTTAAGTTTTCATTTTTGTAATTGCTGATTCAAAATGTTCATATTTGTTTTATTGCCGGGGGGGTGCGGTGATGCAGTGGGTTGGACCACGGTCCTGCTCTCCGGTGGGTCTGGGGTTCGAGTCCCGCTTGGGGTGCCTTGCGACGGACTGGCGTCCCGTCCTGGGTGTGTCCCCTCCCCCCTCCGGCCTTACGCCCTGTGTTGCCGGGTTAGGCTCCGGTTTCCCGTGACCCCGTATGGGACGAGCGGTTCTGAAAGTGTGTGTGTGTGTGTGTGTGTGTGTGTGTGTGTGTGTGTGTGTGTTTTATTGCCTGTTATGAAATAGAAGCGAACGAGTGGGGCACAAATATTAGTAAATAGACAGCATATCCAAAGCAATAGTGATTCTAGCATAAATAGCATAAAATCTCAAGAAACTGGTCAGAGAATTTTGATCCCTAGTTTCTGTACCTGGTTCATTTACCCTCCTCTTCATCATGAGCTGGGTCACACAGTACTTCTAGAACATTTTGAACTCTACTTTGATGATGGGAATCCTTCCACTTTATAGGCAACAGTGCAGAACATTCTGGGCATGTTAACTTCAAATATCCCAATTTCTCCAGATATCTGTGAGAGCTCTGTTGGCGGCAGCTGTGAAATATGGGTAAGGAGAGAAAATATCTGCCAAGGGTATGTGTTAGTTTGGGCCATTCTGGATAGCTGCCTTTTTCTTTGTAATTTTTATGAAGATCTGAAAAAAAGTTGGACTTAATACTGGAATTAAGATAAGATCTGGAAAAAAGTTGGAGATTGTTGTTGAAAATGGCCAAGCACCTTTCAGAACGTTACAATTTGTGCCTGCTTTTCCTTAAACAGAAAAATGTGTAAGCACTCACTTCTGCAAGAAATTAACAGAATGTTATATTAACATTCTGAGGATCGTGGTCTTCCACTGTGTGCAGCCCAGTAAACATCTGACCATTCATGCAGTGGTTTGATTTTAACTGTGGAACTTCTTAGATTATGTGCTTCCATGATTTATACTGTAATGAGTTTCTATTAAGGGGTGCTGTGGCGCAGTGGGTTGGACCGTGTCCTGCTCTCCGGTGGGTCGGGGGTTCGAGTCCCGCTTGGGGTGCCTTGCGACGGACTGGCGTCCCGTCCTGGGTGTGTCCCCTCCTCCTCCGCCCCTACGCCCTGTGTTACCGGGTAGGCTCCGGTTCCCTGCGACCCCGTATGGGACAAGTGGTTCCAAAAATGTGTGTGTGTGTGTTTGAGTTTCAGTTATGGGGTTTGAAGATTCATAATGAAACAGCACAATTCATGTAAAACACCAACTGTAGGTTATTAGGGTATTTTCTTTCATTTTTCTCAACGATAGAAGATGCATGTTTTTGGCATTGACTGTACATTTGTAAACGTCATTAACTGATGCTCTGTACCAGTATGTATTTTGGCAGACAGTTCAGGAAACATTCATGCTTGTAATGTTCGAGGAAGATGATCATATTTTTATGTCGTTACAGTAATGGAGATTTTGAGCTATTGAATTGAAAAACATTAAGTATAGTCATTGAATTGAGAGTACTGTCAGTCAAATTCCATGACAAGTGAACCATCTAAAATCTGTGACCATTCATAGAAAGAGCTTCAATAAAAATCAATATTCATTTTCATCGGTGCATTAGCATTAATGCTTCTCACGGCTGCGTTTTTGACGTTTGAACTATCATTAGTGCTCAGTTCTATCAAGAACCCTTACTTTTGGCATAAAAAAAATTATTTGGGAAGCCTCTACACTTAAACCAGTATACCTTCACAGTGATTGTACGGTGGAGTCCTGTTGTTCACATATTACTCTCACTGTTAATTTATTCCTGATGGAACCCATAAAAATGAATGTGAGTCTGAACGGTGCTTTTGAATTGGTGTTAATGGTGCGGTGTTGCAGTCTTGTGAAATTGTTTGTTCCATTGAGGCTGTGTGTTTGTTCACTGCTCCATACTATAAACTGCTTTCAGTCCAAGGAGAATTGATTATGTTATCCGACACATAATTGTTATTAAGCTCATACCTATTTATGTTTCATCTTTATTTTATCACGTATGGATACAGCTGTGATAACACAATCTTAATCTTGAACTTTTCAAGTGGGTATTTACTTTGTAGTCTTTCTTTACAAAGGACTAGACTTGTTTTCCAGGCATTTATCGAGGATGCCTTCATTGCGGTGAGAAAGGAAGTAGCCTGTTTGTCAGAAATGACCAGTTGCAGTTGAGTGTACATGTATTATAATTAATAAAAAATAAAGCATACACTTAGCCCTCATGTGGCTGGATTCTGTACAACAAAGAATTATGATGGCTTATGAAAATATACACCTATTTTCCATACATCGGGCATATTAATTTGCTATAATGGCATATTTGCCCATTATGGCCTGTTCTAGTTTTGTATATGTCCTTCCTGCAGTCATGAATTAGAGACCACGGTACAACCACACATTTAAGTAGTTGACCCAACAAATGTGATTTCTAACAGTACAACTCCCCTTCCAGATTATCCATTTACAGCAGTAACTCAACAGAACAACTACAAGGTAAAAATGGAGTGAACACTCATGGGACTCTTTAATCATAAATTATAGAGCACAAATTAATTTAAATATGAATAGAAAATGAATTATAGTTAGCGCAAGACTGCATGGGGGAACTGCGAGAGTAAGTCAAAGTCTCTGCAATATATTTAGAAAAAGTTGTTATAATTATCGTGGATACTTTTTGACTTACCCTCATAAACAAATATTGTAAATAGTGTAAGATAAATATTGTAATTATTTGTTTGGAAATGATTTCTTTCAAATAAATAATGGTACTTTGACCTTTTCACAATGGGAATAAACCTCGTTATGGGAGGTATGTTTGTATAAATTATTTAAAATGAATAAAAACCCAAATAAAAGTATTAAAATTACTACCAAAGAAGACACAACATTTGTACACCCCTAGGAGAGCAATTTAACATGAAATAATGCATGTTAAACTGAAACTGTTACACTGCAAACAAACTGTTTTTACTATGAAAATTGTTCTGGAAATGTCTGATGTTCCAGGTGGAAAGGAGGGAAAGAGCTGGGTATCATTAGCTTAGCAGTGGTATTTAAATCCATGGGAGGCTATGACTGGGCTGAGGGAGGAGGGGTAGATCGAGAAGAGCAGAGGACCTGTACTAAGCCCTACGGGACACCAGTTGAGAGAGGCAGAGGAGAAGAACGGGAGCCCTGCCAGACCACTTTATAGGATTTGTCAGATAGGTAGGACTCAAACCATCTTAATGCTGTTCTTTGATCAAAGTTGACTAAGAGAGGACAGTAGAATCTGGTGGTTGACAGTGTTGAATGCTGTAGACAGGTTGAGGAGGATGGGGATCGAGGAGAGGGAGGTGGCTCCAGCCAACTGAAGAGCATCAGACACTGCCAGGAGCATTGTCTCTATGGAGTGACCCACTTTGAATCCAGACTGATATTCATCGGCGAGATGGTCTTCTAGTTTTGGTTCTTATGTAGTGGAGTGCATCCCTCTCTTCCTCAGAACTGCTGACACCCTTTAAGAATTCAAGATAAGTTTCGAAACATAGCCTTTTAGAGCCCACTTCTCTCTCAGTCTCCTGTTTCTCATCTTGCATCACACCATCTACCACTCTCAGGCAGCTACTTGTGTAATGTGCACCAGCAAAAATGGCAGTTTTGAACAAACTAACTGTGCTTTCACGATTGTGTGTCTCTGTGTAAGGCTCTTTGCCTGTTGTGAAGTGCTGTCTTGTTTGCGTCAAGTTGTATGTCATTTTGGAGAAAACACTGCTAAATGGGTAAATGTAAATGTAACATTAGTAAATAATAATTGTTTCCTTATATACAGACATCCAGTTAATCCACTTTGGAATAGCTGTTTTTTTTTTTTTCCATCTCTTTCAGTATTGTATTGTAGTGAAAGGGCAGATGAATAGACCAGTTTTAATGTGATGTGTATCTTCTTTTTTCACTCACTGCCTACTGCCCTTGCCATTTTATCAAGGATGTTGGACTCTTTAAGACCACTGTACATTTAGAACCACTGGTATTCAGATATGAAATCACACAGACAGGCCTTCAGCTTTCGATGACATACTTTACAGTATTAAATAAAGTAATGTGAAAATAAGATTGTTTTAGTAAATTTAGTAAATTTGTAAATTCCCGTGTTAAGTATTATTCTTTTATGAGGCTGACACAGGCATTTCAGGATCAATTTTAACCATCCTGTTTAATTTGCCATGGTCAATAGGCAGGCACATCAGCAACTGTCCTTACTGCTTCAGTGCTCCAGGGAATTAAAAGCATAATCATGCTAGTTTATTACAGTGACAGCCCATGTTATATTGACAAACTTTTATTTTGTATGGCTTCCTACTGGAGACAATTAACTCTGCCTTGGCTTTTGTCTGTTTTGTGAAGGAGACTAGTTATATGCCAATTTTAACTTGAAATAATTATTTCAAACAATTTATAACTCCAGCAAAAAAAAAAAAAAAAAACACAAAGAAATATGTACAATTTTATATTATTATATTTACATTAATTTTGATACATGTGTACAGAACAATAAAATCTAATTTGTTTCATTTGTTGCCTTTTTTTTTTTTTGCATCAGTTAACTGAAAAGGCCTTAAAATTCACCTTGAACAAGCTCCAGTATGGTCAGAACTCAGCAGCTAGAATCTTGTCCTGCACTTGACACCACATCACACCTTTGTTAGAATCCTGGCTTCCTGTAAGATTTCCAGTTGACTTCAAAATCCTCATGTTTATCTATAAACCTCTTTACTTCTGTGCTGCTCTGGCCTTCTCTGATTCTGTTCTCCACCTCGTGGTCTTCTAACTCTGCCTCCTGCATATCCTTCAGCCTCACGTTGAACCTTCTTCTGGATGCGTTGTAGGGCTTTCTCCTGCTATGTCCTCACGAGTATCAGGGATTTTTATGTTATGACTGCCTTTAAATCCAGGTTTAAGACTTACATGTTTAGAATCAGAATCAGAATCAGAACGAGCTTTATTGCCAAGTATGTTCACACATACAAGAAATTTGTCTTGGTGACAGGAACTACCACAGCACAGACAGAATGACAGTGACAAGACAGGTGAGAAGGTAGAGTATGTGAGCAAGGGACAAAAAATATTAAAAAATAGAAAGTACCCAATATACAAAAATAGTCACTAGATACAAATGCAAGGGAGTGTGAGTAAGAGATATGATGTGATAAATAGTTATAAATACAAATATAAATAGCATTATGTACAACTGTCTTCAAATATCACTTTTGACGACTCTTTTTTTTATGTAACATTGTTTTATCGTACACCTGGTACACATTGCACCCGACCCCCATGATGGACCTTGCAGGTGGTGGGCCCACATGTCCCCCAACGATACCTTTTCGGGCTGAGCCCGGCTGGGTTACGTGGGCTGCCTGGCCACCAGGCGCTCGCCTAGGAACACTACCCCGAGCACTGGCTCCAGGGGTAGGTCCCGGTGGCCCTATTCCGGGCAGGGGAGGGGGTGGGGTGGTGCATGGCGTCGCGACCTCTCGCGGCAGAAACTGGCTCTTGGTACATAGAATGTTACCTCACTTGGGGGGAAGGAGCCAGAACTGGTGTGGGAGGTTGAGAAATACAAACTAGATATAGTTGGGCTCACCTCCACTCACAGTGTTGGCTCTGGAACCAAACTCCTTGATGTTATTGGACTTCTGTATTAGCCATGGTTTGTCCATAACAAACACCATGTTCGAACACAAGGATGCTCATAAGTGTACTTGGTACCAGAGCTCCTTGGGCTAAAGGTCAATGATCGGCTTTGTAGTCATTTCATCTGACTTGAGGCCACATGTTCTGGACACTCGGGTGAAGAGAGCTGTTAACCGATCACCGTCTGGTGGTGAGTTGGATCAGATGGCGGGGAAAACTGATGGACAGACCCGCTAGGCCCAGACGTTTAATGAGGGTGTGTTGGGAATGACTGTCGGAAGCAACCAGGCACAGATGTGGCCAAAAGCTTGTTGGTGCCAGCCAGGGCGGCAACCCGAAAACCCGCTGGTGGACACTGGTGGTGAGGGAAGCCGTTAAGCTGAAGAAGGAGGCCTTTAGGGCCTGGTTGGCTCTGGGGACTCCTGAGTCAGCAGACAGGTACCGGCAGGTGAAAATGGCAGCAGCGGCTGTGGTTGCAGAAGCAAAATCCAGGGCATGGGAGGAGTTTGGAGAGGCCATGGAAAACGACTCTTGGTCGGCTTCAGAGAGGTTCTGGAGAACCATCCGGCAGCTCAGAAGGGGTCGGAGGAGTTTCGCTCAGGCTGTGTTCAGCAGGAGTGGAGAAACTCTGACCTCTGATGAGGACATTGTCGGGAGGTGGAAGGAGCACTTTGAAGAACTCTTATACCCGAGTGATATGCCTCCCTTACAGGAGTCGGGGCCAAAGGCTTTCGGGCTGTCAGAGTCCATTTCCCTGGTGGAAGTCACTGAGGTAGTTGGTAAGCTCCACAGTGGCATAGCACCGGGGGTGGATGAGATCCGCCTGGAACTCTTTAAGGCCTTAGGTGTTGCAGGGCTGTCATGGTTGACGCGCCTCTGTCATGTTGCATGGACCTCGGGGACAGTGCCTTTGGATTGGCAAACTAGGGTGGTGGTCCCTATTTTTAAGGAAGTGGACCGGAGAGTGTGTACCAGCTATCGGGGTATCACACTCCTCAGCCTCCCTGGGAAAGTCTATGCCGGGGTGCTGGAGATGAGGCTCCGGCCGATAATTGAACCTCAGATTGAAGAGGAAGAATGCGGATTCCGCCCTGGCTGTGGAACAGTGGATCAGCTTTTTACCCTCTCACAGATAATTGAAAGGACATGGGAGTTCGCTAATCCAGTCTACATGTGTTTTGTGGACTTGGAGAAGGCCTATGACCGTGTTCCCTGGGAAATTCTGTGGGAGGTGCTTAGGGAGTATGGGGTACTGGGGCCACTACTGCGGGCCATTCGGTCTCTGTACATATGGGGCGAAGGTTGTGTCCGCATACTCGGCATTAAGTCAAGCCTGTTCAATGTGGGTGTTGGACTCCACCAAGGTTGTGTATGGTCTCCACTCTTATTTGTGGTTTTCATGGACAGGATGTCAGGGCGCAGTCGAGGCCAGGAGGGAATTCGGTGTGGGAGTCGGAAGGTGACATCTCTGCTCTTTCCAGATGATGTTGTCCTTTTGGCACTGTCACAGGGTTACCTCCAACATGCACTGGAACGGTTTGCAGCCGAGTGTGAAGCAGTTGGGATGAGGATCAGCACCTCAAAGTCTGAGTCCATGGTTCTCTCTCGGAAAAGGGTGGCATGTCCCCTTCAGGTAAGGGGAGAGAATTTGCCCCAGGTGGAGGAGTTTAAGTATCTTGGGGTCTTGTTCATGAGTGAGGGGAGAAGGGAGCCTGAGATCGGCCGCAGACTGGGAGCAGCGGCAGCAGTAATGCGGTCACTGTACCGGACTGTAGTGGTGAAGGGGGAGCTGAGCCAAAGGTGAAGCTCTCCATTTACCGTTCGATCTACGTCCCTACCCTCACCTATGGTCGTGAACTTTGGGTAATGACCGAAAGAATAAGATTGCAGATACAAGCAGCCGAAATGAGTTTTCTCCGCAGGGTGTTGGGGCTCACTCTTCATGACAGGGTGAGGAGTTCGGACATCCGGGAGGAACTCAGAGTAGAGCTGCTACTCCTCCACATTGAGAGGAGCCAGTTGAGGTGGTTCGGGCATCTTATAAGGGCGTCTCCCTTTGGAGGTATACCGGGCACGGCCAACTGGGACGACGCCCCAAGGTTGGCCTCGGGGTTCTTGAAATTGTGCATGCCATTGTACTACACCAAATCAATTAAGAATGCAGTGATGCACTTAGAAATGTTTACACAGTTTATGCTTTTGTTAAAATTTGTTTTTAATACTTCTTTTCAGAGCTGTGATATTGTACACCCAAATAGCTATTAGAGTCACAGAGTACTGGAACAATCCTGCTTTAATATCACAACACATAAGTTCTGGTTTGAAAATTGTCTGCAGCATAAATAACGGTAAGGATTTTAGTAGGGACAGCAGTACACACACACACACTTTCTGAAGGGGGGGAGGGGACACACCCAGGACAGGACGCCAGTCCGTCGCAAGGCACCCCAAGCGGGACTCAAACCCCAGACCCACTGGAGAACAGGACCCGGTCCAACCCACTGTGCCACCATGCCCCTTTTGGATGGTAGTAGTTAGAGTTATTATCTTTAGACCCAAAAGCTGCAGGTCCAATTCCCATCTCTGGCTGTAGTACCCTTGAGCAGGGTACACCCTAACAACTGCTCCAGTAAAATTACCCCACAGTTTAAATGGGTAAATAATTGAAAATACATTAAAATTGCAAGTTGCTTCAGAGAAAAGCATCCACTCAGTGACAGAATGTCTTAGGTATTTTCATAATTTGCCGTAATTCTGTTTTCCTTTATATTCTGAGAGACAGTGTCTGATTTAGACATTAAGATATGAAGGTGGTAAAAAATATTCTTAAGGCATTGCCATTTACCCTAATGAGTGCCCATATTGCATTCTGCTGATGTGGTTATCTAATCTGTTCTAATAAGGATTTTTATACCATTTTTATTCATGACAACATTATTCGGTGGATGGTGAATAATGCCTATAGGGCTAAGAAACCATAAAATGCAGATAATAGAAAACACAAAATCTGTCTGTCAGACTGCACCCGAGGCAACCAATTTCTTTGTATGTATTCTTTTCTCTACATTGTTAGGGTTGCGTTTTCTTTAAGTGGAGTCAGCTAAATTTGTATTTACTGATTTCTCTAATGTAGCATTCAATCTTAAGTTACTAACCATAATTTAAATATTAATTACAGTTAACCTTTACTATTCTATTTTTAAAGTCTCTGTTTCATTCTCAAGCCTTAATTTTGCATTTGACCATGGATAAAAGAGTAAGTCCGTCACAGTATGTCCTTTTCTGATCTGTAGAAGTTCTGTATGTAGGAAATTGAAAGAATTCAGAGAAGGTGAATTTTCCAGTAAAACTAAGGTCAAGTGTTAAAAAAAAAAAAACTTGCCATGACTCCCCAAATGAGGAAACTTTTCCCTGATATGGGTAACAGGGACAGAGGCTTGCATTATTCGGAGTATAACTCCAGTTATAGGCAGCAATGGGCAAGAAATGATAGACGAAGACCATGTGCAAGGACACATTTGGTGGGAAAACAGCTGACTAGCAGTTTTTGTTAAAGAGCAGCTCTGATCTTCTGAGATGCAGATGCTGAGAGTGGCTTGCAGGGAGTCACAGTAGCTCAGATGGTATGGAGCAACCCCCACCTTAATATTGCATTTCACTGGTTGGTGATCTAGCTTAACGTTTTCTTTGGGTTAGCTTTTAAGGGCCGATGAGTAAGTTCTGTCATATAAGAAATTAAACAAACACACACACACACACACACACACACACACACTTACTTACTTACTTACTTTCAGAACCGCTTGTACCATACAAGGTCACAGGGAACCGGAGCCTACCCAGTAACACAGGGCGTAAGGCCAGAGGGGGAGGGGACACACCCAGGACCCAAGCAGGACTCAAACCCCAGACCCACCAGAGAGCAGGACTGTGGTCCAACCCACTGCGCCACCACACCACCACACCCCTACAAGAAATTAAACATTTCTTGTTTTTTTTTTTTTTTTTTTTTAATATATGTATATTATATTATATTATATTATATACGGGGGTGCGGTGGCGCAGGGGGTTGGACCACAGTCCTCCTCTCCGGTGGGTCTGGGGTTCGAGTCCTGCTTGGGGTGCCTTGTGACGGACTGGCGTCCCGTCCTGGGTGTGTCCCTTCCCCCTCTGGCCTTACGCCCTGTGTTACCGGGTTGGCTCCGGTTCCCCGTGACCCTGTATGGGACAAGCGGTTCTGAAAATGTGTGTGTGTGTGTGTGTGTGTATATATATATATATGTATATAAAAAAATAATTTTTTTTTTTGGTCCTGTACTTCATTGTTGTGAATATTTGCTCAAACCTCTATATTGTTTCTGAATTTTAGCTGAACTACAGGTTACACTTTCAGAGATGCTGCTTTTATATATTTTTATATTGTTACCCACACTGCTTGACTGCTCAACTTCAGAAAAAAATAGGGGAATAGATTCAAAATAAATGTTTTTACTTGATTTTGTCAGAGGTTTCTTGGCTTAGATGTGTTACTTTGAAATATGTTCGAGGTAGAGCTGAGATTGTACTACTGGAGGATCAAACAAGTTAGATACAGCTTGTTTATTGATCTCATGGCTTTGTCTTGTTTGACCCTTAGTGTCTGTGTCCTACTGCTTTTAAAGTGATGTGGCATCTCTGGACCCCACTGGTAGGTGTTTTAATTACAGAGTCTTCTGTTGACTCACAGGCAGCTCTGGCAATGACTCTGTAATCTTGTATTCAGTACCAAAAGTATCCTTTGAGGGACACACCACATGTACCATAAAGACATAACAGGACAGGACCGATACAGGTAATTACAGTATGTCACTAATAAATTATCCTTGTTAATTCTGCTTTTAATAACTGCTCAGGAGCAATCAGTTTTATTTTTTTTATATATTCAATGACACTTAGGACCTAAAGGAGCAGATAAACAGTTGTCTACTTTTTTTTTTTTTTTTTTTCTGTTTCATCGTTTAATTTCCCCATCATAGAGGTTTATCTACATTAGAACCACTTGCAAGCTATTTGTTTAAATATATCATGTGTGATGCAGTAAAAAGTGTAAGTGCAAGAATATGCTGCCTAGCAAAAATTTTGGAAACATTTACTAAGATAAAATTTTAACATTCAGCTGTTTGGACTAAAAAAATCTATAATTTTTTTGTGCACTCACTGAAACACTTAATTCTGAACTTAAAATTGTCTCATAGTGAGGAGAATGAAGGAGCACCAAGATGAGCAACACATAGCTGTTGATTTTATTATGTACATTTAAATTTACATTTATTCGTTTAACAGACACTTTTCTCCAAAGCGAGGTATTTTTCAGGTATGGGAAACCAGTCAATCCCAGGGTACCTTTTAAAAATATAATGTGTATATTGTCTGATGATGAACATTTTTTGTTTTAGTAAGATTTACAAATGACATTTGATAGTATGTCTATTTTTTATTGTCTTTGTAATTGCCTTATTTGGTTTCCTTTTGTTGCTTCTGTTAGTTCTGTATGTATCTGTATGTATATGTTACACTTCCATTCTAAGTTTAACTTTCATGCTTAAGTTTGAGGAATGGTTATCTGAAAGGCTGAAATCTGTGCTGCAGCCTCTTAGAATGTGAAATTGAGTACTGACACCATGTGACATGTCTGTTCAGAACACTGATGAATCAGTGTAGCAATTACTCATTTTTGCAAATACATGATATGCAATTTGACATACTTGACTGAAAGTATGCTTTTGTTGAAGCATTAATAAAGCTTCATACATCAGTTCTGACTGATACGTTTATGTAATGCTAATCTTAATTATAATGGACTTGGTGCAAAATTTTGTTTGTTAACATTTTATCACTCACTTTGAGCTCATTTTCTGGCCTCCTTTTATACAAGTCATGGCAATGTAGTGCCATTCCCATCTGACTTGTAGCTTATGTATTAGGAGATGGACATGACTGGTGGGTAGACATCATTTTGCATGGAATTTGGGTCCTTTTGTTAAATCAGCTCTTTCTTGCAGTAAGCTCAGAAATATATAGTTCTTTTTAAGCAGTCAGCAGTTTGATAGCAGAAGGCCTGATAATGGAACCAGATAAAATTGTATCATTTATTATTTGGCATAAATGGTTTTCATTAAGAGAACAGAATACACTAGGAATATTATAGCTCAACACAATACCATAGTAGGAGGGTACACAGTTATTTCGAAGCTGTAAAAGATCAGTTCTTTTGTATTCTGTGTCCTGCACATTTTACCCCATATGATTGTCGAGGTAGAAATCAAAATGTAAACTACAGCTCCCATTGTGTGATACATTGTTGTTTCTTGTATTACATCAATGGCTCCTGTGAGATTTCCACAAATCAGTTTTACCATTATAGTAAATGGCTCAAACAATACATTTAGGCTTGCTTGCTAGAATATTGTTGTAAGGTTTTGTGATATTTTTCTTTCCTCCATGACACCATAATTTAAAGCAATAATTAGTAGTATTTCCATGTGTAAAAAGGGAGTCTTCATCCAGAAAAGGCTAACACTAAGCAAGTAATTAATAGTTTTTGATAAAGGAGTCATTAAAGATTTAGAGAGATGTGCATCCCACATGATTTTGTGAATTTAATTGCATATGCTTGATTATGTAGAGGGCAAAATCAGGGATTTTCACTTGCATCTGTCCTCATGCAGTTTGTTTTAGTTAAAACTGGGACACATAAAGATTTCTGCTTCGGCTGATGGGTGATTAGTAAAATCAGCTTTTATCCAGGGTAGCAGTCAGTTTTCATTTTGTTTTCCCATTTTTAGCCTAATCCAGATATGTTTGTTTGAATGTGTGATGTTTTTTCTGAGGTGTAAATAAATTAGCATTGGCAAAATGGTCATTTAATTTTGGTCAACTGTTTGTGGGAAACTGTGGACATTTTAAGACAGTTTCTTTGAATTTAGATTGCAATTATTCCAAGACCACTTCCATTCTGTTTATAGCACCATCTCCTCTGTCCTCTGTTATTACTGCCTGTTTTTACTGCAGCATTTTGTGCATTACATTTACATTTACATTTCTTCATTTAGCAGATGCTTTTGTCCAAAGCGACGTACATCTCAGCGAAAGTACAATTTATGCATTACATTAAGAGAAAGATACATAGCTGCAGACATGAAAGTCTCAAGTAAACTTAGTTTGTTAACCTACCATTTGCTGCACCAAGGTTCATAGTTTGAGTAGGTGCATAAAACACAGGACAGACAAATCCTAATACAATCCCACCATTTATTTATTTATTTATTTAATATTATAAGACACACAAACAAGCAAATACAATGTCGGAGTAGTGGCTGAATAAAGGCTGTATCTGGGGATGCTCATGAAGTTACGGTGTGTGAACAATTACATCGTAAATGAGCTGGGGAGATCTTTGGCGAAGTGGGTCCGGAAAAGGTGAGTTTTCAGACCCGTCTTGAATGTAGACAGAGTTTCCGGAGTTCTGAGTGACAGGGGAAGTACCTTTCGTACATTAATCTGAAGACTAAATTTGACACTTAAGCTATTGGTTACATTTCATGGGGAGCATAAGAAACTTCCTAAGCAGTTTTTTTTTTTTTTTTTTTTTTTTTTTTTCCCCCCCATAAATATTGAGTTAAAACATTTTTAAAAATTAAAAATCTTAAAATTGGAATAATGGGATACTTAGTTATCTAAATACATGAACTAAAGCTAAAGACATATGCTTACAGAGTGGTATATCTCTTTGGAATGGAAGTGCTATTTCAATGCAGGGCTTAAGTGGTATAAACTAATTCATAAGACAATGCACCATTATTAAATTGAAAAGTAAGTAAGTACATAAATAAATACATTTAATTAATTTATTAAGCAATCATGGAAGTGTTTATAAAAGCTTATGTGAAATGGGTTCTTGCCAAAAAAGCTCTTCTCTGCATTCCCAAGGACGTTACCTGTGTGCATTTTTATATATTTACCTCAAGAGTTACATGAAAATATCTGTTAAATCTGTATTATTCATATTCTTATAATAATGCTTACATTTTTGCAGCTCAATTTTTTTTGTAAATCCAACCTTTCCATTTTAATTAGTAACAGCGAAATAGTGCAGATGTTCAGTTTGTTTACAGGTTTGGTTCCTTGATTAAGCTGTAACGAATTCAAGACTATTTGTCACTTTTCGTCAAAGAAAGTCCTATTGCTTGTCCTATTCAGAGCTGATACGTTCCAAAAAACGGAGGCAAGGGGATGATGTAGGGTACATCTTGTAGGGTTCATCCAGTTTGTGACAGGACACTTATTATAGTAATTACTACCTTTTATTTACTTGAAAGAACTTGTGCCTCATTTGTCAACATGTGGCCACTTTTGGTTTGCTTATTATGTATACAATTAGTAAAAACATAATAGAGGCAGACCTTGATTTATTCCCTAGGTAGGTTCTGTAAAAGTCTAGGATATTGCTGTACCATTAAAAATTCTCAGTAAGACTTCTTGTATTTCAAGTTCAAGTTCAAGGTTTATTGTCATAAGTACAAGTACCGTGTACAAAGTACTATAAACTTCGTTTGAATGCTTCTTCACGGACTATAAACAAAAACAATAGATAGTACTGCACAAAAACAAAACAATAAATAATGTCAGTAACAATAAATAAGAATAAATAAGAATAGATAGCCAGAATACTTAAAAGTGAGAATACTTAAAGTGACAATGCAAGTAATGTGCTGGTGTGCTTGGAGGGGTCAGTGTAATTCTAGCTGCAAAAGGTGGCACATCGGTGAGTGTTGTGTGCTCTTACAGTAGTGGGGTAAAAGCTCTTCCTGTACCTATCAGTGTGGGTTCGAATAGACCTCAGCCGCTTTCCAGAGGAAAGAAAAGTGCCCGTGCCGGGTGACTATGATCTTCCATGATGCGCATTTCACACATAATAACTACATATAAATTAGAATTAATTTAACATTACTGAAAACAAAATATGTCTCAACAAACTCTCTTTTTAATATCAATTGATGAATGGCTTATTCCATAATGCAGGTGAAATTTCCTCCATAACAAATAAATGTTTTTAAATAAACAGGTGATAAAATAAGCAGTGAAAATAAACAATTATCTTAGTCTTTGAATGCTGATAACTCAGTTTCATAGCATAAGGACCCAGTGTACTGCACACTATGAAACACTTAAAATATAAAACAAGCACATGTCATGAATGTAAATTTCCATTTTAGTCGCTTATGATTCATATCCATTTTCATATTTCTTTGCTGCACTATGATAACTATTGATTACAAAATAAAAACAAAATAAAGAAAAAAATGTAATTTTCAGTGATTCACGGATGCATCAAGTGTAATCATTCATCCATGTTAGCTGTTGGCTGAAACATCAAACTGTTACCATTTAATATCAGTCATGCGGAAGTGTATTTATGTGATTCGCAAATTACGTGGCGCACCATGTAATGAAATGTGTGTGGACTCACAAACATTGTTTGTCACTTACAAACAGTATTTCTTTTATTATTATTTTTTTAGAGCTAGAGGGATGTGTTTTGTGAAACAGAAATTATGCGTACCGGCACCTTTTCAGTTCGAAGGAGGAGCACAGTGTGGAGTAACATCAGTGTGACATTTCCTGAATGACACTTGAGCAGCACATTTCATGTATGGGTATAACTTGTTTATTGTTCCATGACACAAGACAGCAGGGAATTCAAAGAAAACAAAGTTTTTTTTTTTTTTTTTTTTTTTTTTTTTCTTCTTTTTTTCCTCCAATTAAAAATAAAGAAGACAGATGGGTTAAAAAACGATGGGTTAAAACCACAGTAAATAAACTCACAACTCTCAACAAATCCCTAAATTCTACACCACAAAAACAATTGCCACAAGACAGAGTTTTCCCCATCAGACCTGTGTCAGTGATTCGTCTTCAAACCAGCAGCCCTAAATCTTCCTCTTTACTTCTCCGTTTCTTTGCTGGTGTACATTCTTTAGGGAGGTGCCTTGGGCTGGGCATTGGGGAACTGTCAGTCAGTCAGTCACTCAGTCAGCCCAGCTCTCGCCACAGCTCTTTGTTTTGTCCTCTTTGTTTCTCTACTGTGGCCTCATTCTGCCCAGGGTGCCTGTTAAGCGTACTAAAGTGAGCACAGTATATTCATAAACATTACCGACAATCACAGAAAAGTACAGTTAGTTATTTGCCTTCTGTCCTACTTATTTCCTTGCATTTGGCTAACAGCTGGAGGGCTGCAGTTCCCTGTTTTTTTCATGCTGACAGCTTGATTCAGCAGCGTGTATGTTTTACAGCCATTATTATTATTATTATTATTATTATTATTATTATTATTATTATTATTACAGATGGTCCTCCACTGACAATGGTTTGATTTACAATTTTTCAAAGTTACGATGGTACGATAGCGATACTCATTCGGTACAATCTGTACTTTAAATTTTGAATTTTAATCTATTCCTCTGCTTGCTATATGCAGTACAATACTCTCTCCCGATGCTGGCTGATGGCAGCAAGTCGCAGCATCCACTGAACCATTTTCGCAGTGCAAACTCGAATAGTGAAATTTTATTGGACTTCTCTGCTAGCCGTGGTTTGTCCGTAACAAACACCATGCTTGAACACAAGGATGCTCATAAGGGTACTTGGTACCAGAACTCCTTGGGCCAATTGTCAATGATTCACTTTGTAGTCATTTCATCTGACCTGAGGCCTTATGTTCTGGACACTTGGGTCAAGAGAACTGCTGAGTTTTCAACTGATCGCCATTTGGTGGTGAGCTGGATCAGATGGCGGGGATAACCGACGGACAGACCCGCTAGACCCAAGCACATAGTGAGGATATGCTGCGAACGACTGTCGGGGGACCCTGTCCAGAATGATTTTAACTCCCACCTCCGTGAGAACTTCTTCCGAATGGACCCTGTTCAAAACCTCCATTGTGGAAGCAGCCAGACGCAGCTGTGGCAAAAAGCTTGGTGGTGCCAGTCACGGCGGCAACCCAAGAACCCGGTGGTGAGGGAAGCCGTCAATCTGAAGAAGAGGCCTTTAGGGCCTGGTTGGCTCTGGGGACTTGTGACTCAGCGGATTCAGACCAGCAGGCAATAAAGGCGGCAACGGCTGCGGTTACAGAAACGAAATTAGAGCATGGGAGAAGTTTGGGGAGGCCATGGAAAATGACTTTTGGTCAGCCTCAAAGAGGTCCTGAAGAACCATCCGGCGACTCAGGATGGGTCAGAAGAGCTCCATCCAAGTGGTGCTTAGCAAAGGTGGAGAAACTCTGACCTCAAATGAGGATATTGTTGGGAGGTGGAAGGAGGACTTTGAGGAACTCCTAAACCCAAGAGATATGCCTCCTTTACAGGAGTCAGGGCCAGAGGCATCTAGGGTATCAGAATCCATTTCCCTGGTCGAAGTCACTGAGGTAGTTGGAAAGCTCCACAGTGACAAGGCACCGGAGGTGGATGAGATTTGCCCAGAACTGCTTAAGGCCCTAGATGTTGTGGGGCTGTCATGGCTGACACGCCTCTGAAATGTTCCATGAACCTCGGGGACAGTGCCTTTGGATTTGCAAATTGGGGTGGTGGTCCCTATCTTCAAGAAAGGGGACCGGAGAATGTGTGCCAACTATTGGCGTATCACACTTCTCAGCCTCCTTGGGAAAGTCTATGCCAGGGTGTGGGAAAGGAGGCTCCGGCCGATAGTTGAACCTCAGATTGAAGAGGAAGAATGCGGATTCCATCCTGGCTGTGGAACAGTGGACCAGCTTCTTACTGTCTCACAGATAATTGAGGGGGCATGGGAGTTCGCTAATCCAGTTTACATGTGTTTTGTGGACTTGGAGAAGGATTACAACAGGGTTCCCCAAGAAATTCTGTGGGAGGTGCTTCGGGAGCATGGGGTGCTGGAGTCACTACTACAGGCCATTCGGTCCCTTTACACACGGAACGAGAGCTACAGTATATCCTCATACTCGGCATTAAGTCAAGCTTGATCGGTGTGGGTGTGCTTTGTCTCCACTCCAGTTTGTGGTTTTCATGGACAGGATATCAAGACGCAGCCAAGGTCAGAAGGCCATTCTGTGTGGGGGCCGGAAGGTTATGTCTCTGCATTTTGCGGATGATGTTGTTCTTTTGGCACATTACATGGATGCCTCCCAGCATGCACTGGAATGGTTTGCAGCCAAGTGTGAAGCGGTTGGTATGAGGATCAGCACCTCAAAGCCTGAGTCCATGGTTCTCTCACGAAAAAGGATGGCATGCCCTCTTCAGGTAAGGGGAGAAAATCTGCCCTAGTTGGATGAGTTTAAGTATCTTGGGGTCTGCAGTCTGGGAGCAGTGGCATCAGTAATGTGGTCACTGTACCGGACTAAAGTGGTGAAGGGGAGCTGAGCCATAAGGCAAAGAAGGCAAAAAATTCATATACCGTCGGTCTATGTCCCTACCCTCACCTATGGTCATAAACTCCGGGTAATGACCGAAAGAATAAGATCATAGATATAAGCGGCTTAAATGAGTTTCTCAGCAGGCTGGTGGGACTCACTCTTCCTGACGGTGAGGAGTTTGGCCATCCGGGAGGACCTCAGAGTAGAGCCGCTACTGGTGGTTTGGGCATCTGGTAAGGATGCCCCCTGGGCGCCCTCCCTTTTGGGGGATACCAGGCTCGGCCAATTAGGACGAAATCCTGTGGTCAGCTGAGAACCCACTGGAGAGATTATATCTCAGGTTGAGCTGGAGGAAGTTACGGGGGGGCAGAGGCGTCTGGGCTGCTCTGCTCTAGATATTGCCACTGTGACCGAAGTAGGGAAAGTGGGTAAGAAAATGAATGGATTATTATTCTTATTATTATTATTGTGCCACTTTTCATATCATTTTGCATTTTAAAATAGGGGTCAAGAGATCATCAGAGAGGGCTTGCAAAATATTTTCCTAAACTTTAAAAATAATTTTCAGTAGTAGTACTGGTTATTTTGAACTATTTCAGTTCTGGTTACTGGAATTATTTTTGTTTATCATTCTACAAACTGCAAACTGTTTTTGCTTTTTATTTCTTTATAGTCCATTAAATGCAGTCCATTCAGTGGTTTGTAACACACTGCAGTTTTTTTTTTTTTTTTTGTGAACAGGATTGTCATAATTCAGTTTAGCTAGAATTCAGATTAGATGTCCTTCAGATGGATAATTATTCCAAGTTATTGTATCATGACATGCATTTTTATTTCAGGGTCCTGGTATAAACTTGTACTCAATGAAACTCACCCAAGACATTAACTAGCAAGATCATGCATATTGTGTATTCTTCTATTTTTAAATTTTGCTTTTTCGTAACTTTTGACATTTTTCAGCCTCAAAGGAAGCCAGCTGTCTCCCTTTGTCTGTGGACAGTGAGTTGGTTTGTTTGGAAATTTTTTTTTTTCCCCCATTATGGTTCACTTGAAATCTTCCCATATTTATATCCACTTATATTTCTATAAATTTCTAACAGTGCCCTAGAAAATGTTGGTAAATGCAGGCTAACTAAATCATCAGCAGCTGTGTCACTATGATTCTCTAATTTGTTTTATGAACTGGTGCAAAACAAAATAAATAGTTACATTCAAGGTATTTTCCAGTGTTTTCCTGGCTGATGACTCTGCAGTATTGCTGAGTAGGAAGTACATCTACCTGTATATGTAACTAAGAAACTTTGGTTTACCTTTACTCGTTTATCTGACACTTTTCGCTAAAGCGACTTACAATATCAGTCTGCCTACAGTTTTTTAACCCATTTATACATGGGAGGCAATGTTACTGGAGCAGTTCTTGCTCAAGGGTACTACAACCAAAGGTGGGGATCAAATTTGTGGCCTGTGGGTCCAAAAGTAACAGCTGTAACCACTACGCTACCATTTTTTTTTTTTTTTTTTTTGTCAGTCTGTAGAAATTTGTATCAAACATTTCATGAAATCGGTTTCATTAAATACACACACCCGTGCAAACTCACATTTTGGTACCTAAGGGGGCTTTCTCGTTGATTCCAGGTTTAATATAATAAATGATCCTTTAATGCACCCCAGAAAACTTATGTATATGAGACTTGGAAAGTGAATGTATCCTTTTGCATTTAAAATAGTTCTTAGCTTAATCTGGTAAAACGGCAGCACAGTGATGCAGCGGAAATCACTGGTTCTTCACAGCACCAGTGGCCTTGGATCTTAATTTCGGTTTGCTTCGCTCCTAACTCCAAATACAGTAATAGCTCGCCCTATGTTGTTTCGTCTTGCGTCGATTTCGACTTTACATCAGTTTTTTTCTTAAATATATATGGAAAAATACAATTCATCTTCAGTCGAATATAATATTAAAAATTGTTAACTTAAAATTCACTTAAAAACAATAAAAAGTGTAAAATCAAATAAAAATAAATGTTAAAATATGTAAAATAATATATTGTAATCTATAAAATCAATTAAAAGCTTAAAAATAATTTAAAAAAAAAAATCAAGTTTTCCTGCCATTTTTTGGAATTTTTTTTGTTTTTTCTTTCCTTTAGCATTAACTGAAGTGTATACACTTAAGGGGAATGCTTATTAGGGGTTTATAGGAGGTCTAAATCGTTTTTTTAGGGTTTATTTCATTTTCCGTCATTTTTCGACTTAAGTTGCGCCCTTTGGAACCAATTAATGACGCAGGGCGAGGTATTACTGTACCGCTGTTTGTGTCAAGCTGTAAATGCCGTTACTTAAACTTCCACTGAATAATGTCTGATTACTTCTCTGTTGTTGAAATTTCATAATAATAATCTTTCATTGAAAATGTCCTTCAGTATCACACATTTCCAGAGATTTAACCCAGTTTGACATCCTAATTGGAGAACTTTCGAAAATAAACACTTCATGTGAGTGTTATTTGTGTTATGCTGACAGACCTGTTTTTTTGGGCTTCTGTCCCAGCTAGTTCCAGTAAATTGATGGGGCAATCGTGATAAAGGCACTGTGCAGACATCAGGTAAACATCAGGTAAATCTTGGACTTCACTGTCCTTTTGCAAGCCTTTGCAAACCCTATTGTAATAATTAATTAAACTGAGAAATTCAGTTTTAATATATAGACACCCCTGTACTTTTGTAAATTTTACATACGTTATTCTGGATTTAGGTAAAAAATTACCAGCATACACATTATTTACTGATAGAGTTTGCGCAAAACATCTGAAATACGTTAAGCGCAAGTGGGCATAGCCAGACAAGTCAGGAAGATGCATCTTCCCAGTTCCCGCACGTTTTGACCTGTGGATGCATCTCCTCTCATTAGTGTAGTACTTTTTTTTGCATATTTTTCGCCATTTAATTATTCCCAATGCCTGGTGGTAAACGTGCACTTTAAGGAAAAGGAGAACCGTCTTCCAAGCTTACAGCAATTGATTAGGAGATTAAAATAATAAGGAAGTATAAAGGTGCACAAAGATTCTTCTCTGTAGCACAGGAACTAGGCTTTGCCATATCGACTGTGAATATCATAGTGAAGGACGTTGCACATATAAAGGAACAGATAGCATGAAAACAACAATAATAGCGGAGAAACATCAAGGTGCAATAACTGAGTTGAAAAAATTCTTGTTATTGTTATTATGTGTAATGGCGGGTGAGGAGGGGGAATCTGACATACATAACTTTTGACTTACATAAGAGGTTGAAGAACGGTCTATCTGTGTAAGTCTAGGGGTGTCTAACTGATTTGCCAAAAAATTTTGGTGAACCACATAGAGTTTACTGTTACATTGGGAAAAGCATGCTCTGACAGTACTTGATATTATTTGATTTTCACATTATGGGAAAAAGTATATGTGAGTGACAGTGTTTTAGGCCATAGTTAACACACACACTGTATAAAACCGCTTGTGCCGAGCAGGGTTGCGGCAAACCGGAGCCTAACCCGACAACACAAGGCTGGACAGGGAGGGGACGCACCCAGGATGGGACACCAGTCTATTGCAAGGCACCCCAAGCCGGACTTGAACCCCAGACCTGCCACAGAGTAGGACCCGGCCAAGCCCGGTGCCCCTGGCCATAGTTAAGTGCTTAGAAATTCATAATGTGTATTGAGAAACCTTTGGAATTATTAGTTATTACAGGTGGTCCCCGACTTACGATAGGGTTGCAATCCGTGAAACTCATCGAAAATCAAAAATATTGTGAGTCGAAAATGCATTTAATACAGCTAACCTACCAAACATCATAGCCTAGCATACGTGCGATGGCCATTATGGGCTTGTTGCCTTCATGCTGGGCAGTTATCTTGAGTTTCTCCTCTGGAGTAATTGCCCTGCTCTTCTTCTTACCACCATTAGCAGGAGACACAGATGGGCTTTTCTGTGACATTATGGATGCTCAAAACATAACCGCATGGCAGACTGGGAGATGCGGATCACTGCCGCTGCCCAGCATTGCAAGAGAATATCGTGTGGCATATCGCTGGCCCGAGAAAAAGAAAGAAAATTCAAAATTGGTATGGTTTCTACTGAATTTCTATTGCCAGCTCACCATTCTAAAGTCAAAAAAATTGTAAGTCGAATCATCGGAAGTCCAGGAGCATCTCTAATTAATTTTTAATTATTAATGGTGATTGTCCTTATGCTCAGTATCCAAAGGATTCTCAGACTAAGATAATGATATTACCTGTGTTATGAATCTGCTTCTTTGTGCAGTGTTTTGTCCAGTATTTTGACATTAGAAAGCATGTTCTTTTTTTTTGTTTATATTCAGTGGTTCATAAAAAAATATACCTTTGATCTATTGTCATTCCAATACATGGAAAAAGCAAAAAAAAAAAAACTAATTAGGAAATACTTTAGAACCACATTGTTCTACTGAAAGTTAATGCCAGCGAAAAGAAAGCTACAGTACTGTTCCAGCAAGGTAAAGTATGTTATAACTTGTGTCACACAGTCAGCAGTCCAACACGACACTGTTTTTGGCTGATGCCAAAATGTTGATAGTTACAGTTTTTTCACAAGATCTCTGCTTTTTTCTGAAAGTCTTTATTTTGTAGCTAATTTGAAAAATTGTGAATAAGGTTCTTGAATGGACAAAATGAGTTCCTTAAGTAAATGAAAAATATCAGTCAGATAGGCCAGCTTTGTGACCCCCTAGTTTATGGAGATCCTTTATGAGATCGTGTTCACCCGTTGTGCTCACAAGGATCTATACCCATCACTGCTGCTGTATTTTGGTAGTTTTCTACTTTTGAATATTCATATCCCCCCTTCTTCAGAATAACACATATATTGATAAGATGCTTTGTTCGGAGAGCTTCTCTTTGGGGTTTTCTCCCAGCATGCCGTTAGTATGGACACTTGGAAATAATAAAGGCGTTGGCATATCAGACTGTGTGTCCATTCCAGCCAAATTCCACAGCACATTGCTATATTCACAAATCATTTTTACAGGAAACTGCTTTCGCTAACTAGTTCACTGACATGGTGTATTATAAATTTTACTGTTTTACATTTAAATGAATACATTTCAGATTGTGATTACATGCACAAACAAAATGATAAATGACACACTTTGGCTCTGCTCCTAACTCCAAGTACTGGTGTTTGCATCATGTTGTAAATGCTGCTGCTAAAACTGCCGCTGAATGATGTGTCTGATTATTTAGCTTTGGATGAAATATTATAACAACATACCTTTATTGAAAACATCCCCAAGTATCAAACTTGTTCAGAGGCTGAACCTAGTTCGGGAGCCTAATTATTGGAGAACTTGTGAAGTAAACTGTGGATTTGAGTGTCATTTATGTAACTGTGATAAGAGACCTGTTGTCTTGGGCCAAAGTCCCAAAGTCCTGGTAAACTGATGGGGTCATTGTGATAAACATACCGTGCAGACATCAGGTAAACATTAGATAAACCTTCAGCTCTCTGTCGCAACCCTTTGCAAACTCTTGGCTAATAATTAAATGGATAAATTTAGTTTTCATATAACTAATTTACCAAATTCTTTACAGCACTATTAAGTTTAAACATTCTTTTTTTTAATCTTTGTTCTGTGTACTTTACATGACTTATTGTGGCCTTGACAAATTACTTTGTACTTTCAAACTAAAACCTATTAAAATTTTTGCAGCCCAAATTTTATAGCACTGAGTTTTTATTTATTGTTAATTTCATTTTTATATTATTAAGACATTGGTCTGTGACAAGTTTAATGTATTATGACTTGATTTCTAGTACGTCGTGCTAAGCAGAAAGTACTTGAAGGTGTAATTCACATTAGGTGTTGTGGTGAGCATTGTTGTGTCAGTTGCAGGTGTTATAAGTTACAGGTTGTTCGTTTAAGGAGTCCTACCTGAAAAATTATGTGATTTGTTTTTTTTTTTTTTTTTTTTATTAGTTTCATATTTCTTGTTCTGTTGTAATGGATTATTTTTAACTATTATGCCTTTTGTTCTCATTTCTTCATCATTGGCTTCAGTGGCTATTTATTTACAAGAATTGGATTTCCTGTTTCTATATGAGACCTCAGCCTTGTGTTCAGTGTCGTGTGACGAATTATCATTCAACAGTAGTCAGGGTAATTTTAGTCACGTCATGCTTGAGGTGATTTTCAACGAAAGTCGTTTTAAATCTTTCCAAAAAAATACAAAATAAAAACCTATATTCCTGGTGCACTTAGTGTACAGTTTATGCATCTTCAGAAATAGACTGTTAGGTTGAAGTGCGGTACTTCTGCTGTTTAAAGAAACATTCATTCCTTCTATTTTCCTCTAATTCAGAAGTCTCAGTTTTTTTTTTTTTTTATGTTATTTAATATACATATACACTGTTTCCATGCCTGGTATAAGTCAAGTTCAGACATCCTGTTAGCCTTTTTTATTTTAGAATCTGGCATCAGTGGAAGGGATATAAAGCTTTTTTTTCCTACTTTTTACATCCGGTGACTAATGTGGCGTGCCACAGAAGCTGTTCTCCAGTTTTTGGAAGATTCAAAGAAAGGTACCCATATAAGAAAAGGGATTTATGGCACTTTTCATTTTGAATATAGTGACCATTGAGTTCCAAGTCTTAAAAGCAGTAATGATGCAGTGACTGATAAACGGATATCTAGACTGATGACAGATAGCCATCCTGTGGGAAATATGAATAGTAAAATTATTCATAATTTCATATTATTCATAAATTTCAGGGAAAAACATTAACCCCCTGCAGGCACCTGCCTTGTGTGTTTTGCCACTCCCCTCTGGTTTCTTTGACAGATGCTGAATTCTGCCACAGCGAGTGGCAATGGGAAATCTTATTGTACTCATCTGATCAGCATGCAGACATCTGTGTGACTTGTATTTTCCTTTCACCCTCAGACTGACTTCATGTGGGGTTTGTGGGTTCACTGGCTAAACTCTTTAATCTCTATGAAAAGCCTGCGGTATTCATTAGTGAAGGTGGTGGGGGGTGAGAGAGCAGGCCTGTCGCATTTAGGGGTCAGGAGGAAAATCATTCATTCATTGTACACCTTTGGCACTAATAAAGTTTGTCACGACTTACCACTAGTTGAAGGAAAAGCTAAGAGGAAGCACATTCACCCCACAGCAGGACATGAGGTGTGACAGGTATTTCCCTTTCACTCTTAGATAGAGTTAATGCTAGGGTTTGTGGTTTTGCTGGATGAACTCTAATGTCTCTGTGAAAAAGCCCTCGATATTCATTTAGCGAAGGGGAAGTCTCACCGAAGCATTGCGTTAAATATGACAAGATCAGATATTTCGATCTCCCAAAAGAAGCAAAGAAGGTGATGAGAATCTTAACTCTGGCACTGATGTTTTACTTTAAAGTTGTCCAAGAAGAGGTCTGAATACATTCACACTAAATATCCAGAGATTAATTAAGTAATTTGTTGTTTATGAAGGTTGACAGTGATCCAAACGTTTCCCTCAAGCTATAGTTTTTACTCTCTGGATCCAGACACTGAGCAGACAGACCAGACCTTGGGAAGTGTGTTTTGACAGTCTTCGTCTTTTTTTTTTTTTTCCACAAAAAAATTAAATGCTAATATTTCACTGTTTTTAGTGATAGGTAAACAAATTAAGAACTAAGATGGTTTTCCTTCTTCTCGCTAGCAGTAATAATAGTCATTTACTATTCTCTCTCTGTTAATCAGGGGGGTGGGGTGGCACAGTGGGTTGGACCGGGTCCTGCTCTTCAGTGGGTCTGCGGTTCGAGTCCCGCTTGGGGTGCCTTGCGACGGACTGGCGTCCCATCCTGGGTGTGTCCCCTCCCCCTCTGGCCTTACGCCCTGTGTTACCGGGTAGGCTCCGGTTCCCCGCGACCCCGTATGGGACAAGCGGTTCTGAAAGTGTGTGTGTGTGTGTGTGTCTGTGTCTGTTTGTTAATCACAGAAAATCAGTTTGCACCCAAGAAATGTGATGAGGGGTGCCCTTTGTTGGCAAGACATTTGATGGAAAAACTGGTAAACTCCATGGCAAAATCCCTAATATATAGATGGTAATTTTATTAAGAATAGAGAAGGCAACCTGGTAAATACATGTGAGCTAATTAATAGACTTTTATGTTGTCATAGCAGGCACAAGGAGAAATGCTTTCAAACCTTACAAGGGAAGCCAGACATAATTATATTAAGTAGCAGTGTTTACAAATTAATTATGCATTATCTTACATTGCAGAGATATAATAGTCTGCATCTAGGGGAACAAGCAGTAGAAAAATTCTTAAAAAAAAAAAACACTGCCTTATAACAAATATGTGCTGTGGAGAATAAGGAGTATTTAGATATTTTTGAATTTTTTTTGTTCCTTTTTGGTTTGCTGTACCAGCATCTGAGTTGTTAAAATGACATTAAAACTGATATATAAGTTAATTTTAGGGCATTTTGAAACTAATTGTGTCCATAGCGCAATTTTTATTGTATATGGCACAGTGTGATTTGCATTGACTTAAGTATTTAGACAACTTAGTAATTTTTAAAGTATACATTTTGTGTAAGCACTTCACTCAGGCACCCAGTATACCAGAGACAACTAGAAATGTCTGTATCAAATTGAAAGAACATTATGTCAGAATGGGTCTACACCATAATGTGAAGACAACGATTGTCATGCCTGGGAAAATTATTTTTTCTTCTTCCATTTTGGGGAGGAAGTAGAAATAGTAGACAAGTTCAGCCTTCTTTGATCGATAATCAGTAACAAAGTGACTAGCAGTGAAATTAACAACAAATTATCCTTGTCAGAATGGCTATGAAGGACTTGCACAAGATCTTCAAGTGCAGAGATTTATCTTTGCACACAAAGATCACAAAGATTCAACTTGTTCAGGATATGGTATTTTCTGTAACGTACATGGATGCAAAAGCCGGACAGTGAAAAAAATCAATGCCTTTGAATTATGGCACGAGGAAAAAATAGCGTGTATACTGTGGATGGCACGAGAGACAAATTAGCCATTATTTAAGATGATCAAATGGAAGTTTTCACTAGAAGCTCAGATGACAAGGTTGCGCCTTTCATAATTTGGACACATCATGCAAAAAGAAAGGTCATTAGAAGAAGACATCATGACAAAGACATCAACACAATAGAAGAACTGCAATACGATGAATTGATGCAATAACTACCGCTATGGGAGCACCTTTAAGAATGATTAGCTGTCTGGCTGAAGACCGAACACAGTTCAGCACAAATATCTATACGGTTTCCATTGACTCAATGGCACTTAACAACAACAGCCTTGCTACACAAGGTGGGATCTGAATCTCATTTCTTCAAATCCAAAGCAGCAGCTCCAGCCGCTACACTACCTGCCTACAGCATTCGTTCTAACAAAATTTAGTTTGATGTGATTGGGTCTCAGTACATTTAATACACATTCTGCACTACAAATTATACTGGTTGGCTTATGTCTTTGCAAGCTTGCATGTTACCCTATATATGCCTTATGAAAGATTTTATTCCATCTGCCATTGTAACAATAGGTTTATCATTAAAACATAAAACCAAAAGCCTGTGTTGAAAAATTAATAACTTTCTATGCTGTTTTTCTGTTGAGTAACGCAAAAACACCTTTCCACTAACATTTACATTTCAGGTATCACTGTGTCCTGCAGTATGCCTTGGAAGGTAGTTCATTTACAAAGTGGAAAAGTACTCATGAATGCAAAATTCTGAAATTGCCTCACTTGCAGGAACAATGTCGGCTTGATGCGCAAGCAAAAAAAACAAAACAACCTAACAGCACAATACCATCTGTTTATGTCTTTTATTTTTGTGGTTCTATCCATTTGACTATTCACTTGATGATCATGTCTTCAGGAATGAATTTTGCTCGATATGCAAAGGAGACCGACACTGTTGCCAAAACAGTCCAGCCGTTCACAAAGTAAATGCAAAGCAAATACAAATTAAATTCTGAGTGATTACCTTCATGTTATGGTTAAAGCCTTATATGCTGACAGTAGTGGAACCTTCCAGAATGAAGGATGTAATGCACAGGACACCAGTGGTAAATAAATGGATTGAAGAATATGACAAAAATGTAAATCGTATACCAAGGCCATCTCATGGTCAGAAGATCTCAGCCCACTTGAGCACTTGTGGGTGATTTTAGAGCAGTGCTTGAGACTTTTTCCACTACTATTTGGTGGGGGAGGGGAAAAAAAAAAAAAAAAAAAGATGTAAATGAAATTTTCCATGGAATAATGTTGTTGCAACTCTTCAGTACAGCCAAGGCAGTTTGAAGCTGTAGTACCTCCTGGTGTAACGTCCGGATGTAAAATGAAAACAGACGTGTTTTTCTGTACTGCCTGGAGACAGATGTAAAGTGCAATGATCTCAATAGCAGAGTGTAAATACAAGTGCGCAGTGCTAACCAGGAATTAAAGTGCATGGATAATACTATAGAGACAGAGCTAAAAGAGACACATGGGATATTACACAATAAGCGAAATAGCGCTGCCTGAACAGAGCTAATAGAATGAGGTGTGATGAAGACAGGGTGGTACACAGGTCCTGGGCAGGAGCACAAAAGACTGACGTAGACCAGACAGGAGCTCAGGGCGAGAACAAAAACACAGTAGAACAGTAACGTGAGAAACAGGTCAGCAAACAGGAGTCTCTGGTTAATTGCAAGTGAAGGGCTGGAGAAAGTGCAAACTAGTGAAATGACTTCAATCCCTCTATAGGGCTGGGAACTGATCAGGTTCATTGAAAGCAGGTGTATTGGCTTACTTACATGGATCTCAGTGGACCTTGAGGCTTTCGCCTCTTGGGGTCATAACACCTTGAAGCCTGTTCACACAAAATCTGTTAAGATTTTTTTGTTATTGATTCAGGTATTGCATATACCTTGATAGTGGTATAGATGTAGTTAAATAGCCAACCTGTTACGTCCAGGCGTTAGTCCGACACGATATTGCTGTAACGTCTGAACACTGATGAAAAGTATATCGATCCCATGTGCAAAGTGTCACGGTGAACCGGGATGGAAGGACCCAAGTGCGGGGTTGTTCGTCTGGATTCAGAGGATCAGGCAAGTTCTCGATGTCAGGGACAGGCAGGTGGTCGGTCGATCGGCGATCAGGGTCAGAACGAAGATCCATGGATATGGTCGAGAAACAAAGTGAAGGGTCAACAACCAGAGAACGTGAACTGAGAACTGGAGATGCGTACGAGCAAGGAGTCACAAGGAAGGGCAGTTGTCTCTGATGAGATTCCGCAAAGGTATGGGATCTGAGGAGGGTCTTTTAAAGGGTGAGCGGTTAATCAGGTGCTGGAACAGAGTCGGGTGTTGTCGTTTGAGTTGTGGGTGTGGATGTGACACAAAGTGTATAAGTGCACAGTTTAAACTATAAAGTACAGTGTAGAGGTGAAACAATGGACACAGGACAAAGAGACAGTGCATTTTCACAAAGATGACAAGTGAAACACGAATCTGTGAATAGAACTTGAATATGGAGGTGTGACAAAATACTGGACTAAAACACAAAAGGCAGGAGGAGACGGGACAGGCACTCGGGACTGGAACATAAACACTTACAGCACAAGACTTGAGAAACAGGTCACAAAAGTTCACTAGGGAATCACAACAGAACACTGATTAAGAATCTACAATGTAGCCTTAGTTGATACTTTTATACTTGACAGTCACCAGATTGTCAACAGGTGTAGAGGTCTGGGCTCGTGGCACTGAGTGGCGCCTCCTCTGGTCCCTAGGGATATTGTCCCTGTGGGTCATGACACTACCTATTCTTTTTTCTCCTTTTGGCAATGCTTTCATCCCTTACAGAATGAAGTACATCATAACAGAAATTTCACAGACAAATAAATGAAGAAGTGTACCCATTATGTAATGAGCCTTTACTCATTCTGTCAGGATTTTTGAGCATTCTGTGGTCATTTTTGCCAGTATATCTGTGGAGATACTAGCAGACATCACCTAAAGGTTCTATTAATTAATTATGAAGTTTCAAGGGTATGTTCATGCACTATAACTTTGAGATCATGCCTATTAAACAATAGATAAACCTTCCCACAGCTACTTCTGCAATATTATGTAAATGCATATATATATGTAGTGCCACACAGGGAAATAATGCTCTCTTTTTCCTCCAGGACCTCCATCTCAAGCCAAACTTCTTAGCCTGCTTAGTAACCCCACACTTATTTTTCTAGACTGGCTAACACAGTCACCCCTTTATTTTCCCCGTATGTTCCCCCAGTGGTTGCACATTTTATTCTCATTTTTTCCCACAATGCAACTGTGTACAGTAGACCCATTTTCCCATCCAAACTCACAGTACCGCGGGTCATTACTGTATAATATATATATATATATATATATATATATATATATATATATATATATAAATTACTAAGAAGGAATCGTCGATATTTGGATAAAGTTTTATATTGGTACTCATGTGATGAACATTGGCTCATATGGTGGAAAGAAACAAACTAACTGCAGTTACAAATCACACGTTTGCATCTATGTCTCTGCTTCTCTTAATGTAATGCACACATTGTATTTTCTATGAGATGTATGTCGCTTTGGAGAAAAGCGTCTGCTAAGTGAATAAATGTAAATGTAAATTTCACTCTCATGAATATCAATTCATCCCACTTGTATTGCCCTTTATAACAAGTTGTTGTAAACTGGGTCTCACAACAAAAAACAGCTGCGATAGCTAAATCGATATGCTCAAAATGTATACCCCTTTTCATAAAACAGACTTATTCTTCAGAATGACAGCATTTTTGACTTTTACATTTTTATATTTCCGCATAACTTTACTTAACACCACATACAACACAAACAAAGATGCAGTGAACTCCATATAACTGATTCCTGAGAACACAACTCTGACCCCTGGTTATCGGTTCAGAGCAGTCACTCAGAATTTTTGTAGTAGCCTTGATTTTAACACTGTTTCAAGTTAAGAAAAGCAAAAAAATGAAAGTTCTGTGACACAGGGTTTACCCAGCAAACTACCTCATGTTTCCAGGATTGGCTTTGAAACACATTGTCCTTCACTGAATATAAAAGAGGGGGGCGTGGTAGCGCAGTGGTGCAGTGGGTTGGACCGGTTTCTGCTCTCCAGTGGGTCCCTCTTGGGGTGCCTTGCGACGGACTGGCATCCCGTCCTGCATGTGTCCCCTCCCCCTTCAGCCTTACGCCCTGTGTTGCCGGGTTAGGCTCCAGTTCCCCATGACCCCGTGTGTTTGTGTGAATATAAAATAAACAAGTTCAAGTCTTTACGCTAATTTTTCATTCATTTTTGCATTTCGATATATAGGACCTAACTCATGAATAAGCTGACTTTTTTCTGTACTGTGTAAAATATAACCTACTAAATTTTGTTATAAACATGTTTTGAAAAATAAATAATTAAATGATATTTTTAACAAAATCTTACCAGTAGTGTATCATTTAAAAGAGTGATTCATAGGCTTTCATTACTGGTACCGATAGTTTTACATTTAGAAAAGAAGGATGTATTGTTTTTTGCCAGTATCTTGATAGTGATGCATTTTAAAAGAGTGATTCATCATGTAGTAGCATTGTGACCTATGGAACAATTTCTCCAAGCGCTACTCACATAAACACCAGCTGATAGTGCAAAGCTTGCCAGTAAAGATTAGATCTCCCATTTTCCACCAATATTGAACTTATTTTCACCACATATTAGAAATCTTAATTGTATTTTAAACTAAATTATAATGATAATTATAATAAGCATTCAGCTGTCATTAGATCGTTATTCATTTATTAACATTAACATATACACAAGGTACAACAAGAGCAATGTGCAGTACTTAGAATTAATAAACTTTCAAGGTGACCTACAGCCTTCAGGATGTATGATTTTTATTGTTTTTTTTAAACAATGAGATAAACTATATTGGACTCACTGTGTCAATACAAATATACTCAGAACTCTGAGTAATAATCTTCAGAACTCTGTAACGAAAAATCTACCCTGTTTCATGTCACGTATAGTAGATGTTTCAACAAGTTGTTGTTTTCCTATTTCTTCCTTTACTTTACATGCACTTACATTTACAGTATTTATTTTTTTCTTATGTTGCTTATTCTGTACTTTTTTATCCAGCATGAAATTTTACTAGTTTATCAGATATTTGAAAGGAGCAGCTGAAGTGAACTGGGCACCTTGCTAAAGACAATTACAACAAAGACATTTTCGGTATTTGAAATTGTGAAATATAGGGTATGAGCCTGTATCTTTCACTGCTACACAGCCTCCATTATGTCGAACAAGATTTTTGTGCAAACATATCATGGAAGCAGATGACTCAGGGAACTTCTTCATGTTAGCTCTTTATTCCCAGAACACACACAGTTATGCAACTGTCCTTAAGATCATTCATCAATCATTCATGGCATCCCAAGCAGATGTACTGAAGAGCTGAAGAGGAACATGGATTGCAGCAGTAGAGGCATTCACAGTTTGAGTCAAAATAAATAAAAAAAAAACACCACCAAGATTCATACCAGACAGCCCTCCAAGTGTCTGTTGTCTGCAGTGCAATAATTAATTACAAAAAATGTTAATGTGACACATACAAATAACCCTCAAATATCCATAAAATCCAAGAAGTTCCACAGCAGCAGGGGGTGATGGTAAGGCTCCACCTACACTGCTGCTACAGTATTTCTCTGTAAATTTTATGGAGGAAACAAGTATGACTATTAAAAATATTAATATTTGCGGAAAAATAAAAATAAGAGCAGTATGTGGCAACGCTGATATCTTACTTGATTTAGTATTGCCACCTTACCAACATGGTTGTTAGACTGTGTCAGTGGTGGGGGACTTGCTGACAGTGCTTTACAATTAAATGGTTTACCACACTCTAGGTCACTTAAATATAATATGGAAAGCAAGGACTAGTGAGAGTAGTGCATTTATACCTTCTGGAAGCCTTCGAACTGGAAAAGGCACTTATGTTGTGACTGTTCTGACTGATTTAAGCCCTCTCCAACCAGCAGAAATTCTGGTGTCCAATGTGTCGGAGTGATTCGAGCCACCATCACATTTAGACAATTTGGCTTGTAAAAAAAAAAAACTGCTTTACTGGAGAAGCCACTGGGGAGCCTGCTGTGGAATTGTCTCTTAAGAACAGAATACCTCAAACTGCAGATATAGCCTGCCATTTTCAGGTTTATTGCTAGCTATACTCAAATGACCATTTTGTGTTTTACATCGACTTGTCCGCGAAATGGGTCCTGCAGATTTTATACAATAGAAGTAGAGCCTGCTATGCCCCTGAAAACCGGCTTAGGTGACATACACACAACAAAATGTGAAGGAAAAGGAACAGAGGTGGAGCGGAGCAGAGGGACCCCATTGTGTTTTGGGAGTAGCATGTAATGGTTTTTTTTTTTTTTTTTTTTTTTTTAATTTTGAAATCGTGAAGTATTTCATTGTTTCTAACTGTTTATTGTATGGGCTTTGTATGGCTTCTCTATTTTATCCTTTGTGGTGAGAAGTAGAGAATGTGTGTTAACAGACTTCTTTACAGGCACTGACTTAGTTCAAATGTGACTTAGTTCAATGATGGGGAAAAAAAAATGTATATATTTTACCATTGACCTTTGCTGTTTTATTATGTTTACTGCTGTAAAAGTCATCACACACGTCAGCCACTTACTTGCTAATTTTATTTCCTCTCTCTGTTTTTATTGTCCCTAGCTCTATGCTTCTGGTAGGCAAGCCATATTGCCTGGTAACAGCGATTAGGCCATCATGAAAAATGTATTGCTTCATATCGCACACATCTGGAAACCAATATAACAATTTCAAAAGTGAACAAGTCACAAAAAAGATAAAAGTGTGTAAAGATTTGTTTGGTATTCATTGTGGCACAGGAGTTAAGGTCATCTATTTGCCCTGAATTTTTTTGGTTGAGTAACACTGTTGATAGATTTGAGTAAAAGTGTCAACGGATGTGAGAATAATAAATAAATAAATAATAAATTAATTAATTAATGTGGTGGCGCAGCAGGTTTGGCCAGGTCCTGCTCTCTGGTGGGTTTGGGGTTTGAGTCCTGCTTGGGGTGCTTGGCGACAGACTGCCGTCCTGTCCTGGGTGCGTCCTCCTCCACCTCCAGCCTTGTGCCCTGTGTTGCCGGGTTAAGCTCCAGTTCGCCGTGACCCCAATTGGGACAAGCGGTTTCAGACACTGTGTGTGAGATAAATAAATATTAGCAAACACCGTTTATATGTCTTAATCTGTACTGCATTTAAAATTCGATTAAAGATGGGGTTCAGGCATTAAATTATTTTATTTATATTAAAAAAGAGGTTATCTGGACTGACACGCTAGCAGTCGCTGGTCCTCTGTTTTGTCCTTGGCAATCCTTGGAGATTAGCTGGAGAGTCTCCATGTTTCTGTCAGTACTTCAGTTGGTTTTGATTTGATTTGGAAATAATTTTTCATGTGTGCAGAAGTTGATCCAATGCTAAGCGCCATTCAGTTTGTTTCCATTTTAACACCAAACAGTCTGATTAGTATGCATGTCGACGTGTTCAGACTGCTGTTCTTCTGCAGGAATCCTCATTATCTTTCGGGACTTGAAGCTCTTGAGCCCCACTGTTGTTATTGTAATATTTCTATTTTAGTGTCTTCATTTTAGAAGAAAATAATTGCTAATTTTTTTCAGAATAAAAATGAAAGCTTTCATTTAAATGGCCAAGATTCAGGTAATTCGTTTAAAAACTGTAAATGCTTATTTTAACATTTGAAATGTAAAGCAATATCACATAATATATGGTCATGTAACAGTAAATAATTAGCAGTAACATAAAACACATATAAAGCATATTTTTTCCTAGAGACATAATACTAAACAAGTTCGACACTTTTTGCGTATCATATCTTTTTCTTCAATTTCATGCATTCCCTAGCCAGGGCCATATGTTTCTCATTTTCACTTGCTAAGAGATTTGAATATCTCAGATGTTTCAGGCATCTTTTGCGGTTAATTGTGCCTCAACCACATAATTCATAGAATATTTCTATCAGTGAAATCAAAAGTATGGCTGGGTTAAGTGAATATGAAAGGAACAGATGAAATCTATTCTGATTAGTAAAGGTGGGAGGAAATAAAAAAAATGAATATGAATGGCTCAGTGATGAGACATATGAGTTCTTGACAAATAATAAGTGGAATAGTGGAATTTCTACTGCATCGGTAACAAATCGTGCCTGTGATAACTACATAAAAATGTACTGCAGTTGTTCTGAAATCCGGTAGGGATAAAATTCTAAAGCTTGATGAAAGCTTGATGAAAAGGATCCAGTTCTTCTTCCTTTGCTCCTTCCCACAGAATACTGCATGAATAAACCTGGGATACTACTTGTTAACCTGTTTCTGTAATTACTTGTTACAGTGTGTTTGACGTCCATTTTCTACCAAACGCTATTTAGAAATTACAAATTTTTTAATAGTAAGAGTTTGTGATTATGCAAATTGTGGTGAACAGTGTTGGTAGATGAATGCCTTCACACATGAGTAAAAAAGAACATAGTCACAATGCCCTCCCCTACCCTATACAGTACCTCTGTGCCTGAGCTACTCATTTACTTTCCGCATTGTTTTTGCTTAAGCTTGACCAACAACATAGTAAAATCTGAGAGAACATCTGGCAAGATCTCATCAGAGATGCTTTTTCCCCAGGTGTCAATAGGGTAAACTTAATATAGAACACTTTTGCTGATACTTTTAATGACGAAACTATTTCTGCATTGCCCTGAAAAAGCTGTAGCTGCACTCTTAGCAGTGCAACTGTATTTAATCTGCCACGGACATGATTGGATTCAGTGTAAGATTTGTGTTGGTGGATGTGGAAGCCTTAAATTGAGCCTGTGATCACATGCGTACATAAAGCATTGGAGTGAAGCCGCCACAGTACAGTAGGGTGCTGTTGGAATGTATCCGCTGACTCACACATTTGCATTGTATTAACTACTGCCTTGTACACTTTCCTTTAGATGTAACATTAAAAGTTTGTTAAGTATTTAGAAACATATGTTTTTCTTTATTGGACTTTAAGAATGCTGGCAATCAAGTGAAGGTGACTGAAATGAAGAAAAAAAAAAAAATTCTCTGTAACCATCCTCCCCACCTTGTGGCTATCTTGCTGTGAAACAAAATGCATTTTATGGCTGTTTCACCGAGACACGTGAAATAAATGTCGTGTTCTTAATACATTGCACACAGTGAAATCTCACAACTCTTTCCTGCCTCCTAAATTCTGTCAAAGCATGTCTGTCGATCACTGGTGGTGAAGTCAGCTATCATGGAAAAGCCACAAAGGCCATTCTTTCTTGTTATATATGTGCTCTTTCACGCTTTATGTGTTCCAGGAGAAGTCAGTTGTTTTTGCTGTGATAAGGTTTTATTTCTGTATAAATCACATATTACTTTTAGGGTTTAAGTCTGGAGCGCGGTGCCCTCTGCAGCTCAGAAAATGACTCCCACATCCTCTGGAGCTAATGCTGTTTCAAAACCTTTCACCGTATCCTTAAATAATTTGGGTTTATTTTAAATATAAATCATCTGCAAGGTTACCCAGAAAACCTCAATTTGGAGTTGTAAACAGAACACGGGATTGAGTTGACAGCAACAAGAGGCAGAATAGCACAAATTCATTGTTGTGAAAAATGCCTGTGTGTAGAGCAATATAAATCGAAATAGTTGGCCATGTTTCCTTAGCAACAAACCAATTTCCCTATTCATGGCAGAATAATTTTCCAAATTTATTGCTGTGTTACATAATATTCTGTTTTTTTTTTTTATTATTACTATTCTCTGGAACAATTATTCTTAACAAGTAGAAGAATGCAACACAAAAAAAGCACAGTGTAACTGTATCGTTAACCATCATCAGAATGCTGCTCTCTCTTATTCTTTTTTTTTTTTTTTTTTGTGGTCAGTATCATCAAGAAGGTTTAAAAATATGCAGTACTGCAAACAGCATCATTAATGACTATCAAATTAAAAAATGCATTCACTGAAGCACATTTGTGGTTAATTAAACATGAATGTTAGGATGTCAGTATTTTATGAAATTATAAGATTGCTTGCATTGTTTACCAGTATTTTGTTTTGTAAACCATTGTATTGCTGGTAAATAATATAAAGATATTTAAAGAAAGTATTTGTCAAAAAAGAATAAAGTACTGGGGTCTGTCCAGGGTGTGTCCCCGCCCCCTCCAGCCTTGCGCCCTGTATTACCGAGTTTGGCTCTGGCTCGCCGCAACCCCGCTCGGGTCAGTCGGCTTCTGGCACACTTTTAAATCCAGTGAAAACCACTTTAATGGCTTGTGAAATTATATACCCCTTTTTTGTCAAATGGGTTTATTACTCAGTGAAACAGCATTTTTGAATGTTATGCCATCAATTCAGCCTCCACAACAGATATCATTAGACTACATATCCACAACCTACTTCATAACACAATAACTATTGTAAATATAGATCACAACTAAAACAGCACATTCCATCATTCTATCATTATTTCCTTTAAATGACACTTTCCCCCAAAGCAACTTGAGGTTGTTTAGCCAGTTATAAAGTTTGGTCATTTTTACTGTATCAATTTATCCTAAGTACCTTGGTCAAGGATACTATCGCTGGACTGGCGCTTAAACCTTGATCCTTTCAGTGCAAGGTGGCAGCTCTGACCACTACATTACCTCTTAAAATTAACTTTTGGAGATAAACTAGAAGTTTAACTGCTGACTCCATTATTGAAATCTTACAGCTTTAATCTATTTTAAAATTAAGTCTTAATCTGGAAGGTTCTCAGCATCACACACAATGTTCACAACCGTTTGTTTCAGTGAACCAGAGCCTAATCCAGCAGCGCAGGGTGCAATACTGGAGAGGACACACCCAGGAGGGGTCGCCAACCTGGCACAGGGCACCCCAAGCAGGATTCGAACCCCCGACCTTTCACACATCAGGTCCCAGCCAAACCTGCAGCGCCCCCACATCCCCCTTTTTAGCCTCAGACATTCCTTATTAACACTGCACAGTGTTTTTAACAGTATAGTGTTGATATGCTTTGTAGAGTGAAAGACATAAGCAGTGATCTCATCAATTTTATTCCTTGATAACACAAACACCCACTGGCAAAAATTATCTAAATGCTTCTGTCCAAAGAACCCTGAATTGAGCAAGGGCTTATTAGTAATGAATGAGTGAATAGATGAATGAATTAAAATATAACATGAATAGACATGCTATTTTTAACTCCATTTCATATACATATACTTTACTATTAAGTAAAGCAGCATGAATTTGTGCATATAACACACTCTGTATGTTTTCTGGCAGCAGTTTGACCTGTTGTGAGAAACAGAGACTGGTATCTGTAGGGTTCTGTTTACAAAGAAGCAGAACAGGGGAAAAAGGGCCATGTTTAGGCCATGACTGATGTGCTGTGAGCACAATGTGGAACCAAAACAAAAATGCCAAATCCAGTAATCAGTGGGAGAAAATACTGCAAAGCCCCCTGGAGAACAAGGGGCAAGAAATGAAAATTGCAACAAAGCGATCCCCCACTGTTGTTTGCTTTCTGGCCGGACGCGTTTTCATCTCTACCACAGCCGGTCTTCTCTGCTTGGCTTGTCGGCCGTGTCTTTCTTAGCACAAGAAAGACCACTTAAGCGAGTGCGCTCACCTGTGTGTTCCGATTCCGACGGAGCGTGTTTCTCCCTGGCCGGCCCATTGCAGTTTGCTCTGCCCTGGAGAGTGGAAACCGCTCCAGGCATTTTGGACAGCACCTGCTGTGGCAGTGCTCCCACGGTGCTGAAGAACTTCGGCGCTGTTCCTGGTGCTGAAATTGCACCGCTCGCGCTCCATCACACTCATATTGTTTTGAAAGGATTTACTTTTAGTTCCTCAGCAGACACTTTTTTTAATTAGCATATACCTTGTCTATTTATACAGTTGTATACTTGAGGAAATTGAGGCTGAGAGCCTGACTAAATGGTTTAGCAGCAGGGCTCCTCCTCAGCAGAAACCTTTAACAGAAACCTTTCACTAAGGAACGACACCACTTGCTCTTCCTTGTGTTGCATATTAGTTAAGTGACGCTTATTCATAGATCAGATTACTGTTTCGCTGCATGACGGGAAAATCAGAAGTTTTGGAATCTTAGTATTTCTAATCCTTAAGGTTCCATTGCTGATACACAAAGCATAGTTAATGAAAACAGGTTGTAAAGTGTGTTCCATCAGACAAATTAAAGAGGGCACTGCTTTCTGCTTCCAGGGTTAAATATGGACCAGTGACGCTATTTTCGGTGCAGAGGGTACTGTTGCAGCTCTAGGGTTCTGAGTTTGATTCTTTTTCTGTGGATTTTGTATGTTCTCTGTGTGTATGTGTGTTTTCAGATTTCTCTCACGCCTTCGGATTCCAAGGACGTGTTTCTCGAGAAATGGCGAATTTGAATTGCCCGTACCGTTCCTGTGACTATCCTGTGATGGACTGGCATCATGTTCTGGATTTAGCCTGGATTTAGGGTTATGTATTTAACCCTGAACAGTTATTAAAATCAATGGATGGCGTGAGAAGAGTCTTTTTTCTTAAAGTAAAATATTTTCAAGATATTCACTTTTTATAAATTGTTTTATGTCGTTTCGCTTGTTTCCAGCTCTCTTTTCTTATGCGGTGCAGTTATTTCATTTGTTGTGCTCTGATTGGGTTCTTTGTACCTTTTCAAATACTGACAAGTGGATTTCGCCTTTCAGTGGACGTGCCTTATAACTGTCCGGCAGCTGAAAGCTATGAAAGGTTTAGAGGCTCAACACGGTTGCCTTGTTTACTTTTGTGTTATAATTGGGAAAGATGCCACAAGGTATCACAAAAATGGTCTGCTTTGAAAGTCAAGGCGGCATCTGCTTTTCTTTCAAACACAGTGTTTCTCAGATCTTGGTTCCGCAGGGTTATGTGGTCAAATTGGCAGTCTAAGTATATTCCGGAATGTACATGTTTAAAAATATTTTAGTGTCTTTAATTGTGATTTCATCATTGAATGGGCATGTTTTGCCGTGTTGTAATACATTAATATTGGATTTTATGTAGAATTCCTTTCTGCAGTCAGTACAACAGAGTAAAAGGAAAAATTCAGACTTTTCCCTGTACATTGACACATACAATAAATCTCTGTTGTGAAACCATGACATTTTTTAGTTGATATCCTTGCTTGGGTTTCTTCCCTTTTCCTCTGGTAGCATTTAAACTACAGAGAAGCACACTGTCGTAGTAGCTAAAGTGTTAATTGGAGATTGTGAGGATAGTAGAGATTCGACAGGCATTTAATCATATTTACACTCAATTTACAAGCAGTTGTGTCTGAAGTGTGGTACTTAAATATCTGTAATTGATGTGTTAATTAAAATGTACCGTTAAATACTTCTTATATCAAATCACTTAGTTGCAGCGTTCAAGGACACACGCATGTGCTAACACATAGGCACTCACACACACACACAAACACACACACACACACACACACACACACACACACACACACACACACACACAAATCCATGATAATTGATGTTTCCCCATTGATTTAAATACATTATTACTGGAGAAAGATTTCACCTTCTTTACCCTTTAGCAAACTGGCATTCCTGCTTGTTGTGCCCATGCATGTAATGCAGCACAACATGAAACTCCCCAAATGAGACATAAAAACGAGTGATCTGTACTCGACTGAAAAACTTTCATGCTTTAAATCATCAGGGACGAAACAATTCTACGTATGCGCATCTTAATGTTCAGAAAGGCAGATACATGCCATTACTTCTGCCAGTGTACAGACTAGTCATGCTATCCATCCAGTTTCAGTAACCAGTTGTTCTGAGCAAGGTTGCAATGATCTAGAGTCTATCCCGGACGCACTGGGTGCAAGGGTGGGGAGAGTACACCGTGGATGGAACGTCAGTCCATCACAGGGTAGCACACAGACAAGTACTTTGTTCAATTTTAGTTATGACTTCATACTATACTTTAAAACGCATTTTTGTCATATATTATATTGAGTCAGTTTTTAAATTATTATTCTAATAACATTAATTTAATAACATTGTACCGCTTTACAGGTAAACTTTTTTTTTTTTAAATCAAACATATTTACTTACCCTTTTGTCAAGAGCATAGATTTCTTATTTAATGAGCACTAATTTGCTTTTGTGAGAAAAGGATGTGAAGTTCTCAATCAACATTTTTAATCTGATGTGAGTAGAATTGCACAGGGTTCACCTGTTCTGGAGAGTAACTATAAAAACTAAGATGATTTGTGTTTAGTTCTTCCTTCTTGTTCCTTGCAGTGCTATAAACAGATATTGCTATATATTGAAACTATTTATTATTTCAGCCTCACAGAAACACTTCTCAGCAAAAGCTCTTTTGAGAAGTTCAATACCAGGAAAAATGGGGATGTTCAGTCAGCCTCAACTTACATATATAATCTTGCTTTTACCATATGTTGATTAAATTAAGAAAATGACTAGAGTGTAAGACGATACTTCTGTAATACTTTTTGCCTGCAATGAAGTTCTAAGAGATTTAACACATATAATGCATTACTTTTTTTCTTTTAAACAAGGGCACAACACCACCCTTGGGTAGCTGTGGACTTGTACATACTAGCAGGTGGTGTGGTGGTCAGGGCTGTTACCTTGCAGCTGGAGGGCTCAGGGTTTGAATTTCTGTTCCTGCTGTAGTACCCTTGATCAAGGCACTTACCCTAAATTCCTCCAGTAAAATTACCCAACTGTGATTCACTATTATTACTGTAAATAATAATAATACATTTAAGTATGTGAACAAAAGGTTAAGGTACTTTGATTATTGTGAAGGTTTTTTGCCCTTCAAGTTCATTTGTATGTGCAATGATCAGTCATTCAGCAATTTCCTGCTTTCACAGAAGCGCTGCATATCTGAATAATTTGTAGCTATTTAAAATAATTTAATTTAATTTAATTATTTAATAATTATGATTCTTCTCACTCAAAAACAGGAAATACTCAAAAAAAGAAAAAGTAAAGCATTTTCTTAATTAATTAAAAGCAGGAACCTGCTAATTAATTACTCAAATATTCACTGATCCACAGGACAAGACATACCTAATCTTGACAAGCCAGCATGGGCAACACACTGGCACAGCAAGAAGTGCTGCTGTCTCACAGCACCTAGGTAGTGTGAGAGGACATGGGTTTGATCCCCCACTCTGTCTGTGTGGAGTTGGCATGTTCTCCCCATGTCTGTGTGGCTTTCCTCTGGTTTCCTCCTGCAGTCCAAAGACATGCTGTTCAGGTTCACCCATAGTGTGTGAGTGACAAAGAAAGTGTGTTGCACTGATTTATAGATGAGTGACCTATTGTAAGTAGTGTATCTAACAGTGTAAGTCACCCTGGTGAATAAGGTGTGTGGGCTGATAATGCTACATAGAGCCCCTTGGAAGCTGCTTTGGACAAAAGTGTCTGCTAAATGAAGTAACATAGACAAACACTGGTATAATTGGTTATCACATATTTATTTAACTGCAGTGTACTTCTGTAGCTTAAAGTGTTTCTAATTATTTAAAATAATAAATACACCTGTACATCAGCAGTTATACACTAGGTTGTAACATTTCCAGACAAAAATCATCATGAAGATTATAAATTTAGAAAAAAAAAAGAAAAAAAAAAAACCTCAGAAAAGGTCGCTGGAAGTGCCAATAGAAAAGCATACAGGAAAAATTCAGAAGTACATCTCCTGAATTGTGTTCTTCAAATTGAAATGGACAGAATAATGTAGAATTGTGAATTTTTTCTGCATTTGGACACCCTGACAGTTAAACGTGTTCCATGGTAACGATAGGAGAAATTGTCCTTAGGGCAGTATTAGGTTAGGTAGGGTAAATGTTGTCAAATAAAAATTTGGCGCAGGGCAACTACTGGAGTGATCTTCAAGGTTATGGAGGGTACAAAAATGATTCACCATAGCCTTTACCATTGCACCACCGTGGAACAGCAGTAGATTTGCAATAGTGTGCAATGCAGTCTATTGGAGGATGTCAAAGATAAAACCACTTCTGAATAAAACACACATGCAGTCACACCTATAGGTTACCAGAAAGCTTGTGGGATACTCACAAACCAAATAGGAGAAGATGCTTATGGTCTGATGAAAACTGTAAAAATTGAAATTCTTGGTCTCAATGCCAGATGTTACATTTGTTATAAAGCTTAACTCTGCACATCTTCCCAGACAGATTATTTCTAGTGGCCAGAGGAGAATGCATAATGCTTTCCTGTTTCTGGAATTGGAGAGCTTGTCAAAGCAGAGGTCCAGCGTTGAGTGGTTCAACACCAAGCCCTGCAGATCTTCCTTTTTGAATTGTGCCTTATAATATTATATCAATACATTAGAGTACGATTATTCACGAAGGCCATTTTTCCAGAACATAAGCATAGATACATCTTTCTTCAAAATCTAAAAAGCATAATTGTTTTACAGGAGGGTGGTGCGGTGGCGCAGTGGGTTGGACCACAGTCCTGCTCTCTGGTGGGTCTGGGGTTCGAGTCCCGCTTGGGTGCCTTGTGATGGACTGGCGTCCCGTCCTGGGTGTGTCCCCTCCCCCTCCGGCCTTCCGCCCTGTGTTACCGGGTAGGCTCTGGTTCCTCGCGACCCCGTATGGGACAAGTGGTTCTGAAAGTGTGTGTGTGTTTTACAGGAATAAATTACATACAATGCAGACCTGTCGAAACATAACTGTTTTAAGTATGCTCCAATACTTTGGCACAGTATATTAAACTTGTACGACATCTCCAAAATGGTTTCTGCATCCATATTTCATTGCATGTGTTTTGATCATTAGATATTTTTTTTTTTTTTTGGATAAACAAGATGAATTCATGATGCTGGTGGTGTCTCGCATCATGTCCCGCTCGCATCATGTCTGAATCACCACATATAATGCGGATTTCAACTGCAGTCTAAATCATGCATGCAAATTAAAGTACACTTCAGCTAGGTTTTCAGATATCTAGGTAGCTACTGGAGTTGCTTTGAAGGATGATGCCCCCCTAACTGCCTCTTTCAGAGAGACAGAACATGTCAGAGCTCTGAGCTTCAATCCTTGGCACTGCCTTAGAGCTGGTACCCACAGCAGCTGATTTCATAATTCCACCAACCACATGCATAAAATGACTCTTTTATTTTCATTATCTGTAATTGTGACACCAGATATTTTGACAGAAGACGAAAGAAGTGGTCTGATCGTCACTGGTATGTTCTAATATATTTTCTGGAGCAATGTTATTCGTGAGCTAATTGAAATAGGCAATTATAAGTAATTTCAGACATAAAATTTACAAAAACATGGCATGTAAAATGTATGGTTTAAAGAATAACCTAAAGTAAATGAATTGCTCAGAGAAGGTTGTTGTATGTAGCAGACTTTGACAAAACTTCCAAAATAGAATGCAAAACATTAACATTAGTTACAGAATAATTTTGTTGTGGAGGATTGTTTGAGTTTAAAGCATACAAGCAGAAATGACTATTTTTCAACATGTACTTTTGAAAGTAAATGTCTGGCTGTGTGGCTTACAACTCTTTCAGCAAAATTAAGCTGAAGAGTTTACTCCAGGTTTTCCTCAGATCAACTGTTCTCTTTGACCTTACAAATCCTGAATAAATTCAGCCTTACTAATACATTTGTCTGGTTTGCTCAAAATTTAATTCTGCTCTTGCAAAGCTATTTGACTCAGTCACGCTCTCTGTCAGATATATTGTCAGTTGCTACATTGCAGCCGTGTAGAGTTTGACATGTAACAGAAATTCCTCTTTTCTATAAGATTTGAATGGATAAACAGTCCAACCTTTATTCACTGCAGCCTTGCGTGAAGACAAATAGAGGATATAGGTACATTTTGGACTGGAAATCCACTGTTGTTCTGAATCAAAAATATGGCAAACTGCCAGATTACAGGTATTTATTTTAACTTGTGTTTTTACACTAGGGCAGTAAACAAAAGATTCTGATCTATAGTCACAAACATGTCCTAGCAGTTCACTTCACTAGGTTTTAAGGTGAAGACTACAAACAGCAATGTTGGAAGTATTGACCAACTAAATGCAGCGTAAAGAACAGAACCCTCTGCCAGTTTTACCATAATCGCTGAAAGAAAGAAGTCTGGTAGTTATGGAAGCATGATGTGGGTATAATTTGACTGAACAGTTGGAAGTGAAAAAGCAGCAACACAACTGCAATTTGTTTTCATAATGTGGACTTATACATGACTGCCCTAGACATGGCCATTTAACGAGATAAAGGTAAGTCATGCCATCTCATAGTGGAATCACTGGGGGGGGCAGCGAAATGACTTTCTATAAAATTTTTGTGCAGTGTTCAGCAGAAATGTATTATTTTTTCTTAAAAAAAAATATATATATATATATATATATATATATATATATATATATATATCCCTGTACTTAGTTATAAGAAGAAAAAGAATTTTGTAATAAAGCCCTCATAACATATATCAGTATACCCACACACACACTGTCTGAACTGCTTGTCCCATATGGGGTCGCAGGAGCCTAACCCGGCAACTCAGGTATAAGGCTGGAGGGGAGACACCCAGGACAGGACGCCAGTCTGTCACAAGGCACCTCCAGCAGGACTTGAACCCCACACCCACCAAAGAGCAGGACCTGGTCCAACCCACTGCACCACCGCACCCCCCCTTATCAATATACCTTCAAGGGTAAAACTCTATGCTCATTTACTTTTTGAACCTTCTTACGCTCTCTGCTCAGAGCTGTCATTACTACCCAATTACAATGATGCTTCAAATCACATGGTTTCGTCTGCACACGCTACAAGCACACGCTGTTGTTTTCGTTGCCACTGCTTTTTTTATAGTCGGTGATTTTGTCACATTTTCTGGTGTTTTAGCTACAGTATTGTGGTAATTCGTATTTCTGAACCTATATCAGTAATGTTAAAATAAACATGATTTTGATGTAGTTCTTAAACGCTTTTACTTGAAATTCTACTGTTTTCTTACCAAATTTTCACGTTAACCAGATGAAACTATGGAAAAATTTAGATACATTTAGGCTGTGCGTATGACATTGTAATTTAAAGGTGTAATTTTAATTTCATAGTTGTTCATGTCACTACTATTGCCATTACATTCAGTGATATACGGGAATTACGATTTACAAGTAACAGTACAAAAAACATTACTAAGGATTCTGTATGGTCTGGTACAGAACGAGGTCCATGGGGGGGTGACACCATGAGTTACCACACTGGGTGACACCGACCCTAGTGACGCCACTGCTGTCTCATTCAAGTAAGGGTTAAAAACAAAGTGATGTATCACACGCATGATTAACGACAGAGGTGCTTGGACAGTTCATTGATAAAGAGCAAATAAAGGAGCACTCAGAAGCTGGCAGAAGGTCAGAAGAGTGGTAGCACTCCTGACGTCGAGTAGAAGTACATGCAGTAGCCTGGGAGCTGTGGATATATATTTGCTGTCAATCCATCTTGCATGATATTCTTGTAAGAAATCACCAAATCCTGAAATGTTAGCTGATTTTGATCTGGTATTGTAAAATCTGTTGGAAGAAATTAAATGCCATGTTTTACATGCAGGGGGCGCGGTGGCGCAGTGGGTTGGACCGGGTCCTGCTCTCTAGTGGGTCTGGGGTTCGAGTCCCGCTTGGGGTGCTTTGCGACAGACTGGCATCCCGTCCTGGGTGTGTCCCCTCCCCCTCCGGCCTTACGCCCTGTGTTGCCGGGTAGGATCCGGTTCCCCGCAACCCCGTCTGGGACAAGCGGTTCTGAAAATGTGTGTGTGTGTGTGTGTGTGTGTGTGTGTGTGTGTGTATTACATGCAAATATTACTGTGACCCCTCTATAGACCTTACCTACAGTAGAGTAATACCAGATATTGTTGGAAAACTTCTTTGTTTATGTTCAGCAGTGGCAAATTCTTTTTCGGAAGAAATGAGCATCATAAACTTATATTTTTAATAAGTTCGGTATTTAGTTTCATCAAAGGTTTAAGATGCATATTGATGTTTTTGGCAAATAGCTCAGTCACGTGGACTGTGCTTGCCACATCTTCCCTACATTGCAGATCTCTTACCCCCCCAAAGTTAGATAATGTTAAACACAAAAATGAAAATTCTAAACTGCTTTGCTACACTTTGATCTACCACACACAAAGTTTTGTGTCTTGTTCCCCCCCCCCATCTTCAAAAAAACCATCATGTATATGTTCATTTACCTAAGGTGTTATTAAATATTTAGAAGAACTATGTTTACGTGTGGTGCTGGCCTAAACAGTCAATGCTGTCGTAACTTGGTAATTCATATGTAAACTTTGACAGCGTCCCTGTATCTGAAAATGATTTCCACTTGTTCCAAGATGACATTCATGATTAGTGTTTCCAAGTTGCCGATCGGATCCCTTTCCCAAAATTCTTGATAGGCATCCGTGATCTTGTTCCTCTTAACTTCCACTTGGTCTCTGAAAACCCAGCACTCTTCATGTGCTGTAAACCCAAGTATGAATGGAAAATGTCACCTTTTCAGGCATCATTATTGATTTATTTATGATTGATTCATGAATCTCAGTTTGTTCCCATTTCTTTGTATAAGAAAGGACATATGGTGAAGACATCCAGAATGCTGTCTTTGTGTTTGAACATTCCCTATACTGAAAAGCAAAATAAATCTGAGCAGATCCTGTTATTAATCAGAGATGCACTCAGGATGAAAAACTGTCCCCACAATGAGGTGAAAAAAGTCTGAAGCTGCTTAGGGTGGATTACACAATGTAGGAAATGAAAAGGAATTCTGTATGTGCCTCCCACTCTCTCTCTCTTGCTGTCTCCCTTTCGTTCCCCTTCAGCTCTTCATCTGACTGGTTGTTGTGACACCATGCAGAGCACAATCGCTGCACAACTAATCTGGCCATTTTTAGAAGAGATTTGCTGTGAATGTTAGCCAGCTGTCTGTGTCAGTGACATTTCCTTTAAGTTCCTCCTGAAGTGACTCTGCAAGTGATAAGTAATATTGTGCATTTGCGTGCTATTTTTAACATCTGGGAGAACATTCAGCCAGCATTTGATGAGAGATTTATGCTCTCCAGTGGCGTGGCAGTGTGTTGGCTGAGGATGTAGGAAGAATCCCAGAATCGGACAGCTGTTCCATTTCTGTAGCCCAAATCCTTTTTATACCGGATGGCGCAGTTAGTGAAACATAAATTTAATTTCAGAATAGGGTATTTGCTATATATATGGTCAATGCTACTGGTTTTGACATTTGAAATAAACTGGCTGAAGGGCTCAGCACATCATCTAAATTCAGTTTGTCAACTGAATTTGCAGCATTTTGTCTAGATGGTGTGTCATCTTGAAAGGCTTCTTTACAGGTCCTTTTCTGATCTGTAATAAACATGCACTTAGTATACATTGCATGTATTCACATTTTCTCCCTTCCCAGATGCCTTCTTCATCATGTGTTTTACTTCCATTTGTGTGAGATCTATCACCAGTGTAATGTCAGAGAGTGTGAAACGGCTGTTAAAGGCTCAGTGTCTCAGTGGCTTTCAAAAAACTCTGATTTGAGTCTGTTGAGGTGGGCAGATGGTAGCCTTTTTTCTCCCAGATCACCTGGCGAAGCTTTACTGCTGGAGCTAACAAAGACACTCTGATGCCAAGTTGTTCCTCAGTACCTACATCTGCTGACACAGAGCGAAATGGCATGTTCTCTGCCACATAGCCTTGGCACAAGTCTTTTTTGTTCCTTTCCAGAATTTGATCAGGGCACACACTCTAAAAAACTCTTTTCAGTGTTTCCACTGCTCTTCAGCAGTGGTGGCCTGATCTGCTGCCTCAATGTATCATGGCATCACTCCACTGAAATTTTGTTTGTTGTTATAAAGGAACAACAAAATTAGCAGATAATGGCAAGAATGGATAATGTGAGCAAAGTTTCGTAAATAATAAAAGCACAACTACTGGAAAAATTTTATTGTCAGAATGAAAGCAATGTACCCCTTTCCTCTAGTTCACTTTACTTCTACAGTCAAAGAAATTAAAAACTCAGAAATGAGGAAAACATATCACTCATCCTAAATGTTAAACCACTGCTGCTGTTCAGAAGAGAGATGAAAACACATACATTTCTTGACAATGCTTCTGAGCTTTGTAATGATTGCCTTGCCGCTGTAGGATCCCAGTGGATTAGAACCCATCCTTGAAGCATACGGTACAAGGCAAAGCAGTGTCCATCGCAGTCCAGTTACTCCATCACAAGGCAATCGCACATATTCACTCACACATGCGGACACTTAGAGCAATTTACAGTCATTAATTCACCTGAAATTAATGTCTTTCGACTTCTTGGAGAAAACAGAGCTGTCAGTCAGACCCTGGAAACTTCACACAGACTGAGTCAGGTTTAAAACCACATCTAAAACCTCAGGGCAGGAGGTGTGAGTCACCAGTGCCACCTTATGTGCCACCAGGCCTCCCCAATAAAATATTCAGCGAAAGGTTTTTTTTTCTTTCGGAATTATCTGATATAAAGCAATGTTATCTTTTACACAGCATTATAAACATTTTATAGAGGAGCCACACACACACACACACATTGTCCAAAATCGCTTGTCCCAAGCGAGGCTGTGGCGAACCAGAGCCTAACCCGGCAACAGAAGGCGTAAGGCTGGAGGGGGAGGGGACACACCCAAGATGGGACGCCAGTCCATTGCAAGGCAGCCCAAGTAGGACTCAAACCCCGGACCCCCCAAAAAGCAGGACCTGGCTAAACCCGCTGCACCACCGCACCCCCTAGAGGAGCTATTCAAAGAAGTATTAAATACGTCTGAAATTATCAGTCAGGCATCAAAGGTTTTCTTTAAGGTATAATTACGGTACCTTTGCTTTCTGTAGTCTGATTTGCATCACCGTTGTCATCATTATTATTATAAAAAATAGTTTTGAGTAGATCAAAGTATTTTATATTGCATTAAATCATGTGGCCTTTTTGTCTTCAGAAGAAAGTTCTAATGCTGGTAGTGTATTTTTTAGTCAGTGGTTTTATGTTGAAATATTATATACAATGCCCTTGAAACTAATTCTGTCATTTTGCTGAATCACAGATAGTTGACAAAAAAAATTTTGTCTCATATTTTGTTTTGAAACACACACACTGGCTAAAACTGCTTGTCCCGGTGGGGTCACGGTGAACCGGAGCCTAGCCTGGGAACACAAATTGCAGGGCCAGAGAGGGAGGGGACACACCCAGGACAGGACGCCAGTCTGTTGCAAGGCACCCCAAGCAGGACTTGAACCACAGACCCACCAGAGAGCAGGACCCAGCCAAGCCCACTGCGCCACCACACTCCTCCTTGTTCTTTTCAAATTTCCCTTATGATACTTGTCGACTATCAGCCTCGTGCCGGTACTTAGCCTTGGATGGAGTTTACCACCCACTTTGGGCTGCATTCCCAAGCAAACCGACTCCAGGAAGACTGCGCCTCTGTGCAAAGCGGGCCGCTAACGGCCTCACAACGTCCACGGGCTCAGCTCCGATCAGGAGGGCTCAGGCTCCCAGCCGACGCCTCAGTCGACTGGTCTTCCCTATGCTAGATATCCCTTGCCCACCCCGTCTGCACGGGGCCCTTCCCTCTTCGCTTGACACTACTGGAGCAATCCTTGTTAGATACTGTTCTTCCGCTTAGTCATATCCTTAAATTCAGCGGGTCGCCTCATCTGATCTGAGGTCGCGTTTGGAATTGGTTGGAAGGAGGCAGACAGAGAGCGAGAGAGAGAGAGAGGGGAGTACAGAGCCCCCCTGCTGCCACTGCTGCTCCTGCTGCTCCTCCCAGGAAAAACTCAGTTGGCGGCGGCACTGGCGGGCCCTTGGCCTGCCCCACCCCGAGGGGGGTTCGGGGAAATCTCACTGCCATGCCTCTCTCCACCCTCCACCTTCGTCTTGGTCTACATCTTCCGCGGGCACCCGGATGGGCAGAGCAGAACGTGTGCGGCGCTGTGGCGCTGAGACCACGGGCTGCCACGCTGTCACCGTTGAGGCCACGGGGGTGTCTGCAAGTGAGATCCGGGGAGTTGGCATCAAGGACAGGCTGAGAGAGGGGGGTTTCAGTGCGCGGGCGCTCCCACCCCCCCTCCCCCGCCAGGGGTGAGGGGTCGGTAGTGTGTGGACAGACCTGGTTTAGCCTGCCGCTGGGTCTGCGCTTAGGGGGACAGAGGCTTCAGCCTTCGACACTCCCAGCCGTGGGCGGTTTCCGCCTGATTGATAGCAGATCAACCCTCAGGCAGGCGTGGCCCTGGGAGGGACCTGGAGCCGCAAAGTTCGTTTGAAGTGTTGATGATCATTGTGTCCTGCAATTCACATTAGTTCTCACAGCTCACTGCATTCTTCATCAACATACAAGCTGAGTGATCCACCGCTAAGAGTTGTATTGAGGTTTTCAAGCTTTTGGAGGCCCCCATTGTACACACTCGGGACAGGAGGAAAGAATAAAATGAAACTTCTGGCCGTTTGCATACGTATTTACAATACACCCATTACGGTAGTGTCACACCCTAGACCACACTCCGGTTGGACGCACCTGATGTGAATCAGTAGGGTCGAGTATAAAGGATGGCACATCACCACTCAGATATTGTGGAATCTCAATTAGACAACAGACCCCTCTGTGTTCGCAACCTAACTCCCACTCCTCATCTTGCATTTGTTACCACTTCACCCCCGCCCAGCTTTCCTGCCCCCAATCCAGACACCCTCGGCTTTGACCACTACTCTGAACTTTAATGACAAACAAGGATTCACCCAAAGGATGACATTTGCTCCTCAGTTGCTTGACCCACACCTGACCCCAACCATGATTCCCATCTTTGCCTCTTCGGTTCATTACCCACAATGCCGCACTTGGATCCTACCACTTGTCTTCCGGCTTGGCACCTGTGACAGAAGATTCCGCCTCTTCAAATGGATCCAGCGGAGATCAAGAAACTCTGAACCACCATCACTGCCCAGAGGGAATTGCTCGGCTCTCACTACCAAATCCTCCGGCAAATGTCCATCTCCTTCGGTATGATTCTGCAGATGCTGCAGCAGGGAGAGATGGCCGTGGTGGAGGACACATCCTGGTTTGACCCACCACCTGCGTCATCTCTCATCGCCACTGTGATGACACCAGCAACAGACCCCAGACTCGCCACAGCTCGCCTGATAAGTACCAAGGGTTTTTGCCCTAGTGCAAGTTGGTGTTCTCGAGGCTGCCTCATGTTTATTACTCAGATGTGAGAAGGGTTACATATCTTGTGTCACTGCTCACAGACGCTGCTCTGAACTGGGCAACAGCGGTATGAAATACTCAAGCCACCACCACCTACACCCAGTTCAGGATACACTTTGAGTCAGTGTTTGATCACCCTATGGCAGGAAGGACGACAGAAGATAGGTTACCAATCATCCAGCAAGGTAACCGGTCGGGTTGCTGCCTACACCTTACAGTTCCGGATTCTGGCGTCCAAAGGCCATTGGATCTCAGCAGCTCTCTTGGCCAGTTTTTGGAACAGCCTGAATCCCCGCATGGAAGCAGAACACACTTATATAGGGAAGGACTGGCCCTTCAAACAGTTTGTGGACAATGCTATTTAGCTTGACAACCTGGCGCGGCGACACACTCTGCACTTTAGGCAAGCACCGTTTTGTTCCGGACAGTTCAACAACCCGGTTCCAATGGACCTGGGAAACAGATGCCTTACTCCAGAGGAAAGACAACGCCAGTTCAGGGAGGACCATTACTTGTATTGTGGGGCCTCGGATAACTTCTGTGTAGTGTCCGACTCGACCTAGCCCCAGACCACCGCACCAGCAACGGAATATGAGTGACCTCCTTCGGCCCATCTTTCAGCTACTTGTGCCTATCGTTCTGTCATGGTGGGTAATCAGGTATCCACAGAGGCATTTGTGGATTCCGGTGCTACAAGTAGTTTTATGGATATCACCTTTGCAGAGGCCTGGGGGGATACCTCTAAGGGGTTACAACATGGCACTTTGGGTTAGCTCCTTAGACGAGCAGCCTTTTGGAAGTGGTGTCATAGAATCTAGGACAGCACTTCTACGGCTCCAGGTTGGCACCTGTCACAAGGAAGACATTTATTTTTACCTCATTAAATCCCTGGACAACCCCATTGTCTTGGGGTACACTTGGCTGGTTAAGCATGACCCAGGTTTTTCTTGGAGCACGGGGGAATTAGTGTCCTGGGCATCCCAATTTGTCGATGTGTGTCCCTCATGTGGAAGGCCACATCCATCGAAACTCCAGAGGTGACACCCTCCATTGAGTTTCCAGACATGTATCACAACCTCAGGGAAGTGTTCAGTAAGGCAAAGGTATCTGCCTTGCCCCCACACAGACTCTGAGACTGTGTGATCGATCTCTTGCCCAGACCATTGTCCCTTAGGGGCAGAATGTATCCCTTGTCCCTGCTGGAGCAGAAGGCCATGGAGGAGTACATGTCAGAGGCCTTGGCCTCCTGGATTATCTACCTTCAACCTCTCCATCCTCTGCAAGGTTCTTCTTCATTGAGAAGAAAAATGTGGGATTGCGCCCCTGCATCTATTATCGAGGCTTTAATAAGAGCACGATGAAGTACCCTCACCCGCTGCCCCTCATTATCGGTCTTTTAGAACAGATGCATGGTGTCACTATTTCTCCTTAGTTAGATTTGTGCAGTGCATTTAACTTGCTCTAGATTTGAGAGGGGGATGAGTGGAAGATGGTATTTAGCACCTTCCTTTGCCATTACGAGTATCGGGTTATGCCTTTCGGCCTCACCAACAGGTATTTCAGCCCTTCGTTAAACATGTTCTTGTGGATCTGGTCAATAAGTGCTTTCTGGTCTACTTGATTGACATCCTGGTCTTTTCTAAGTCTGAGCCCAAACATATGAAGCATGTTAGGCTGATTCTGAGATGGCTATTTGTCCTTTTAAAGGTTCAGGTTCAGGTTGTTCTTAACTGGCCCCAACTGAGGTCATTGAAAGCTTTGCAGAGGTTTCTGGGATTCCCAAATTTCTACTGATGCTTCATATGGGGTTTTAGCATGATTGCAGCTCCCCTGACCTCCATGTTGCATGGGAAGGGAACACGGCTTATATGGTCAATGGAGGCCCTGGCCGCCATCCAGAAGCTTGGGGAAAGGTTCACTTCAGCCCCAATACTGACTCACCCGGAGCTGTGATTATATGGATGGATGCTGAGATATTCTCTAATTTATTGTTAAAAAAATTACAAGCTCATCATTACTAATAGAAACACAATTAAATAGTTTACCTTGGTGTTTACCGGTTAGGTTAGTGAAGGTATTAAGGGGGGGCATGGTGGTGCAGCGGGCTTGGTCAGGTTCCACTCTCTGGTGTGTCTGGGGTTCGAGTCCCCCTTGGGGTACCCAGCAACAGACCGGCGCCCCACCCTGGGCACGTCCCCCCGCCCTGCACCACCAGGCCCTGGCTTGCTGCAACCCTACCTGTGACAAGCGGTTGTAGACATTCAGAATCAGAACGAGCTTTATTGCCAAGTATGTTCACACATACAAGGAATTTGTCTTGGTGACAGAAACTTCCACAGCACAGACAGAATGACAGTGACAAGACACAGATGAGAAGATAGAATATGTGAATGAAGGATAAAAGATATATAAAAAATATAAAGTACACAATATACAAAAATAGTCACTAGAAATTATATGTATGTGCAGGTATGTTCTATACAAATGCAAGGGAATGTGAGTAAGACATATGATGTGATAAATAGATATAAATATAAATAGCGTTGTGTATTGCACTGGTTTACTCTCTAGGGATACATATAGGGGTGGCCCAGTGGGTTGGACTGGGTCCTGCTCTCCAGTGGGCGTGGGGTTCAAGTCCTGCTTGGGGTGCCTTGCGACAGACTGGCATCCTGTCCTAGGTGCGTCCCCTCCCCCTCAGTTGCCGGGGTAGGTTCCGGTTCTCTGTGACCCTGTATGGGACAAGCGGTTCAGAAAATGTGTGTGTGTGTCTGTACTCCCTAGGGGGGGTTTAGCTGTTCATGAAGTAGATGGCCTGAGGGAAAAAAAACTTTTCTTGTGCCTGGCTGTCCTGGTGCTCAGTGCTCTGTAGCGCCGGCCAGATGGCAAAGGTTCAAAGAGGAAGTGGCCTGGATGTGAGGGGTCTAGAATGATTTTGCTAGCCCTTTTACTGACTCTGGATGAGTACAGTTCTTGGAGAGCTGGGGGGGGTGTGCCGATGATTCTTCCAGCAGTCCAAACTATCTGCTGTAATCTTCTGATGTCTGATTTAGTAGCTGAGCCGAACCAGACAGTTATAGAAGTGCAGAGGACAGACTCGATGACTGCAGAGTAGAATTGCATCAGTAGCTCCTGTGGCAGGTTGAACTTCCTCAGCTGGCAAAGGAAGTACAATCTCTGCTGGGCCTTCTTCACAATGGAGTCTATGTGGAACTCCCACTTCAGGTCCTGTGAGATGGTGGTGCCCAGGAACCTGAATGACTCCACTGTTGCCACAGTGCTGTTCATGATGGTGAGTGGGGATAATGCTGAGGTGTTTCTCCTGAAGTCCACAATCATCTCCACCGTTTTGAGCGTGTTTCAGCTCCAGGTTGTTATGACTGCTCCAGACAGCCAGCTCTTGGACCTCCTGTCTGTAAGCAGACTCGTCACCATCTCGGATGAGGCCAATGAGTGTGGTGTTGTCTGCAAACTTCAGGAGCTTGACAGAGGGGTCTTTAGCGGTGCAGTCGTTGGTGTACAGGGAGAAGAGCAGTGGGGAGAGCACACATCCCTGGGGGGGTGCCAATACTGATCGTGCAAGTATTGGATGAGAATTTTCCCAGCCTCACTATCTGCTGCCTGTCTGTCAGGAAGTTGGTGATCCACTAACAGATGGAGGTGGGCACAGAGAGTTGGGTAGATGGTGTTGAAGGCCGAGCTGAAGTCCACAAACAGGATCCTCACATAAGTCCATTGTGCGTGTATGTGTATGTGTAAAAAATTATTCCAATTTTCATCAGTTAGCATAATATTTGGATCTGGGATTAAAAAGTGCTTTCCTGTTTTTTTTTTTCCCAGGCAATCGGACTAGGCGACATGATAAATGTGCAGTTTACTTTAACACCATTTACTCTCTACACATTCTAACCTTATAACACAAGTCGATTCATTTACCCACGGCAAGTTTCTTATAGTTCGAAAAACTTTAGTTTTTGAGAATCTAAAAGCAAATATTACCACAGAATTATATTCAAGAGCCATAGAATCTATATCCGCAGATTTGCTCATGTAATTGATAAAGTTAGCGGTACTATTTTCATCAATACTTTGCACAGTTTTGGTCTTACTACTATCAAAAAACAGTCTAGGTAAAGTACCAGACGCTATTAGATTCCGACAATTCCTTCTGGCATTATTACACATACAACTATAGCAGCTCTTTAACACCTTGGACTGCTGGTAACGAATATCATTACTGCCATCATGCACCAGTAGAGTTGACACCGCAGTTTAATCCAGAGAGCATACTTCAGTGGGAAACACTTCACTTTAACACTTCAATTCCCAAATGCCTAACTTTAGCTTTCCAAGCAGTTGAATCTCCCAAAATGAGCACATTTCTACTATTATTTGTTCCAAGCTCAGCAAGCAAACTGCTAAAAGTCGAATTTCTGTTTTGGGTTCGGACAGGAAAAGCAGAACCAGCAACCCATGGCTTAGGCTGAGATTTACTCGACTTCCTCCTCACTGTAATCATTCGTCATGAGAACAGTCTTGGGTACTCGACTTGTCATTAATTGTACTGAAGGCTCTAAGTGTTGATGCCGAGTTCGATACCATGGCGGCATGGGGACACACGGGGTCCAGCCAGCTCTCCATCTCTTGAATAGAAATCAAATTTTTAACGTCCCCTTCTAAATTGCAGACTTTCCGCACCAAGTTATTATTTGTCAGGAATTTCAAGGAGATTTAATTGTCAACTATATCAGCAAGTTCAAATAAGCAGTACTTACGTATTACATGATAACACATAAGTGCAGCATCTGATGAAACGTTCAGGATGCAACTTACATCAAACCGCAAACATTGTCTCTTAGAGGCTATATTGGCTGACGGTGTTCGATTGTTTTCTGTGGGTGCTGTGCCTCACTGTGGATGCAAGTTAATTATATAGTAGTTACTTTGATAGTTCACCACATTGTAATCAGAATCAAAATCCTTTATGCCCTTGATTTTGGACCTCTTGTATGTGGGACTGATTTGGGTGTAGTGAGTGATCATGTCTTGCAGATATCAGGGAGCAGATCCATTAATGGTTTTGTAGGCTGTAACCAAAATCTTGAATTTGATCTGTGCAGCGATATGAAGCCAATGCATAGAGATGGGGGGGGGGGGGGGGGGGCTTGACGACATGGGAATGTTTTGGTAGGTCAAACACAACTCGTCCAACAGCATTCTGTATCAGCTGAGGGGGTTTGATGGCAGAGACCAGAAAGCCAAACAGGATGGACATCACCATGGTCTGAACCAGAAGTTGCATTGAATTTGTTGTGTGTAAAGGATGGATGTATCAGATTTACACACTATTTGGGAATGACTGTAGCCAAAATTTCTAGGCAGATTTGCTCTAAGTTGTTCTGGTTGGTTGGTTGATGTTTGTCGGCTGCAGTTTTCAGTAGTGCCACATATTCTTAATGGGACTGAGATCAGGACTTTGACTGGGCCACTCTTGGACAGTCACTTTTTAGTATTTCCTTGTATTTTGCTCCATACATTCGTTCTTTTATTACAAGACCCTGCCCCTGTTGATAAAACACACCCCTACAACATGATGCTGCCACCAGTATACCTGACTATTTGTTCAGAGACATTTCTACTGAGTCTTCGTTCCTAGGCTGTTTTTTTTTTTTTTTTTTAATACATTTTAGGGTTTAAATTTCATGTATCTGTAATTTAAATTTCTGAAATAAATTTTCCTGAAAACCATGATTTCTGCTACAAATTATCTTATATGCAATGGGTAATGCAGCAGCTTGCAAAGGACTGCAGACGATGTCCAGTTTTCCCAAATGTTTTGTTTTGGAAGTGCTGATTGTGAGGTTATCCTCAAGTTCCCTGTAATTTTCACAAAATCATTTTATTGCCAAAAATGAGTAAGAAAGGTGACAAAAAAGATGCTTAAGAATGTGTCTGTAAAAGGTTTTGAAAGAGCATGTGACATCATTTGCTCAGTTGGCATAAAAGACTTTCAGCTATCAAGCTTATATTCAAGCTATCCTTACTATTTTATGGCAATGTGCTAAGTTTATTGTATAATCTTTATATTTGTTTTAAAATGTAGGTCGCTTTGGAGAAAAGTCAGCTAAATGAATAAATGTAATATAAAATGTAAATGAACATGTTTTTAAAACGTATTAACATATTAATTAGGATTGTTATTAGAATTGGTAATGCTTTGGTTATGAATTTATTTATTTAATTTTTACTGTAATCCCTATTATTTTTACTGTTTGATTTTTGGTAATGCAAGGTTTTACAGGTATTCACGTATCACATTGTGTCATAGTTTCGTTCCACTTGATGACAGACTCAAGACAGATGTAATCCAAGAGAGAAGTCGGGGACAGGCTAAGGTCGGGCGATCGGCAAACAGGATACACAGGGCAAGGCAAGAATCGTGGTCAAATAATAAACAAGTAAAGGTCGAGGCAGGAAGGAGTTACAAGTAACACAGTCAGGAGTGCAAGAGAAGTCACTGAACAAGGTTCCACATTGTCTCCTCCTCGGCATCCCTTTTTATCTTCTGTTCCATCAGGGAACAGCAGGTGTCGCCAATGCGCTGGTTGATGGAGACGTAACAGTACCCCTCCCCCCAAAGGGTGAGGGGCCGGGCGCTCGGGATGATCTCTGTGGAAGTCAGAGATGAGTGCGGGTTCCAGAATGTCTGATGCTGCCACCCAGGATCGCTCCTCCGGTCCGTATCCTTCTCAGTCGACGAGGTATTGTAGCCGACCCCGCCGCTTGCGAGAGTCCAACAGGACCCGGACAGTGTACGTTCGGTCCCCATCAGTTGGCAAAGGAGGGGACCGAGCTGGATCGACTGGCGGTTGGTGGAGGGACACCCCTACAGGCTTTAGGAGAAATACATGAAATGTTGGATGTACCCGGAGATCTGGGGGTAACTGCAGGCGGTAGGTAACCGGAGTCACTCAACGCAAAACCTTGAAGGAACCGATGTACCAGGGCCCAAGCTTCTTGGAAGGGTTTTGAGACAAAGGTTCCCAGTGGAGAGCCACACTCTTTGCCCGGGCACGAAGGAAAGGGTACCCCGTGTCGGTCTGCTTGGCGTTGGTACCTTTCAGCACTGTGGAGCAGTTGGTTCCAGACCGTCTGCCACACTCAGTTGCTTTCATGGTGCCAGGACTCCACAGCTGGGATGGGACTCTGTGGAGACTCTCTAGGAAATAAAGCAGGCTGATACCCCAACACGCACTGAAACGGCGAGATACCTGTTGACGAGTGTTGAGCGGAGTTGTGGGCATATTCTGCCCATGACAGGTAGTGAGCCCATTGGTGTGGTTGTTTAGAGCAGTAGGCCCATAGATACCTTCCTATATCCTGTTGCAGGCGTTCAACCTGTCCGTTGGCCTGCGGGTGGTATCCTGATGTAAGGCTTACCGTCACACCGAGCCTATTCCAGAAGGCTTTCCAGATTTGAAAGGTAAACTGCGGTCCTCGGTCTGAGACGATGTTTTCAGAAAGTCCATACAATTTGAATACCTGCTCGAATCGGATTTCTGCAACTTCAAGAGCAGTGGGCAACTTAGGAAGGGGTATCAGTCTACAGGCTTTGGAGAAACGATCCACAACTGAGAGTATCACGGTCTTACCCTCAGAGACAAGTAGGTTGATCAGGAAGTTGAGTGCGACGTGTGTCCAGGGTCATGTTGGTGTGGAGAGTGGTTCCAAGAGGCCAGCGGCCTTCTCGGGCAGGGTCCAGGTCTGAGCACAGATTACACAAGTTTGGACAAAGTCCCGGATGTCGTCTGTCATGGACAGCCACCAAAATCATCCCTGTAAAAGAGAGAGGGTGCACCGGATACCGGGATGCCCTGCCTCCGGGGACTCATGTGCCCACTTCAGTACTGCGGCGCGGAAGGGACTGGGCACATATACTCTTCCTTCGGGTCTCCCGGGCAGCTCCGGCTCACTGGCTTGGGCATTTTAAATGTCCTGGAGGAGTTGCCATTGGATTGGGCCCACGATGCACCCCTTGGGGAGGATCCTCTCTGGGGTGGTCAGAGTCGGTTCAGTGTCATGAAGTCGGGACAGGGCATCAGTCTTTGTGTTCTTCGAATCTGGTCTATAGGACACAATGAAATTAAACCTGGTAAAGAATAAAGCCCAGCGAGCCTGGCGGGAGTTTAGCCTTTTAGCAGTTTCAAGGTACTCAAGGTTTCAGTGATCTGTAAGGACCAGAAATGGGTGGACAGCCCCTTCCAACCAATGTTGCCACTCCTCGAGCGCGAGTTTGATGACAAGGAGCTCCCGGTTCCCGATATTATAATTCCGTTCTGCCGGGGTCATCTTTCGGGAGAAGAAGGCACAGGGGTACAGCTTTGGAGGGTCCCCTTGCCTCTGGGACAGGACGGCTCCCACGCCGACCGAGGAGGCATCGACCTCCACCACGAAGGGTAAAGACGGGTCTGGTTGTCTCAGCACCGGGGCAGATGTGAACCAGGTGTTTAGCTCCTGAAAAGCTCTCTCCGCTTCCTCTCCCCACGGGAGCCGATGTTCTTTACTGGTGGTGAGTGCAGTAAGAGGAGCGGCTACGGTGCTGAAACCTCGGATAAAATGACGGTAATAATTGGCAAAGCCAAGGAAGTATTGTAGCACTCTTATCGTGGTTGGCCTGGGCCAGGATGTCATCGCACAGACCTTCCGGGGTCCATGGAGATCCCTTCCCGGATCAAAATGTACCCTAGGAAGGAGATCTGGCGCTGGTGGAATTCACATTTCTTCCCCTTGACATATAGTCGGTGCTGTAAGAGGCGCGTTAGTACTGCACGTACTTGCTGGATGCGTTCGTCTCGGGTCCGGGAGTAAATCAGGATATCGTCTAGATATACAATAGCACAGTGATTAATGAAATCCCCCAGCACGTGGTTCAGAAATGCTTGGAAGACAGAGGGGGCATTTACTAGGCCATACGGCATAACCCGATACTCATAATGACCTAGAGTGGTGGAAAACACCGTCTTCCACTCATCCCCCTCGCGGATCCTGATCAAGTTATACGTACTTCGAAGGTCTAACTTTGTAAACCAGGTAGCACCTTGAATGCCTTCCAATGCGGCCATAATTAAGGGCAATGGATGGGGATATTTGACCGTAATTGCGTTTAACCCCCGACAGTTGATACACGGCCGTAGACCCCCATCTTTCTTGCTGATGAAAAAGAAACCAGCCGCTGCAGGAGAGGTGGATGGTTTGATAATGCCTGAAGCTAGAGCCTCGTTAATGTACTCCTGCATGGCCCATTGTTCTGGCAAAGACAGAGGATACACCCTGGGGCCCGGTGTGGTACCTGGCAAGAGGTCGATCGCGCAGTCCCAGGGTCAATGCGGAGGCAATTCGGCTGCTCGGGCTTTGCTGAAGACCTCCCGCAGGTCCTTGTAGTCTGGGGGTATCTCCGGTTGGGGAAGGCCCTCCACACCCTCAACCGAAGTAGAATAATCGGGGTGTCAGGGGCCCTGATCAGGAAAAAGGTCAGTACACACTGGTAATCGTAGTTGTCCCCGGTGTTCCCTGGAACTCACCTTGGATCTCCTGGAGGCCCCCTGTGGTGGTCGTACTGGACAGGCTGCACGGAGGTGTTCCGGGGATCCACAATAAAGGTATAGGTTCCCCACTAGACGACGTCTCTGTTCATCAGGGCCTAGGCGACTGGGCCCCACCTGCATGGGTTCTGGTTCCTCTTCAGACCAGGACACGGGGGGGGGGGAGAGTCTGACCCCCACAGCTCTGTCAGCTGCGGCCTAGGTTATCAATCGCGATGGCGGTCTTCACAAAGCGATCAAAGGTTCAGTCCTCCCCGTGGTAGGTTAGCTTGGCCTGGATCCGAGGGTGAAGCCCTTTGCAGAAACAGGCAAGGAGAGCAGTGGAGTTCCAACCGCTTCTTGTGGCAAGGGAACGGAACTCGAGAGCATATTCAGCTACTGTCCTGTCTCCTTGGCTCAGGTGCCAGAGACGGTCACCAGCAGAGCGACCAGCGTGGGGGTGGTCGAACACTGCCTCAAACTTTTCCCTGAAAGCAGTGTAAGTGGTCCTCTGGTACGTGCGCCACTCTGCCACTGCCCAGGCATGAGCTGGACCCACCAACAAGGACAGCACAAATGCTATTTTGGCTTCATCGGTCCGATACATGTGTGGGGAGCATTCAAACGCTAATTCACACTGCATCAGACAGTCCTGGCACTGATCGGGTGAGCCGTCATACCTCTCAGGAATGACAATGGTTGTACCAGGTCCACTTTCCTCAGGAGGTGTGGGTGGCACAGGACCCGCTGGAACCACGGGTGTGGTGGTCATGGGGAACTGGATAATCCCTGCCGTTTGCAGGGCTTGATGCAGCCTCTTGATTGAGTCTTCCAGTCGTGCCTGTGACTGCTCATGTGCACCGATGATCGCCCCCTGGGTGGCAAGCGCGTTGCGCATCTGGGCGAGTTCTGCTGAGTCCTGGTATAAGGCGGAACCTTCTGTCATAGTTTCATTACACTCGATGATGGACTCAAGCGCAGAGTTCTTCAAAGCGATGTTTATTATAACAGATCGACGTAATCCAAGAGAGGAGTCGGGGACAGGCGAAGGTCGGGCGATCGGCAAACAGGATACACAGGTCAAGGCAAGAATCGTGGTCAAATAATAAACAAGCAAAGGTCGAGGCAGGAAGGAGTTACAAGTAAAACAGTTGGGAGTGCAAGAGAAGTCACTGAACAAGGTTCCGCATTGTCTCCTCCTCAGCATCCCTTTTTATCTTCTGTTCCATCAGGGAACAGCAGATGTCGCCAATGCGCTGGTTGATGGAGACGTAACACATTGTAGCAGAAATGTCTGTATTCACTGATCATAAATCATAAATTCAGTATTGTGTAATGTGTGTTTTTCAGTATAGTATTAGTGTCACGTACATAAAGGCAGGAGACAGGAAGTAGGACTCAAGTGTGGGACCTTTTATCCATTGTTCAAAGGGCAAGGCAAGAATCGTGGTCTGGAGCAGGTGTAGGTGGAAGAACTAAGGAGCAAACGTCGTGCTGAGGGAGGATCCAATGTCGAAGTCTAAGAACAAGGTGAATGTTGTACACGAGGCCAGCAGGACTTGGGGATGGGAAATCAGGGCTGAGGAGTAAAGCAGAAACACGGGGCAAGGGCAGGCAAGGTGAAGTGGCAGGTTGCAAATGCAGAGGAGATGGGTGTCTCAATTAAAATTCTGCAACATAGGGCTAGTGGTGTGGCATTCTTTGTACTCACAGCTGGTGATTTCTGCCAGGTGCGTTCGGTTGGGGTTAGGTTGGGGGCGTGACAGTTAGAATGTCAATTTTGTTTGGTTTAGCTGGTAATAATGGTAACTTTAGAGCAGTATGTTATCTTGTGAACATCTTCATTAGGCTACTGTAGTAATGTATTCATGTATGCATTTTAATGTATTGGAGTATTATCTTTTCGGTAAACACTTTATATTGTGAGTGGTGCAGCACAGAGTGTTGGTACTTTACAGGTCTTGAGTTGTAGGCTTTTCCTGGGTTGACTAGTTTATTTGTTGACACTGGTAGGCACATATAGATCATGCTGAAAAAAAAAAAAACTACAGCATGTTCACGTACTACTGCTCATAAATCTGGTCATTGCGTGAGCTATACATCCTCAGCATGTTACACTTATGTATTAGAAAACCTCTTAATTCTGCAGATCCACTGCAGGTCCCTTTGAGATGTGCATAAGCCAGTTCTCTGTTAGAAGTAATTGATTCCATTACATCATTTCAGGATGACCTTTTGTAAGGAATAAAAAACTTTGATAGTTACTTGCGCTGGATCATAAGGGAGTTCCAAGTCCTCAGTTTGACAAAATTCAGCATGCAATCTTTTTGTCAAGGTCTTGCCACAGTGGAGTTGAAATGTAAAGTGTTCTTAACAGATACAGAATTAATGGCCAGTGACGCCTGCATATAGTATTTCAAATGGCCTTTGAAAGGACCGTTTTTATGTGATTTAATAAAATACACCATATATGAAGCTCTCAAAACATGAAAAGGCTAGGTAAATAATTTACAGATAAATATAAAAATTTCTTGTGGAGCTAAAGGTAACAATATGTTCCCTATATTACAAACAGACAATTTATCATATGGCATCATCAATAATGAGATTATTGCGGCATGGTATTGTAATTAGCACTTGAACCTCAGAGCTCCATGTTTGTTATTATTACTATTTAAATACATTTATAAAACATAGTTACTCCGCAGTTGGAATTTTTTTTTTTTTTTTTTTTAGATAAAATAAAATTTTTTCTGGGTTATTTATGCTTTTTCACCATGCACTGTTCTGAAATTCAGTCTGTTAGGCCACGTTGGTCCCATGCAAAAGATATAATTGCTTACAGAACATGGCTGATAAGCAGAAGACATCTGTTGTTTCTTCTGACCTGTGTTTTATTGCATCTCAGCAAATTGTATTGTGTTCCTGAAGAGAAAATGCTAATTCTGAGTCATCCACAGTGCTCCTCTAAATCGGCCCTGAGGACATGACTGAGATTGGCCCTGAAATAGTGCACCCCTGTCATCCATGGATAGACAGATAACACTTCAAACCAATTTTTCACAATGCTTTTTTGTGGTGCAGGCAGAGTAGTGCACATAAAGTTGTTTTACCTGCAGCATCATTTTCATGGGCATGAAGAAAAATGATACGCCTGGCAACGATGAAATGAAAGACATCTCTCAACTCCATGACCGACAGCAAGAAACCCATTTAAATGCATTAGGAATATGCAACTGATCGTAGCTGAACCAGTATATTTCCATGTGGGTTTACTACCTCAGACACAAAAAGAAAATTGGTTTCTAACAAACAGGATTTCATGCTTTGGTTCTTTTTCTCTATATTCACATGTTTAAATCCTGAAGAAAGCCAGGGACACACTGTAGTCCCCAACACATAGTAGTTTAAATGTGGCAAGTCACAAAAGATACTCTTCTGCTGCACACTCAAGTGCAGCCAGGGTAAGTGGAGAGGACTACTTATAGCATTCCAAAAGCTCATGGATTATTCATGTTGTCATTTGAGTGGGTGAAATTTTACCATCGTTACTTCACCATTGCTATAAGGAAGGTGAACAGTGCAGTTTTTGTATCTAACAAATAAATAAATAAATAATGCTAGCACCCCTTCTTGGCAGATATGCATGTCTTTAAAATTACATGGACAGTACGTTAAAAATCAATTTTTTGATTTTATACTTAGGTAGCCCGTTTCTGTATAAAACGCAGATACGGGCTAGAAGAATGAAGAACTTTCTTAATAGGAGATTGTGAAGATATTCATTTCCCAGTACCATTTTGCTGTTATGGTGACTGTTAGTTATTGAATTGACTTTTGTATTGAACTTTTATAATCTTAATTTTCTGCACTTTTCGAAGAAGGGAGTCAAAATTTGAAAAGATTCCAGTGGTAAAATAATATAATAAACTCTGTCTTACCAAAAGTGAATTTAGAAATGTTGCTCTCTTAACATTGAAGGATCCTTTGCAGAGAAAGATATCAGGACATTGAGATGGCCACCTGAGTGCAACTCAATACTGCGACGATATGGTAATTTCCAGCAGTGGAGTGCAATAGTAGGAGGTCTTCCATGTCAGTGTGGTATGAAGTCTTCTGTAACGCACTATAGCAATCATTAAAGGCCTGAAAGTAGCGATGCTGTTTGAATTACGGTGTGTTTTGTTTCATTCCTGACAACACATGTCAAGGTGATGTAAATACTGCTCTCCCAAGATGTGTGAAAAAGTAATGATGCCATTGTACAGAATAAAATACCAGTTGTGTAGGAAAAGTTACTGCATACATGTAAAAATTACAGTAAGCCTGAATCATACGCTTGTGGTACAAAGAACAGGTATGTTGGGTCCTGATATTATGAATATTTAAATGACAATTTTTTGAAGATCCAGAAATTTTTCAGTATATTTGCTTTTTAGTAACATTTTGTTCATTTTTTTCCAAAAACGTCTCTTTGTTTGCTGCATTTTCGCACCAAGCAGAAAACTGGCAGTGAAATGCACCTAAACAAAGTACAAATGTGGGCTTGAATTAATTCATCTTGTATAATAGTTTTACACTATATCAATGACTTTTCTAGGGCCTGTTCTACAAATAAATCTGAAGTATTCCTTCATTGTTATTCTTTATTGATTGTGTAGATAAAGAAGCAGACTGAGGTGGTGCTGAAGTGCTGAACTTTGTTTATTTTCTTTCTTTATATATTTATTTACTTACTTACTTGTAATAATTCTAAAATTCACTTTAATGCTGCTTCAGAATTACTGAAGATGATAAATTGATTCATCCATGATGCACTCCCCCTCATGCTTTGTTTCCAGAATTGGCTTTGTTACAGATTTATCTGAACTTTTACAAAACCTTATCCATGATGAAATCAAGGTATTTAATCAAAGGCTTTTACTGACAGTGAAGTAATGCTTAATGGACCCTATACAAATTTTCATAAGCTAATGCAATAGTTATAATAATGATAGTAAAAAAAAAAACTTAATTATTTCCTATTACTTTCAAACATTTAAACATTAAAATTAATTTAAAATGCATGAAATAAAGTATACAAAGGACAGAACTCCCAATCTGACTCTCAGACAGACCGTATTTACAAAATTTAAGACTATTTATTTTTTATTGTTCTCGGAGATGTACGTTGCTTTGGAGAAAAGTGTTTGCTAAAGAAATAAAATTAAATGTAATGCAAATGTTAAATTCAGGCATTCTTCAGCGTGTAAAAACATTAAGAAAATGTAAATAAATTGGGAACATATCATATGATTCACAATTTTGTGTAACAAAGAAAAAGAGAAAGGTATACCCTATGACCTGATTGGACAATGGAGAGCCTATATCAAACCAACTGAGTGATTGCTCATTGTATTTGTGACAGTGTGTCTGATTGGGTTTCAGAAATGACACCACTGAAAACAGAACCTCACATTTCACAATAAACATAGTGCCAGAAGCTAGGACATTAGTTTCATTGGACATACCCAAGACAAAGGAAAACAGGAAAAAAAAGAGCAAGACGACTATAACATGGAAATGAAAGCCACACTCCTAAAACAGTAGGGATTAGTGTTACTTAAGAAGCACCTTAGGGAAACATCTTAATTTATACTCAAAAGGGCTACTGTGTTCACCATGTGGATTTACCACAACTGCCCTTGGAGGAGCTGTTTATCCCATCACCATCTCTTCTCTGTTTGACTATTGTTTCAGTGCCCATAAAGTGTACAAAACCCATTCTGTTTCCCAAATTATGTAATGTTTACTTTCCACATCTTACTTCAATAATATTTTACACACATATATTCTTTTAGTTATATAAGTCTATATTTAGACACAGGAGAAAGTGGAGGAAACTTGGTATTTGGGTTTTGCAGAATGTAGGAAATTCACACTGGACATGTGTTAATATATGCAGCCACACAACCAGTGTGAAATTACTTTTCAAGTTGATTTGTTCTTTTCGGGATGATGGTGCATGCTACGGAAAAATGTGTGGGGTATTACGGGGCCAACCCTCTTGTAGGTGCATCCTTTCAGCTTAATGCTGAAATGTGTTTTGCTGCATGTTCCACTTTCTGCATGTAACCAAGTGTAAAAAGCCCTCTTCATACAGAGAGTTTTATGGCTCACATGCATATTGTATAATCCTTTTATAGAACTGAACTTCAGTTCCACATCAGTCAGCTGCTATCTATAATCCTTTTTTGGCTGACTAAGACTTCAGGCCAACAGTGTTTCATCAGTCTTCATTTTTAAGTATCATTGTGTGAAAAAAAATAACAAATGTAATTATGTTTAAAGTACATGAAATATTTTTGAAATTACTATTAGTATGAGAATACTGGGAACTGAGCTGCTGCTGGTTTCTACATTAGGAAAACAGTATTCTTAACTTATTCATCGAATACTTTTATTCATAGCAGCTTGGTTTTGTGCAGTTTCGGGTTTTTCAGGGTTTTTCAGATTATTCCACTTGAACTCGTAATATTCATTATTTTCATACAACTTGCACTACTTAATTTTCCTACATAATGTCAATATTTCAAAACAGATTTAATTCTGTTGTCTTATACCTTAAAGCACTGTCATATTGAATACTTCATGCGATTAATGGAGTTATTTTGAGATTGAAAAGTTTGTGGTATCATTTTTCTATTAAATTCTTTAAGTTTTGTTAGAAAGTACTAAATACCAAATTGTATAGATGTGTTCTGTCCCTTCCATGGAGTAGAAACAACCAAATATATAATGAGTCTGTACAGAATGTAAACATATAATGATTTGAGAAAATCTTATAAGAATTGGAAAACTGTTAAAAGAAGTTGAAAAACTTGAAAATAGAAGTTTTTATCCCTTCAGAGTTCATACAAGTATAATGTGTCCCCGCAATATTTGTGTTACTCTAGTGAGTGCCATTGCTATTATTTTCTGTTCTTCCAATTCCAGCCAAGTTGCTACATGACTGATAAAGACAAAAAAAAAAAAAAAAGTTAGGACTTTTATCCTAATTATCAGTGTCTAACATGACTATTTCTGTGCTTCCCGAGGCGTCTGACATCATAACCATGTATGTGCTGTGGTGAAATGCAGTACAATCTTATATTGTAATGTACAGCTCTGTTGTACACTGACCAAACTAATATTAAACACAGGAACATTATTGTGTTCATCCACAGTACAGTATTTGTATACTTCCTCATATAGAGAGGAGATGACATGAAATAGAGATACGGAGAGGTACCACTGAGCCTAATATGGTTTTAAAACTGTTGTTAAAATAGCATTTTTGCAGGGTTTAAAGATATTATATGCATGTTGTCTACCCAACGTGTTAAGGATGTCTTTCTAAATTTGAGATGATCAGGCAGACTGAATTACCATTTAACCATCAATATTTTGCAGTGATTATAGCAAAGAGTTGCACTATTACAGAATATAGCTATTTGCATGCATTTGTGTTGCAATGAGTATCCCATCTGGTACAATTTATGATGATCTGTTCTGCTTCTCTGTCTCCAAACTTATTAGAGACCAGTATCTTTGTGAATGACTAATCATCTTCTCAAGGTATACAGTGTGTGTGGTTCAGCTGTCAGTGCCAGCTGATAATCAGCTCTCGATTCACTTGTGAAACTCCTGACATTCTCTGTTGCCTTACACCACAGTCACCTATAAATAATGCAGCAACTGCAGCCAAACTGTCAAAGTGCTGGTGCTTTCAAACTAGTTCAAAGAAAAGCTGCAACACAAGGAGTAAGTTCTGGTGTCAGTCACCTTTAAAAAGCACACAGAGACAATTGCACAGGCTCTACCAGCTTCCAGTAAACATGCAATTACTTTCCCAAATCTACGGCAATGTTAAGGACCAAGCTTTTTGAAAAGCTGCCCCAAATGCCAAGCACTTAAGAATAAATCTAGTCCTCCTTTTTCAGATTCAGATTTGCCTTCAGTCGTACTCTTCCCAATGCTTAGATCGAAAATTTAATATGTTGTGAAAATGTTTTCATAGATGCAGTAATTAAGCAGTTCAAAAATTGTTATTATTATTTTGGAAGTTATTTAGAGGGTGCTGAGGAAAATATGGCAGTGTAGAATATGAAAATCAACCATATGCTTGGATTCATAATAGATAAGAAAAATACCCAGCTGAAATACTATCTCAGAACCGAGCCATATGTCAATACTAGCATGGAATTTGCAAGGATTCAGAGTATTGTAAATTTTCAAGCTTTTTGAGTTCCTGATGACTATCAAGGGGCACCTGCCCATCTGTCAATCTTTGATTTTACCATATGTTCTGATTCCCACCATTTTCATCTGGTCTCCAAGGTCCCCTAAACATTTAAGGCTCCAAAGAGTATTTGCCAAAGTAACACTGAATTAACAAACAGGATCTATCAGAATATCTATATTATTTCCCATATGTTAACACAATATGTTCACAGGATAACCAGATATTCTAGTGAAAACATAGTTTCTCTGTATGGAGAAATTACAGTTATGTTTCAAAAACTATGTATATTATGCATATGAACTGCCATGAAAACATCTGGCATTGGTGTAGAAGTAGGTCAGTAAGTAGGTTATCCCCTTATACTGTTTTATATAAACCACAAAGATCTATGAATGTGTGGAGGTTATGTTGAATAAAGGGGCTTTGTTATATTTTTATTTGTATTTGTACTGATTTCACACATTATCACCTGAATGTCATGGAAAGGGTAGCATTTTTTAAGGCTATAAACTAGTTTTTACTTTAACTAAAGGATGGCACTTCCGCAGGATTCTCAGGTTTTTTCTTTACGTATTCATATGTTCCTAAGGCTTTTGCTTTAATTGTACAAAATCCTCCCCTTCTTATGTCTTTATTTGGTCCTCAACCCACACGGTTAACAAATGTTGGATTTCTTCTATTTTCTTATTTCTTTCTTATTTCTCTTCTATTTTCTTGCCTTATTCTAACATTTTGTTGTACTTTGCAAGAAGGTAACTTTTTTCATTATGCTCATTTTTTTGGGACCTCCGCCTTATACTAACATCACTCTCCTGTTTACCAATTGCGTTCATTCGCATAATAGAAACACACGTTGTGGCAGAGCTACGTGTATTTAACTAAATCACGATTACCAAGGAAGCTACAAAGATTAATTATGATAAGTTAAATAAAAAATAAATTAGTTTGAATTTTGATGTGGTATGCTGTTAAAATGTTGAAAGTCAAAATATTTTTATATGTTATAGCAATGTCTGAGGTTTTAAACCTAACAAGTAAACAAATCAGTCAAAACAAATTTTCTTGGCATACTGATTCTTTGTCTCTGTTGGTTCAACACAGTTATTCAGTCAGTTAAAAAATAATAAAAATAAACCAGCCTATAACAGCTATGTGACAGTGTCAACAAAATGTTTTTACTGCCATTCAGAATATTTGCCACTCAGAATCCATACAAGAGCAGGATACCAAAATGTATAACTGGGAGTAAAAGAGTGATAATACATCTTTGAGTTGTGCAAAAAAATGTTACTCTTTTTTTCCCTGCAAAGAGACTTTCATACACGTAATGAATCTGCTGCATCTTATCTTTACTGGAGTATTTTGTAACTTATTCATTTCTTGTTTACTTTTGTGTATTATTTTAGCTGTACTTATTGCTTCAATCTTATGGAAATAAGTGTTGTATGTGGTGGTTTGTCATTTGCTTTATCTGTAACCCTGTGAATGTGTTGAGTCTGTGTTCAGGGTAGAGTGCTATATAACAGTAAATTGTACTGTACATGTAAGAATTTATCTTGGGGTAAATCCGAAAGATGTATTCAGCTTATATTGTCTGACATCATCTAGTTATTGGATCCAGTGACTGCTCTCTTTGGTCATATAACAGACGTTTCAGCTGAATTGCTGCAATTTGTTGTGCATACACTGTCTTATCCCTTTATTCCTATATTCCAAGATTACTTCAATGCCCTCAAACACATTGTTAGATTCCAGAGTGGGCCCATAAACACCAGGGAGAATTAAAACACCCTCATAATCACCAAATACGAACATCACTGGACCACACAGTGCAAAGTTGAAATCCACCTGCATCCTCTTTGGCTAATGGATGCTTACCTTTTTAGACGGTTGTCTCACACAGTTCAAGGATTTTGTTTCACCATTCCAAGACTGCAGCTGTAGTAACCACAAGTAAATTATGAATTATTTTCACTTCCATTTAACTGTTTGTATTGGTCAGGATGGTGGAATCCTGGAATCACTGGGGATTGGGCTGCAAGAGTAAACCCTCAGTAGAACCTCACTTCGTCAGAATGCCACACACACTCTCACACACACACGCACGCACGCACACACGCATGCACGCACGCTACGGGTAATTTAGAGCATCTAATTCACCTGAACTGCATGTCTTTTGACTGAGGGAGGAAACAAACATGCAACTTCCATACTGACTAAGCTGGATTTGAACCTCCCTAGGGACAGTGAGCACTGCCAACATACCACTCAACTTTACTTTAATTATCACTATTGTGTTATAGCCAACATCTTTTGTCCAAAATGAATTACAGTATATCCTGTTAATGATGCTGGATATTCTTTGGAGCCATTCAAGTCCTTTTCTTAAGAAAACTGTCAGAAACCTTCTGTGTATAAATCAGTCTCCTTTACTTTACTGCATTACCGTGCTTGATACTCTAAGACTATTAAGATGCTGTTACTAGTGCTGTGGGCTGAGGAAAAAATCTCTGTTGGTGTGAGTGTACATACTGCATGCTCCTTTTGTTTGGGATTAAATGTCCAGTTAATTAGAACCTCAACTCATCAGTAATCAATCTTGAGATGCTGTACTGCTATTTCTGCAATGTGTTCCATTTCAGTCACTACACTATTTCCTTGTTTAAAAACGCTGGTTATTGTTCTTATTCTTCTGTCCGTTTTCAGGGACATTTAAAGAATGGACTTGCTTAGTATTCTGTGCAGAGACTATGACAGCCATAGATCCTTGTTTATGGAAGTACTTCATTTATTTGTTCTGAATAGCATAGTACCTTACATCACACATAGACACACAACATTATCGTATATGATTTATTTTTGTGCTAACAGATTACAGCAAAGACTTAATCATGCCTGGTTTCATCTCAGAATGGGATATCAGCCAAATTCTGTCACATTTCAACAGCCCGTATGACTCTCCTAGTTAATCCTAGTCATGGGTTTCTCAGTGATTATGAAGGTCAACCAGATGAAAATGGTGGCTAATGGAAGTCACCAGACTGTGCATGCTATGCCTTACCAAACAATATTCAGGCCTTGTGTCACAGCAGGAGTGTTGGAGTCCATATGTTCTCTTTACAAGTTCATTTGGATCAAAAGCAGTTTTCTTTTTTAGACAAGGCTGTTATGAAACGGGACTGTACCATGTGGCCAGTAAACTGCAATTACATATTTCATTGTCACTTTAAAGTCCACATTTTCAACAGTGAGCTGGGAGCTACCTGCTGTAACATGAAACTGCAATGCAGAACTTTGGTTCCTGAAAACTGCTATTGTGTTGAAACTGGTAACGGCTTTTCTCCTTAATATAGCAGGAAACTGAGAGCTTGAAATCATAGTTGTACTCTGTTTTATAGTAAATTAATTTTGCAAGGCTAATGTTCATTCAAACCGATCTGTTTGCAGTTATGCTGATGAAGACAAATACTACAGATTGACCTAATATTTGAGGGTTTGTTTTAACAATCTCCTCCGTGAACCGCCACCTTACCGTGGTGGAGGGGTTTGAGTGCCTGAATGAGTCCAGGAGCTATGTTGTCTGGGGCTATATGCCCCTGGTAGGGTCTCCCATGGCAGACAGGTCCTGGATGACAGACGAGACAAAGCGCGGTTCAAAAACCCCTTATGAAGGAAAAATCAAGGCTTTCGTTTACCCCGCCCGGTATGGGGTCACCGGGGCCCCACCCTGGAGCCAGGCCTGGGGGGGGGGGGGGCTCGCATGCGAGCGCTTGGTGGCCAGGTCTATGCCCACGAGGCCTGGCCGGGCTCAGCCCGAAGCCATGACGTGGAGCCGCTCTTCGGTGGGCTCACCACCTGCCGGAGAAACCGTAAGGGGCCGGTGCATTGTGATTTGGGCGGTGGTTGGGGCCGAGTGCCTGGCCGACCCAAACCTCGGGCGCCAACTCTGATTTTTGGGACTTGGAATGTCACCTCACTGGCGGGGAAGGAGCCTGAGCTGGTGCGGGAAGTTGAGAGATACCGTCTAGATATAGTCGGGCTCACTTCCACTCACAGCTTGGGTTCTGGAACCACTCTCCTCGATCGAGGGTGGACTCTCCACTATTCTGGCGTTGCCCAAGGTGAGAGGCGGCGGGCTGGTGTGGGCTTATTAATAGCCCCTCAGTTCAGCCGCCATGTGTTGGAGTCTACCCCGGTGAATGAGAGGGTCGTCTCCCTATGCCTTCGGGTCAGGGAACGGTCTCTCACTGTCGTTTGTGTTTATGCGCCTAGCGGCAGTGTAGAGTACCCGGCCGTTTTAGAGTCCCTGGGGGGCGTGCTGGAAAGCGCTCCCACTGGGGACTCTGTCGTTCTACTGGGGGACTTTAACGCCCACGTGGGCAGCGACAGTGATACCTGGAGGGGCGTGATTGGGAGGAACAGCCTCCCTGATCTGAACCCGAGCGGTGAGTTGTTATTGGATTTCTGTGCTAGTCGCGGTTTATCCATAACGAACACCATGTTCATGCATAAGGGTGTCCATCAGTGCACTTGGCACCAGGACACCCTAGGTCGGAGGTCAATGATCGACTTTGTAGTCGTTTCTTCTGATCTTCGGCCATATGTCTTGGACACTCGGGTGAAGAGAGGGGCTGAGCTGTCAACTGATCACCACCTGGTGGTGAGTTGGATTCGATGGCGGGGGAAAAAGCTGGACAGACCTGGCAGGCCCAAACGCATAGTGAGGGTCTGTTGGGAACGTTTGGCGGAGGCCCCTGTCAGAGAGGTCTTCAACTCCCACCTCCGACAGAGCTTCAACCAGGTCCCGAGGGAGGTGGGGGACATCGAGTCTGAATGGACTATGTTCCACGCCTCCATTGTCGGGGCGGCGGTTCGGAGCTGCGGCCATAAGGTCTCCGGCGCCTGTCGCGGCGGCAATCCCCGAACACGGTGGTGGACACCGGAAGTAAGGGATGCCGTCAAGCTGAAGAAGGAGTTCTATCAGGCCTGGCTGGCTCATGGGACTCCTGAAGCAGCTGACAGGTACCGACGGGCCAAACGGAGCACGGCTCTGGCAGTCGCCGCGGCAAAAGCTCGGGCTTGGGAGGAGTTCGGTGAGGCCATGGAGGAAGACTTTCGGTCGGCCTCAAAGAGATTCTGGCAAACCGTCCGGTGACTCAGAGGGGGGAAGCGGTGTTCCACGAACACTGTTTACAGTGGAAGTGGTGCGCTGCTGACCTCAACTGAGGATGTCGTCGGGCAGTGGAAGGAGTACTTTGAGGATCTCCTCAATCCCTCCGACACGCCTTTCGTAGAGGATGCTGAGGCTGGGGACTTGGAGGGGGACTCGTCCATTACCCTGGCTGAAGTTGCTGAGGTAGTCAAAAAACTCCTCGGTGGCAAGGCTCCGGGGGTGGATGAGATCCGCCCCGAGTTTCTCAAGTCTCTGGATGTTGTGGGGCTGTCTTGGCTGACACTCCTCTGCAGCATCGCATGGAGCTCGGGAACGGTGCCTCTGGACTGGCAGACCGGGGTGGTGGTCCCTCTTTTTAAGAAGGGGGACCGGAGATTGTGTTCCAACTACAGGGGGATCACACTCCTTAGCCTCCCTGGGAAAGTCTATGCCAGGGTACTGGAAAGGAGAATCCGACCGATAGTCGAACCTTGGATTCAGGAAGAGCAATGCGGTTTTCGCCCTGGCCGTGGAACACTGGACCAACTCTATACCCTCACTAGGGTGCTGGAGGGTTCGTGGGAGTTTGCCCAACCAGTCCATATGTGTTTTGTGGATCTGGAGAAGGCATTCGACCGTGTCCCTCGTGGCATCCTGTGGGGGGTACTTCGGGATTATGGGGTTCGGGGCTCGCTGCTACGGGCTGTTCGTTCCCTGTATGACCGGAGCAGGAACTTGGTTCGCATTGCCGGCAATAAGTCAGACCTGTTCCCGGTGCATGTTGGACTCCGCCAGGGCTGCCCTTTGTCACCGATTCTGTTCATTATTTTCATGGACAGAATTTCTAGGCGCAGCCAGGGAACGGAGGGTGTCTGTTTTGGTGGCCGCGAGATCTCGTCTCTGCTTTTTGCGGACGATGTGGTCCTGTTGGCTTCATCAAGTCAAGACTTGCAGCGTGCACTGGGGAGGTTTGCAGCCGAGTGCGAAGCGGCGGGGATGAGAATCAGCACCTCCATATCCGAGGCCGTGGTTCTCAGTCGGAAAAAGGTGGATTGCCCCCTCCGGGTTAGGGGGGAGTTGCTCCCTCAAGTGGAGGAGTTTAAGTATCTCGGGGTCTTGTTCACGAATGAGGGAAAAATGGAGCGGCAGGTTGACAGACGGATCGGTGCGGCGTCCGCAGTAATGCGGTCATTGTACCGGTCTGTTGTGGTGAAGAGGGAGCTGAGTCGTAAGGCGAAGCTCTCAATTTACCGGTCGATCTACGTTCCTACCCTCACCTATGGTCATGAACTCTGGATCATGACCGAAAGAATGAGATCGCGGATACAAGCGGCAGAAATGAGTTTCCTCCGCAGAGTGGCTGGGCGCACCCTTAGGGATAGGGTGAGGAGCTCAGTCACCCGGGAGGAGCTCGGAGTAGAGGCGCTGCTCCTCCGCATCGAGAGGCGCCAGTTGAGGTGGCTCGGGCATCTGTTCCGGATGCCTCCTGGACGCCTCCCTGGGGAGGTGTTCCGGGCTTGTCCCACTGGGAGGAGGCCTCGGGGCAGACCCAGGACACGTTGGAGAGACTGTGTCTCCCAGCTGGCCTGGGAACGCCTTGGGGTTCCCCCAGAGGAACTGGAGGAGGTGTGCGGGGAGAGGGAAGTCTGGAGGACTCTGCTCGGACTGCTGCCCCCGCGACCCGGCCCCGGATAAAAGCGGAGGAAGATGGATGGATGGATGGATGTTTTAACAATACATTTATTCACTTAGCAGACGCTTTTCTCCAAAGCGACTTCCAATGAACTCTATGTAGTGTTTTCAGCCAACGCACCTTATTCACCAAGGTGACTTATACTGCTAGATGCACTACTTACAATGGGTCACTCATCCATACATGAGTGAAACACAAGCTTCACACACTATGGGGGAACCTGAACAGCATGTCTTTGGACTGTGGGAAGAAACCACCCAGACATGGGGAGAACATGCAAACTCCACACAGACTGAGCAGGGATCGAACCCATGTCCCGTCACACCACCCAGGTGCTGTGAGACAGCAGCGCTACTAGCTGTTCCACCATGGCACCCCATAATAATAATAATAATGGCACCCTAATAATAATAATAATAATAATAATAATAATAATAATAATAATAAGAAATTCATGAAAAGAACCGAATAAATCAGTTCTTCAATTAGCCCACATCGAATAAGCAGACCAAGTATAAAACTTCCATGATTTAATAGTGCAGTTTCTTCAAATTTTTTTTCAATGAATCTATTGTCAGTGGTTAGTCTAACAGAAAAGAGTAAATGTGGTATGCACAAAAAAAAACATTTTGCTCTTACCATGTAACAACTGGAATTGTAAAACCAAATCTAAAATAAGGCAAAAAATGCAAATAATAGTACCAGATGCTCACTCTGACAGACATAAAATTAGAGTTCCTTTGACCAAAATGCTTGTTAGGTAAACACTATTGTTTTACTGCTATTCCCTTTGTTTGATACAAAAATAATGGCTTCCTATTTATTCTGTCCAGAAAGGGATTACTAAAACAATAGCTTTATTGCATGGGCAATGTGGGTATCACACAATTTAGCAAGGCATTTTCATAATAATATTTGAAAAAAATGTTTTGCATTTTACATCATTTGTATGTCATGGGCAAATGAATTTATTGAGTTTGAAAAGATGTTCAGATACATTGCCTGGCTGGGAATACGTTTTTCATCCTTTATGTGCATGTGTGAGTATGTATGTGAAATGTTATGGATGTTATCAATTCTAGTGTGAGTGTGTTCCTGTCTTTTTTTTTTTTTTTTTTGTCTCATGGAGTTTACGAAGTTTTTATTTTATTTTGTAAAGGCTGCTTAAGTACAGATCATTTTTATTGTTAGATTCTGGAAAGATATTTTGATATTGAATGGCTATGTGGATAGAGTCCAAGTGAAGTCCAAGATAGAGTACAAAACTACCTGTGTAGGTAGCTTTGTGTTGTTTTATGTAGCACCATGGTCCTGGAGAAATGTTGTTTCGTTTCACTGTATACTGTACCAGCTGTATACGGGTGAAATGACAATAAAACCACTTTGACTTTGACTTTCAAAAATTGGATCTTACCTACGTTGGGTTAAACTAGACAAAGTTAAAGTAAAGCAACTCGTAAGTGCTCTATATCTTGGGAAATTGCCACCAAAGAGTTGGGAAAACATGCCAGCTGATTTATCCAATCTTTACCTTATAAAAACTTGTTAGACTGTCGGATTTACCTTAACTATGTGGATCTCATTTTTTCGTACGTTTCTTGTTATGGTATACAGTATGTATCCTCGGTAAGAGATTCGTTGGGAGTGTAATTTACTTGAAAAAAGAAAAAAAAAAACATTAAACAAGATGTATACACAGTTACACGTATTTAAAATTGCAAGCTATAAAAGTATGCCATGAAAATAACTAAATATGTACAACATGTGGCAAACTTGACTTTTGATTAGGGCATCACAGGGAAAAAAAGACTAACTTTTTTAGCTACTCTATCTAGTGAGGAAGAAATACTTTAATAATCTTTCACACCCACAGATGTGTGCTTTGATTTTTCTTTCTTATGTAAAGAACAACATTTCAGGAAGTTCAAAATTGACAGTTTTGAAGTGTTAGTTGTGGTAAAAGGCTCGTGTTTTGACTTTGTCTTATTGCAAAGTCCAGCAGGCAATATTTGACCAACTTCCATAACTCAGAACATGTGACATGATATTTAATTTATTGTGCTATCCACAGCTTCTATTTCCACATTGTCTGCATTGTTGTGTAAGGTTTCCTCTTTAAAAATGGACTGAAATTATTTTGGAACAAAACAGTTCCTGTTTTATGTGGTACGTCAAGTTTTACTTAAGATGAATTTGCTTCATCTCATAAAAGAGTTGCACAGTTGCTCAGGAAGAAAACATTTTTTCCTCTTCAAATACAGAAGGCAATTAAAAGAATAACTGGAACATCCTCTGTGTGTCACATTAGAAATGCTTTAGTTGGAAGGATCATTATTTGGCTGCCTTATTATCCAGAAGAAAAAAGAAAACATGAGGGTTCTTAGATATGCAGATAAGTTCTTTAATTTCTGAAAGTAAAATTGTAGAGCACTTTTATCTGGAAGAGGGACCTGCTTTAACAGTGTTAGCTATAGTATTTCATTTGGTTCTTATCAACATCACCACTGTAATTTATCTCAGTTCTGTTTCTGCCAAAATGAGCCCATTTACCCAAATTGCTTCCTGCCAGGTTCCCCAATTATCTGTCAGATTAAGTTCACTTCAAGAAGTAAATCTCAGTCTCATTTATGTATTTCTCTTATATCTTAATTTTTTTTCTATGAATCTGCTCTCGTGTGTTCCATAGCACTCCAATATGCACAGATATTTAAACGTCATTTCCTTAAATTTTACTTAAGCTAAGGCAGAGAAGATAGGGATATGCAATGAACTAATGATGCTCTGTTAACATTCAGAATTAATGATCACTACATGTGAAATGCAGCAAAACACAGTAAAATCAAAACAATGGGCAACTGGCGGCATTTCAGTACAAGACAATAGAAACGTGTCCTACTTACAGATACTATAAGTTATAAATGAAGTAAATTAAAACCTGATATAGAATTTCTTTCATTTTCTTCTTTTGACACACAAAGCTGGTGCAGTAGAAACAGTGAGTGCTACACATTGTCAGACTTACAGCTTTCAGTCAGGTTTCAGCTCTGTTTGGGTAAAGTTTGTAAGAGTGTTCTTTGGTTTGAGAAATAACCTTTGAGTAAATGTCCACTGAAGAATTTACATGATGTCCAGGGTGCACCTGCATTGCTTTCTGGCACTGGCTGTGGATTGCAGTGATTGCTTCATCAGACGAATGGAGATGTCTGTGCAGAAAAATTACTGGCTTGAAGAGGTGGCCCCTGTAACAGTTTATATTAATTAATATGATGTTTGCACATTGGTTTCTGCTATGCTGACAGCTAAAGTAAAGTGGAATAATAAAACATTTACAAGATTTACATCGTCCCTGTCACTTTTCGATAGCTACTAAAGTCGAGACTGTACGAGAAACACTTGTGACACAACTGTGAAAAGGTCTCAGATGCCCCAACTCACATGACTGGACAGAAGACCCGAGACAGAAGGCAAAAAACCTCAGCTCTTCTTTTTTTTTTAATAGCTATTCTGTTTTCTCCCTTATCCATTTGTTCACTGCAGTGCTTCAGTCTGTCAAGAATAATGTCAAGACATTTGGTCTTTACTTACTGAATGCACTAGGCAGCCTTTCAATGGGGGAATATTGTGGATTCCTTAGACATCCGTTGGCATTCTACAGGTCAGACATCAAATGAAATGTGTCACATCTGAATACATAATTTAGTTATTGTTGTGTTTGTTGTTATTGTGATGTAATCTGATGAAGTCAGCAGAGGTGAAACATTTGTATATGTTTTATTATTTATTATTTGATTGATTCTATGTTAATTTTTTAATTAACATACTTTGAAAGTCACCATTTTTTCAATAGCTAGTTATTTTCAGTCGGAGTATTCATTTCAGCAGGGTATGTCTTTAGCGGTGCTGAAAAAGTAGTTACTCTAAATCCCTATCTAACTTTAAAACTTTTTAACTTGGGGTCTGTGGAGTGTTGCTTTGAAAAGAACATTGTCCAGCTAAATGTAAGTAAAACATTACATTTGAATATGATCATACTATTTCCATTTGTGAAATTATTCAATGTAAAATTAGTTTTTATTGCAGTACATCTGGGGGTGCGGTGGCGCAGTGGGTTGGACCACAGTCCTGCTGTCCGGTGGGTCTGGGGTTCGAGTCCCGCTTGGGGTGCCTTGCGATGGACTGGCGTCCCGTCCTGGGTGTGTCCCCTTCCTCCTCCGGCCTTACGCCCTGTGTTGCCGGGTAGGCTCCGGTTCCCCGTGACCCCGTATGGGACAAGCGGTTCTGAAAGTGTGTGTGTGTGTGTGCAGTACATCTACTGAAATATTTTCTCTGAATTTATTCATTCATTTATTCCTTTGTTTATTCATTCAGTTTTCCAGAACAGGCCCATAGCATTCATTACATTCTCAAAGGGGTCTCTGGCCTAAAAAAGAATTATGAACCTCTGTTATGAATCTAGCTACTATCTTTTTGAGTCAAAGTATAATTAACTTAATATTAACAAAATTATTGCATAACATTAATTATCACATTTGTTTTGCTGAGGATGAAGAGAGTTTTGCATTCAGTTTCAGTTTCATTTCTAAATGAAATTTCAGTTACAATTTTTGTTCACATACGTAAATGTCTTAGCCAACAACAAGAACTGTTGAAACAGGCAGAGCTCCAGGAAAGAGCATAATTGCTAAATAAATATTAAAAACATGAAAAGGCTATGGTTTAATTGTGAAACAAACTTGCCACATAGGAGACAGCAATTAGACACTGCAGTTCAGCAGGGACTAGCAGGAGACGGACTTATCCTCAAACACCTTTGATACGTTTGCCTTTTTTAAGCAGACAAGAGCTGTCATTCCACAGGCACAATCAGTGTGAAGATTCATTAATAAGGCAAGTGCATGGAGATGGCAGAGATAATGACCAAGTACTGTAAGCCATCATGGCAAGCAGTCAAATGGAAAGTTCAACCATATTATTTTATGTTGAAATGGTTTGGATTCATTTAAAATACTGACTTGGTTCTTCAGCCCAGGATGAAATCAGCCATGAGTTTGATACCAACCCTTTCATTCCTAGCTGATAAATGAAGGAAAGTAGTGATTCTTTTTTTAAATAATTATGATGGAATTTTATACTTACAGGAGAAGACCTATTATGAGAGCTGTACAAAGAAAATGAAAAAAATAATAAAGTTAACCTTTATGTAAAAACTGATATACTGGTATTGAGCTTGGTATGCTAACTTTTGCTAAATTTTGTCAGACAGCCAATACACAGCAGTCAAGTCCTTGTACTAGTCACTATTAAAACAAATGTATTAATTTCTACATTAATTTTATTTTTAATGGACATAAAGTGATGACAGCTAGGGACAGTAAAATGGTTTCTGTGTTTTCAGCATCACCTTTTATTGGCATGACTGGTATTTGCAAGGGGTGCGGTGGCGCAGTGGGTCGGACCGCAGTCCTGCTCTCCGGTGGGTCTGGGGTTCGAGTCCCACTTGGGGTGCCTTGCGGCGGACTGGCGTCCCGTCCTGGGTGTGTCCCCTTCCCCCTCTGGCCTTACGCCCTGTGTTGCCGGGTAGGCTCCGGTTCCCCGTGACCCTGTAAGGGACAAGCGGTTCTGAAAATGTGTGTGTGTGTGTGTGTGTGGTATTTGCAAAGCACAAGAGAAACACGAACAGTGAACTAGGTAGAGTGTTCATCTAGGTAGAAACCCACAATGTTCTAAGAAGGGTGCAGGTCAACAAAAGTCACATTTCAGTTCTGAATCAGGCTTCATTTTATTTCTCTCCTTTTTCCTTTTTTGACATATACTGAAACTCTGTTTTGTATTTTACTGACATTCCTGGTGGGATATGGTGGAACAGCAGGTAATGCTCCTGAGCTGCTTGGTGAGCGGTTTGAAAGCAGCTTAGGGTGTGTCGAGTTTCCATGTTTTCCCCATTTGCTCCCCGCAGACATGCATATGCATGTAAGAAGGCAATGGCAAACCTTTTCTGTTTCCTCCTGTGCCTCGGAAACCATGTGAGTGGTTGCTATGAGTTGGTTTTGAGTTGATGGCACATCCATCCATCAATTTTTCTTTTGCTGTTCCAGTCAGTTGCCACCACAGCCAGGGTATTAACTCACTTCCTTTTAACACTTCAGCACTTCAGGAGTGAATCTTGAAGCAACCGGCATACTATTGTCTTCTAACTCAAGAAGGTCAGAAACTGCAACTGCCACGGAGTGCACTTTTTCTGTGAGCAGTATGACCAATGAATGCCCTCAGTCAATGGCCTGAGTCAGCAGGGTGCACAGATTTGGGACACAGATGCCAGAAGTAGGTACAAAAATGTAGAATCAGCATTCGGCACAGGCGTTAGCAGAAGTTACACCAAAGAGTTTACAAACTCATGCTCATGCCATGTGATTAATATCTGGAGCACAAGTATTACCAGAGGTAGGAATTACTGCAAAAATATACAGAATATAATGCAGATTATTTGGTATAACCCACAGTTGCTTGCCAATCTGTGTTTTGGCATTCCCTCTTGCTGTAGCTGTGTTTTTCTTGGTCTTATATTTCAAATTAAAATTGATTTATATTGTGCTTCAAATAGGGTTTTCTTGGATTTTCATTTCCACACTACAGTCATTTAAGCTTGTGTTCCCATGGAGAGTCCTGTAGTAGATAACTATGTCGTACAGTTAGTCTTTTAAATAGCGCAAAAAATGGTTAGGGGAGAAGTAGTCAAAAAAAGTTAGTTTCTCAAAAATTCACAATAAATATGTAATAAATCAAAATGGACTGTAATAAACCTGTGATGAACTGGTGCCCCATAGAGTTTACCACCCTAGACTTGGTCCCAGTGATTCTGGGATAGGCTCCAGACCAGCACAACCCTGACCAAGACAAGTAGTTAATAAGAATGAGTGAGTGAGAATATAGTACATATATAGTATATCACATACAATAAAACCTCAATTTTTAATGATATGTAATGTAGCTACATGAAACCCTCTTGGATGGGCAGTATCAAATGTATTTGTCTCGTTCAAAATACTTTATTATATCCAGCTTCTGTTCTGGAGTTCTGGAATAATAGCCTTTCTTTTACCACATCCACCCACATTTTGACTTGAACACTTTCTGTCCTGACTTAAATTGTGGTTTGGAGAGAAGGAGTTTGTGTTGAGCAAGTAGTGTTTCAAATGTCCTGATATGTTATATTCAAACTGTGCAATCATAACTTCAATCAATACAAGGGATCTTTTTTTTTTTTTTTAAATTTTTAAAGATTGAATTCTACTCTTGTTTGTGATACTGGCCTGCTTGTTTTATATGTTGTTTATTGAGTGAAATCCTTGCGAAATTACTGTATAAAAGCATTTAGTAGGTTTCTAGGTGGTTTGGCAGTGCTGCAGGGTTATTTTGTAGTTGTAAAGGGTTGCGGTTATATACCTTTTTTTTTTGATTTCCAAAAGAAATTAAGGGTGTTAACCTTGGGAAGCATTTACTGTCTAAATACATATCCAGTGTTTACTATACAGAAAAAAATGAGGACAGGGAATGTCGCAAGAAAACTTTTTTCTCACTCTGAAAGCTTACAAGAACATTATTACTTCTGGCTGCCAGTTAAACCTTTAGAGACAAAACTGTTGTTAAGCAGTAACACTTAATGAATACATTTTTAAACATATATTAAACTGGTCTTTATCGGAGCCTGATTATAGATTTACACAATTATTTATCTTTTCCATAACACAGTTACAGCTTCGTACTTACAGCTATATACCCATTTACTCATTTGGGTAATTTTTACTGGAGCAATTGAAGGAGCTAGTCAAGGGTATTACAGTAGGAGAAGGAATTCAAACTTGAGTCCTCAGATTACAAGGTGACAGCCTTAACTTGTACACTACTTTCAACCCATGCATTTCCCCTAGGTGTAAATTTTGGAGGGTGTTGTAGAAGCCCTACGGACAATAAATGTTTAAAAGCAGGAAAAGCAGTTTAAAAGGTTGGAATTTATGAAGCTGATTACAAAACACAAAAATGGAAACAGTCTGTTTGCATCACTGAGAAGTACAGTTTACTGAAAGAACACGATATATAAGGCCTAAGTTTTCATGTACAAATCACAGTTCAAATACTGTAACTATGAAGAGAATATATATTACTTGGCGATTCATTTCCAGTAATGTGAAAGCAACACGTATTTACACAAGCACAGAAACACTCATACAGAGCAGGACTTTACGACCGCTGTAATTTACCTCACTACCACACGGTTCATGATTCGGTGACATGATGATGAAGTGTGTATATACAGTGCATTCAGAAAGTATTCACGCCCCTTCACTTTTTTATGCTGCAGCCTTATGCTAAAGTCATTTAAAACAGGCAGGCAATTCCTTTGACTTAATGGCTTGGTTTCGTCAGCTGTGCAGTCTTGTATAGACAGGTGTGTTCTTTTCCAAATAATGTCCAATCAGTTGAATTTACCACAAGTGGACTCCAAACAAGATCTAGACACATCTCAGAAGTTATCAATAGAAATAGGATACACCTGGGCTAAATTTCACCTGTCATAGCACAGGATCTGAATACTTATGCCAATGTGTTATTTCAGTTTTTTGACACTGCAACACCGCCAGCGTATTCAGTATTTTTTCAACGATGTTTATATGTTTTTCTGTCTTTGATACACACACACACACATACATATATATATATATATATATATATATATATATATCCTGAATAATGATTATAACTCCCTATTTAACAAACTATTTGAACTGTCCAGTTCATTTAATGAACAAGACTGCTGAAGTTAAAATACAGTCATGTAAGAAGTGATATGCCACAAGTAGAAATGGAGTTGGAAGCAATGAAAACAACAATGGAAAGGAAACTTGCCTTATTATGGACATGATATTGTAAGGCTGTAAATTATATATAAATGTTAAAAATTATTAAAATTTACATTTATTCATTTGGCGGGTGATTTTGAGTCTAGTCAAAAATCATGCTATAAATATAAACCAGATAATATTTGTAACTCTGCACGTGCAGGCAAACAAGCTGCACTTTCTGGAAATAAAGCTATTTATTCAGCTACAGGTAGTAGAGGACTGTGCTATTAATTACTGTGGGGAGATTAAACAATATCCCCTTCTTGATTGTTTAACGAGTTTGTTTGTTTTGGGTATTGCAGACATGCACTGTGAATTTCAACACTGTATTGTCAAACTGTTTACTGTAACATTTTGTGAGCAGGACTAAGGTATTCCCTTGTGTTATATCTTGTCTATCTCCATAACCCTTATTCCTGTATTTTTATATCACTGCTTATATGTCAATACTCACTGGATGTGGATTTTGGTGTTGACCTTTTGTACACAATTCAATAAACCCTGGTCGATCCACAGTCTGCCTTTCCTGGTCCACCGTCAGTCACACCTGTCATATGGCACGTCCGATAAAAGCAGCACGCACAAGGGTTTAGCAGGACATCGAGTGGAAAAGTAATAGGTGAAGGCTTATGATATACACAGGAAGTTTGTCATGGCAATACGTTATCCAAGGCACCACTCCCTTGCCGTGTAACTGAACGTCATTATGACTGAAACAAGGATTTGCAGTGAAATGTAATTCGTTGGACTGTGTCACAGTTGGTAGCACTGACAAGGCCTCCTGTTAAATATTATATTCTCTGATTCAGTGGAAAAGGAAAGCACTCTGTATGCTATCTTTCACTCCCTGATTGTATATCGATGGTTGTACTGTTGTGTTCTTCTCAGAATTTTAATATCACACTGGTGCCAGTTTACCACAGACAACAATTATACAGATATAATAGTGGGAAACCAACTGTGCCGTTTTTGAGAGTGCACCCTGACATCAACTCCCAATTCTAACGTCTGTATTTCACAATTTTTTTGCACATATCCTTACAGAAAATGTTGGTAAATGCAAGACAAAGAAAAAATATACTTTGCAGCATTGATACAATTGAAAAGATAAAGGAGGGGAAACAAAAGCTCAGAAGAGAAGGAAAATCCACTGAGGCAAGGCATCTTTGTGTCTCAGTCTTTAGCTATTTATTGTGCTAAAAAGAAAGCAATAATGTTTTGTGAATAATTAATATGTTTTTCTCAGTCAGTGTTGGTGTTAAACTATATTTACACCAGAGGTTCACAGTGCTGGCACCGTAAAACTTTAGTTTGAGGTGTGACAGAGATTTCAAAAAGGCTTTAAATTAAGGTTTCTTACAGAAAGTGCTTCGTAAATCTAAGCAAACCAAAAATAATTGAAGCTCAAAACTTAAGCACTAAGGAGAGTCAGAAAGTATTAAATAAGGACTTCAAGGTCTTTTTAGAGATATTGCGAGTTTTTCCCTTGAAGCACTTCTCAGGTAACGTTAAAGATCAACAAGAGCTGATGAGAACTTATGTGCTTTACAAAGCAAATCACTCCTTAATGTGTGACATGTAGGCATTCCTTTTTTGGACTGCAGTCGTTTCAATTCTATCTTGATTGCTGTTGTTCTTCTTAAGAAAAAAAAAAAACTATGTGAGTTAAAAATACTAAAAACAGTATAATTTGAGTTGCGTTTGAACGTTAAGGGACATATGCAGTCAATTGCAAACTTCACCGATAATTATTCCACATCCTGCAGTTTATACAATTCCATTTTCTTGATGAACAATCATATTTCACAGCTAGATTGATGCAGATAATGACTGTGCCGCAGTGGAGGTGAGTTATCATAAGTCATATTCTTAGGTCTCTGCAGCAGGCGATGGACCCATACCGCTTTTTAACCAGAACACCAAAAATTTAAACGCAGGCAATGAAAGATAGTTTAAACATTATTTCACATATTTAAGACTCTGAAGATTTCCCAGAAAAAGTTTTCAGAGATTTCCTTTGCCTTCAGGGAACCAGCTTTCTGCCACACTTCACTTACTGCTGTATAGGGATGATTTTAAAATCATATGTTGGAACCTTGTGAACTATCCACAATATGACAGTATGGCACTATTTTCTAAATAATATTTACTCTCTAGTCCTTTGTTGACAGAATGTAACCATAAGGTACAGAAGAGAAAAGTCTGACCCCCTCCCAAATGGTTTGCTTTTAACTGGGTTAATTTGTTCCATGAAAACACGGTTAGGTGAATTCCCATTGCGAGAGCTTTAAATTACTGTTACTGGTCCCAAACACAGTTAATTCTAGGAGGTGAAGAATTGGTTTCCCGAAGGGGAAAAAAAAAAAAAAAAAGTCTTTCGCTAGTGTGTGACTTTTATTAAGTTTAACTACTTACACTTTTTATGACTGTTGCTCTCAATGAACTGTTTGTACCAGTGCTCAAGGTATCCTGAAAGCTGCAAAGCAACAGCGTTGAACTAAGACACAATTATTCCTTTTTAATACCTGCCACTGGCTGAAATAATATGAGAGCAAAGGCACCAAATGTTTTTATATGAACTTTTATTCTGGCAGTTGGGGAAGTAGAATGAGCAGGCAGTTGGCAGAAATGCCGTTGCACTGAATCATAAGCCTCTTCTAATAAAGAAACGTTTGTATTGTCACAGGCTTTTTTAGTAGTGTTTTGTTGTATGTTGTTTTTCCCCTCCTTTTCAAGTATAACTTTCTGTTATACTGTAATATTGTGCTCCCTGCTACTGTGCAAATTACAGAAAATGCACTTAATAAAAGTTCTGCACTCACTTTACATTATTACAGAAGTCCTTAGCTAGGCATAGGGGTTATGTTTTTAAACTGAATTGGTAGAAAATTCTGCTGCAGAAAAATTAGGGGTTTGTTGTTGGCACTCATCCTCAAGCAAAAAATGTATTCACTCAGTGAGAAATTAAAGCCTCAGTGTAATTACACTGAATTGTCCAGGTGTGTAAATATACAAAAAAGGTATGTTTGTGTGTATATATATATATATATGTATAGGGTGCGGTGGCGCAGTGGGTTGGACCACGGTCCTGCTGTCTGGTGGGTCTAGGGTTTGAGTCCCGCTTGGGGTACCTTGCGACGGACTGGCGTCCTGTCCTGGGTGTGTCCCCTCCCCCTCCGGCCTTACGCCCTGTGTTGCCGGGTAGGCTCCGGTTCCCCGTGACCCTGTATGGGACAAGCGGTTCTGAAAATGTGTGTGCGTGTGTGTGTATATATGTATATACATATACACACACCTGTGCTTGCTCTCTGGTGGGTCTGGGGTTCAAGTCCTGCCTGGGGTGCCTTACGATGGACTGGCGTCCCATCCTGGGTGTGTCCCTTCCCCCTGCAGTCTTGTGCCCTGTGTTGCTGAGTCAGGCTCCAGTTTGCCTCAGTACAAGTGGTTTCAGACTGTGTGTGTGTTTCCTCCAAAACACTTCCAGTGAATACCATGTGGTGTTATCAGTCCACACACCTTATTCACCAAGGTGACTTACACTACTGACAATGATTCACTCATCCATACATCAGTGGAACACATGCTCTGTGTCACTCACACACTATGGGGAACCTGAACAGCATGTCTTTGGACTGTGGGATGAATCCTAAGGGGAGAACATGCAAACTCCATACAGAGTGAGTGGGGATTGAACCCATGTCCTGTCACACCACCAGGTGCTGTGAAACAGTAGTGCTACTTGCTGTGTGTGTGTGTGTGTGTGTGTGTGTGTGTGTGTGTGTGTGTGTGTGTGTGTTATACAGTCTTAACAGTCTTGCATACTGTTCTGTGTTGCACCATGGTCCCGGAGAAACATCATTTCATTCTACTGTATACAAGCTATATAAAGGAATGACAATAAAAACCCACTTGAACTTATTTTCATTCTATTATACCCTGTTAAATGAGAGTGAGTGTACTTAACTGACTTACGGTGTTAGGTGTGCTAGTTAAGTAAACTGAATACTCAAAAGCCAGTGTCCTTGGCAATTGTTGCAAAAAATAATATTTTCGTTATGCAAGCTTTAACATGAAAGTATTCTTATCCATGAGTGAAAAATCAACACTGAAATTTAAATTTAATATCAATGACATTTGGGCAATTTTTTTTTCTTTTGTTTTTTTTTTTTTTTTCAGCTGAAAGTGTTAAAATTATCTCCATGAGAGCATATGTGCATCCAAACAACTTAGTAGAAATATTTGACCAGCTGCTTTTTCTATTACTCCTAATTGTCAAATTAGAGGCAGTTGGCCCTCAATTACTTACATTTGGCACATGGAACACTCTGCACAGCTACCTATCAAGTGCAGCCCTGTCTCATTCCAGCTCCCACCAGCTCACAATGATGAACATTTGTTTTCCACAGAGAATTTTCAGCCCTGACTTTCTGAACCTGCATTATTTTGCTAACATTTCCGCATATGTCCCAGTTCATTTAAGTCCAGGGTCATGCAGGACTAAAAACAAATATCTTGCATAACTGCAATATGCATCACTGGTAACCGTGACAGGATTCCAACTTGAATAAATAAAAGTTACATTAATAAAAACAAGATATTCAGAGTAAATAATTGAAAACAAATATGTGTTGCTCACCATGAATATTGTGGTCCTGGCCCTTGCTGGCCTGGCCATCTGAACTCTAGAACTTTTTTCATGCCCTACTTTCATTTATTCCTTTCGGTTCTGCATTCTTTGTACAATGCAAAGATCCTTAGAGAGATGCGTGAAAAAGGGCTGTTTATCTCTGTCATTCCTAGGGTTTTCTTCCCACTTGTCTTCCAAGGTTTGAGGGTGACTTTTCCTCAAGTAACAACAGACATATTGAACATAAAACATTTGAAATTTTAATCTTTTTATTATCATAGATTAGGAATTTTATTTCTATTTTCATCTGTAATTGAATATTTTAACATTATATTTTTTTCTATAAGTGACAAAACATGTCTGGACTTCTATTATGCCAGTTATCTCTTAATGGATCTTTAAGAAATGTTTACGTAAATTTGAAATCAAAGTATCAAATCAAACAATCATAACGAAATATGAAATAATTCATTGTCCTTTCATTAGTTCTATTATATTACATACCAGTCTTTATGAAGTGGTTTTGATAAGCACCTTTAGACCCTTATCATTGTTTTTATGAGGAGATAAAGCATGGCAGATGTGACGTTTCAAGAAATCGCTTTTTTGGGTTTACTGATAGATTTGTATTATGAAAGTTATGGGATGATAGGAAGGTATTTGAATTGCAGTTTCTGCCTTAAATTACAAACCCAATTGGGCCAGCAAGTCATCTTATAACTTGGAACTGACTGTTAGCGTACCCGCAATGTCACAATCTATAAAAGTTTAATGAGTTTAATCCTCTATTCATTCACAGGTTAGGTTTTTTTCATGAGACAAAGCTCTAATGAATTTAAACAATTCCTAGACAATAATTAATGTCATATTAAACGGTATGTTTGTTTAACGACCAAAACTTGAAATACCTGTTTCAATATTAGTATGTAAAAACCTTTACTCGTGGAAGTAATTGCAATGCAGAGGAATAATATTCTTAAATATCTTATGTAAATTGTGAGAACGCTGACTCATACTACAAATGTTGAGATTTAAAAATTTTAGTTGAATTCACATTTTCCAGATTTTTTATTATTATTATTATTATTATTATTATTATTATTTTATCTAAAAAAACTTTTATCTAAAATGTGTTGTAAAGCAAAGATCGCCTATGTTTCCTGTTGTATGGCAGTAAAAAAACTCATTGTTGTGGTACTGCCTTAGTTCAACTTATGCTACAGTATTTACAACTCATGTTCAGTGTTTATCACTGTTATCAATAATAAAACGTATACTATAGATGTTATTGCATTCAATAGGAGTTTGTGGAGAAAATGTATTTGTATTTTCAGTCATTCATTTCAGTCATTTTAATAATTTTCAGTCATATGTAGTCCAAAGGTAATTAAAAAAAAAAATGTATACTTTTTTTGGGATGTCTGCATTACTAAACTTTTATTAATAGTTTATTAATGGTAAAAGCGACTGGATATATGAACAAATCAAATTACCAAAGCACTTATACTTTGTCGAGTTTGTAGGTTGAGAATCAGGTGTACTGCTTCTTGTGAAGAGATATAAAGGCCCTAGGAATTATTTTCACTTTTGTATAAACGTAAATATTATTATTCATAATAACAGATGTAAGTAAGTTGCTGTGAGAGATTAAAACCGTTTGTTTTTCTTCCTTGTCCATTTCTGTCCGATAGGTGTTACGTGGATGACAAAGTGTCAAAGGTGGCTTGGCTGAACCGCTCTAACATCATCTTTGCTGGGGAAGACAAATGGTCCCTCGACCCTCGAGTGGATCTGATCACCAAAGGCCAGTTGGAGTATAGCCTACGCATCCAGAAGGTTGATGTGTTTGATGAAGGGCCCTACACCTGCTCAATCCAGACAAAACAGCAGCCTAAGACATCCCAAGTGTACCTTATTGTTCAAGGTAGGTACTGGTAATATGCGGAGAAAACGGCAGGAGAATGCTCTCTGTTTATGTTATGCATTTCTCACTGATTTTCACTGACTGTCTCATTGAAATACTTACTGTAATATTGAGTTACAGTAAGTTTTCCAATCAGATATGGGCATGTTTTTGTTATATTTGCTTCAGGTGCATTTTCAATATAGCTTGACATTAAAAAAGAAGAAAATCATTACACTACTTTACATCTCAGGTATACCCCTCCAGGATACAGAAGACCATTGTGACCCTGCACTGGACAAGCAGTTATTGATAATAAATGACCCAAAGTGTTATCCAGGATACAGGAGATCATTATGACCCTACACTGGACAAGCAGTTTTTGATAATGAATTGCCCAAAGTGTTATTTTTTATTTACTATTACCTTTCGTAAGGTTTTCAGAAAACCGAAGCACAACAATGTATGTATTATTCAGCTTGTATTGATTGCGACATAGTGGTTAAACTGAGTTTAGAGTTATAAGGTTTTGAGTTAAGTGTGGGGGGGTGCAGCGGTGCAGCGGGTTTGCCCTCTGCCCGCTCTCTGGTGGGTGGGTCTGGGGTTCAAGTCCTGCTTGGGGTGCTTTGTGATGGGTTGGCATCCTGTCCTGGGTGTGTCCCGTCCCCCTCCAGCCTTGCACCCTGTGTTGCCGGATTGGGTTCTGGCTCGCTGCGACCCTGCTCAGGACAAGGGGTTTCAGACAATGTGTGAGTTATGAGTGGGCTTTTAGTCCAATCAGTGTTCATAAATTAAGACCCAGGCATAGAGTGTTTTTAACAAAGTGAATGGAACCATTGTTTGACTGGGAGTTTTGTACTTCTGGATTAAACCGCGTCGTATGGGTGGGACAGCCAACCTTTACAAGATGTCGCAGCTCCCTGATGATACTTCCAGTAAGAGAAGCGAAACGTTGGAACCAATGTCCCACACGATGCGGTTTAATCCAGAAGTACAAAACTCCCAGTCACTTGACACCAACCGCAGAAGCCTACAAGTTTTAATATGGAACCATTGCTTATTACTTAGTTAATTGAAGTAATTACATAATTAAAGTTTTCTGCTAGCACTTCAATTTGGGAATATTTGGCAGTTATTTTTTCAAATATCCAAACTGATTTGGTAAAGCATTGATTTTCACATGGTGCATGTCTTTTATACAAAGGATTTTACAAGATCAAATATTCTGCCAGCCAAAAAGACACAGAGCTCTGAAGTTTCCCTACTTTAACAACTGCCTTACTAGGGGAAGAGATTAAAAAGGGTTTTTCCAAGATATCGGTTTTGCGTTCGCAGTTTGTGTTAATTTACTTTATAATATTACGAGGCCAGTTACAGTTTTCATACTCGCCCTCAGCAGTAATTTATATGGTTGTTCTGATAGATAACAGGAATTTCTTGGAGGGTAAGAATGCTGTACTTAAGGTCGTGGCAGACCTCTGCAAGTCATTTGTGCAATGTTACTAAAATCCATAGCAGCTCATTAAACACTACTTGATTGTTGCTATTCGTCATTGTCTTCTGCATTTTCATTTATCTTAGGGAGTTATAACGACCGTGAGACATTTTAATTGCTGGAGCTCGGTTCTGTTACAGACAAGCACGTTCTTAACAGACTGCTCAGCAGTGGATCCATTTTTTGTTCCACTGAAAGAGCATGCTCTGTTGCTTTCTTCTAGTTAAGCCACATTTTATTCTTCTGTCCAGATATGCTCCAGAAGGAAGAGGGACTTTGTGGAAAATCAATTCCATATTACCATTATCCTCTGACACCTCTTGACAGCTGGTTCATAACTTTTTTGTTGAACACTCACATTTGCATCATAGTCTAGATCACTATTAGCTGAACTATTTCATGTTATTTACTCCATAACATACATTAAATACAATTAAATTCTTTTACAAACATTTATAAACCATAGTTTTGACTGTAAATATATTATGATATGTAAATTTGAATTTGCACCGTGCTGCAGTTATTTAGGTAAATGTTCTCTATAACATTCCTAAAAAAATGATATTTTAATGTATATCACAAAAACATTGCTTATAGTGTAAATATATAAGTATATTCATTCATTTTCATAGTATTGTATTTAGAGCTTATTGTAATGCGCCATTGAAAAATAGTGAAAGAGAATAGAAAGAAAGTTAATATTTACAGGACTTGCACAGGTTCCAAAATTGATTCTTTCCTTCGTTTTCACCCTGGATAGATCAGTCAGGTATACTAGTAACTGCTACTGTATATGGTGACTGAAATTCCTTTCTGTAAGGTGCATTGTAGGAATTATAAGATACTGATTTTTTTTTTTTTTTTTTTTTTTTGCAATACGCAGTTAAAAGTCGATATTCTGCAGATTATAGTTGTTCAAAAGTGAGAAACCTTTGTTTTTAGCCAAAATCAGCCTGTCGTGGAATATGACTGCGCTGTGGGTTGCTAGCAAACAGTGAGCTTTCAGATATTACAACATGTAAATAAGAAAGGTTAAAATAAATATAAAGGTTATGTCTATTTCAATAATTACAGAAAATTTTATTCAATATCTACCTCTTTTCAAGTCACATTATCCTGAATCTCCCCTTAGGATTTAGTGTGAAATTTGTACAGATAATCGTAAAGCTTGGAGAGTCTGACGTTCTTTGAATACGTAATACTGCAGTCCAATAGTCTTCGGTGGAGTGCTGTGGATGTTATATGCTGTCTTTTTTCAGAGACGCGGAGGGAAGAAGACTGACCTTTAAGAATTACCATGGGACTATTGAAACCTTTCTGAAATGCTTTGGAAACGAAGCCCCCTGTTGCTTGAAAAGCTCCTTATCGACACTCCATTTTCAGGGATATTGTGTTACATTAGCTTGTCCGACATTATCAGGGGGGACTGTGTTAACTGTCGAACTGCTGTGTGAATTCACACACGGTCCTCACTGAAGGGACTGAGGCCGTGCCATTGCCTCTCTCCGCTCTCATTTAACCTTGGTCTTGCCCATTATTTTTCTGTCTATGAGTAGAGGGCACAATGCTGCCAAACACCTCATATTGCCTGTCGCCTTTGAACCCCGTAATGAAACGGAATGTTTTATGTTTTAATGCAGGAAACAATTTAACATTCCGTTTTCTCCTTGAAGGCCTTACTGCGGCCAGGGAAAAGGCATCTCCTTTAATCTTTTCTTTTATGCTTGGCAGAAGGGAACCTCATGCATTTAAATGGGACTATCAGCTGTTGCCTGTGACTTAAGGAGAATGCACAGGCTTTTGGGTAGGAGCGCTGAAATAATTCCCATCATTTTTGCAATACCTTTACTGTTTTACTCCTTTCATTTTCATAACAAGATAGCTAGTGAACTCTTTTCTATTTTAATATGCAATTTTCGTTTTTTTATGTACCAAACTCAATGAAACTTGTCCAGCTATTGTGTTGACGCTGCTGTCTGTTTTTGAAATATGTAAGTGATCATTTTTACAAGCCATTGTGTTCATAATGGAAAAGGTAACCTGGCAATTCTGTTAAACGTGTATGCACTTAAGGCTGTTCACGAACAGAGGGATGAGGCTTTAGACAGGGGACAAGGCAGATGAGTCCTCATGTGTTTTATTGGAAATGTACCGCAACTTTCACGAGGCAACAAGTCCGTTGGAAAGGAGCAAAGCGGAGCGGCGTGAGGTCTCCTTTGGTCACATGACTGATGCCAATTACATCCTGTCATTACTGAACTCTAGGGGCAGCTGGAGAGCAAAATAGCCTTGACTTTACCTGGTAACGTTTCGTGGCTGGAGTGAGCTTGCCCTCGTGATGAGGCCCTTTGCTGGCTGAACCTCTTGAGAGGCCTGTTAATAGGCTTTAGTTAAAATTCACTTCTCCCTTCTGTGGCTCCCTCAGTTTTTCCTATTCATATCATTGAGTCTGTCGAAAAAATAAAGCATGAAGTTCAGAATACAGCAGCAGTTCATAGCAGTTCAAGATACTGGCATTCTATTCTTAGTACACTTGTACCTCAATGTATGAACGCAGCTGGGAACATATGTGTACATAACTCAGATTGTTTTTAATCCGAACAACTACGTTGCAATCTAAGGAAGTTTAAGTGCTGCGAAATCTCTCAGTTTATTCACAGGGCAGGTTGTGTAAGAAAAATTTGATTAAACTTTAATCAATTGAAAATTCAATATAAGACTTATTTTTTCATTTCATACAATGCAGGTTCTCAGTGTTCCTATACTCTAAGTACTGTGCATGGCACAGGAAGCACAGTATGGGGTGCCCATTTATTTTATTTTAGCTGTTACTATCTCACAAACACATTGTCCCATTTGGGATCGTGGGGAGCCAGAGCCTAACCTGGCAACACAGGGCACAAGGCTGGAGGGGGAGGGGACACACCCAGGATGGGACGCCAATCCGCCATAAGGCACCCCAAGCGGGACTTGAACCCCAGACCCACCAGAGAGCAGGACCCAGTCCAACCCACTGCACCACCGTGCCACCGCCTGTAAAAACCATTGACTTCTAAATTTAAAAAAAATCATGCTCTTGTTGGCAGAGAATCAGTAATAATAAACTGCATTAATACTGCGGAACTGTTCACATTTATTCATTTAGCTGATCCTTTTCTCCAAAGCAACTTACAAATACTCAACCATTTATACAGCTGGGTAATGTTACTGGAACAATTTTAGGGTACCTTGCTAAAAGGTACTGCAGCCTCAGGTGACAATTGAAGCTGTGACATTCAGGTCTAAAGGAAGCAGCTGTAACCACTACGCTACCAGGCATTAAGTTTCAGATATAGGGTGGTATTTTCTTTTTCAAAAAATATGATGGGGCTACTTCAAGAAAGAGTCCAAAACACTTGTGTGATTCTAAAAAGTTTCCCCTACATGCAGCTGTGGAGATCATTTTTGTCAGTAATTTCAAAATAGACTATTGCATAAATATAGTAACAGTGAGGGGGCATGTCCCCGTCCTGGGTGTGTCCCCTCTCCCTCCGGCCTTATGCCCTGTGTTGCCGGGTAGGCTCCGGTTCCTGCGACCCCGTATGGGATAAGCTGTTCAGAAAGTGTGCGTGTGTGTGTGTGTGTGTGTGTGTGTGTGTGTGTGTGTGTGGTTTTTACAGAAATTTCACTAATTCACATACATTTCTTGAGCAGTGTATTTAAATGAATTATTCAGCTTTTCAAGTATTGTTATGTACTGCTACTTTTCTTGACAAATCACTGGTACCTGATTTATAGAAAAAATTTGGGAAATATTTAGCGGTAGGCATCACACCCACCGTAGACACCTTCCGGACATGAGGCCAGCACACGTGAACAAAATTAAGACTCGTGATAAATAGGAGAAAGTCAGCACTGGAAAGTGGAGGAATCTCGTTAAGAGTATCTACGCCTTATCCACCCTTCATACTCACTCTCATCTCCAAGACATAGGTTTCAGCCGCGATTACACTTTTGTGCTGATCCTCAGAACGCCGACCTCTCTTAGACCCTGCATGTACCTGACCACAATCCGGACAGCGCCCATGAAGACTTCATCAGTCCTGACCTGTTTCTTCCCTACGACAGGAAACTTGATCTGCCCCTTTGATATTAAAACTCCGCATTTGGATATATTCCCCGCTCTGTTTCCAAGTCTGTGTGTGACATTAGGTTACGCATGATCGTTAAACTTTTCCCTTTACTTCTTTTCTCTTTCCTTAATGTCTCTCCTTCTGACACCCAAATGTGTTATACAATCATTTAAAATTGTTGCAAAAGTTATACAATATCCACTATCTATTCTAATATATGGCACGCTGGCACAGTGAGTAACGCTGCTGGCTCACAGCTCCTGGGCTGTGATTTTGGATTTGGTTTTTGAATCTGGTTCAGTCTGTGAGGAGTTCACATTGTACTCCCCGTGTTTCCATGGGTTTCCTCCCACGGTCCGAAGACAACAGGAAGAAGGTAACAGTAAATCAATTCTGTACCTTCACCTACATGAAAACTACACAAATGGTTGCCAAGACTCAACTCTCACCCAGCTCTTACTGCAATACTCTTGTTATACCTCTTGAAGTATTACCATTAATTATTGTTGTTATTTTTCTTGTCCTTATTCTTGTTGTCATTTAGCTGATACTTCTCCAAAGTCACTTGCAAAGTGACTTTTGACTAAGCTATTTTAAATTATTTATACATGTGATATGTCAAATCAATATATTATTTTTATTTGAAACCTGTTTTTTACAGCAGTTTTTTTTTTTTTTTTTACTATAGCTGGATGCTGCCATAATACAGATAGCAATCCCATTGGTGGGTGACTTTTCTCTTTGACTATAACAGCTCATATATGGGTATGGTTATGACATGCACTACCCTGTTATTCAAGGTGAAAATGATGACTAAAACAAAGAATACATTTACCAGACACTTTTCTCCTAAGCACTTTATTATGTTAAGCAACTTAAAACTACTGTATTTACCCATTTAATCAGCTGGGTATTTTTACTGGAGCAATTTCTGCAGTATGTAAATGTCAGACCAGTAGCCTTTGGATCCAAAGGTAGCAGCTCTAATCACTGCACTCTCAGTTGCCCCAGCTGATGTAAGCAAAAATAAAACTAACTAAATAAATCATAAAAATAAATAATAAACATATAAAACTACCAGAGCAATCAGGTTCAGAGCTCTGTCTCAGTGGGCTGGTTATCTTTGTTATACTTGCAAGAGCAGGTTGTGAACAGGTGTCAGGAGAAGAGATGGCGCTGCCTATGCAACCAGTGCAAGGGGTGGACGTGGTGAATGTTACTGTGAGAATGGAGCAGATGTGCCTTCTTCTGCATGATGATGCAGTCTGGTGGCCCCAGTGCTGCTGAAACATGGGAGCAGGAGTTATCAGATTTCTTCAGCCCCCTAGTAGGCTGTCAGCTGGCACTTTCAAACTTGACAGGACAGGTCTCCAAGGACTGCCGGCTGTGCATTCAGCACTTTCATTTTGATATTCATTTATTTATTTTTTAAGCAGTTTAGATCTCAGAAAGTAATAAGCACAAATCTATGATGTTCATTGTGTTGCTGTTGTGAGAAATAAAAAGCTGTCAGTTTATTGTTCATTAATTGGGCCCTTGGTGTTATAAAGACCTGGAGAGGAGGCTGGTACTCTGTTGTTTGAAAAGTGCTTCTTGTAAATTGTAATTGTTTCCAGCTCTCTGTTCGAAAGACCAGCGTTGAAGTTTCATCCACAAAATGCAAGGGCTTTGTTTCATCTTTTGCTCATTATTTTGCTTCATGATTTTTAGCCACTTACTCATATAATTTGTAGAGCACAAAATGTAATTTTCCCTGGCACCTTAACTCAGACTTTTTGGACAATTTCCAAAGTGCAGCACAAAGAACAATACAAATAACATTAAGCAAATCTGGTTTGCAAGTTATTACAGTGTTCCTATGATTACACATTTGCTTAAGCACAAAATGAACTGATTCAAAAATTTCCTCAAATGTTCGGCTTAAAAAATACATATACATGACATTTATGTGACTTTGATAAAAAGTAGATTTTGTCCAAAGAATAACCCTGAATGAATCCAGTGTTACATTAGAGTTAATTTGAAAAAGAACAATTTGTAATATTCTTTCTTTTTTTTTCTTCATGAAGGAAGTGAATTTGGGCACACTGTCCTTCTGCAAGGAAGCAAGAATAAAAAGTGGAGAGAAAGTTTATTCTGGAATACAGAATACATTGCCAGTGAGAAAAAAGCAAAAATGTGTTCTGCATGTACATATAAAATAGAACTTATCAGAGAAACAAACAAGGAATTTTACAGATTTTACACCACTGTCACAACCCACAGGGACAATACCCCTATGGGTCAGAGGAGGCGCCACTCAGTGCCACTAGCCCAGACCCATGCACCTGTTCACAATCTGGTAGTTGCTGAGGTATAAAAGGAACAACTGGTGGAGGATAGATTGTGGATTCGTGATCAGCGTTTCTATTGTGCGTGCTTAGCGATCATTAGTTACCCGTTTCCTCAGTTTTGTTCTGTAGGTGTTTGTGTTCGTGTTCCAGTCCCAAGTGCCCATCCCATCTACTCCTGCCTCTTGTTCTCCAATCCTGGTCCAGTGTTCCAGTTCGGTTTACAGTTTGCAGTGTGCACTTATAAATACACTCTGTACATGGGGTCATTTTCTTCCATGTTCAAACGTAACAGCAACGCGTTTCCGTGTCAGACTCCCTTCCGGATGCTACAGCCACAAGCATTAATAAAAAATAAAAAAAAAAAAAAAAAACAGTTAAAAATTAATATAAAAAGCAATAATTATTTAAAGACAATAATAATAATAATAATAATAATAATAATAATAATAATAATAATAATAAATGTATTTTACTTTATTCAAAACACTACATGTATTATGTATGTATTATGTAATATGACAAGGCAATATACATGCATACATGATCTCTGCAACATTTTTTTAACAGCTTTTATTTTTTATTTCAAAATGTCAGTTATCTTTATTTCACAATTTGACATCATTTTGTTTATAGGCAGATATAGTGTACAGCTTAATACATTTTCTTGTACAGCTATTCTGCATTGCCTGAAAATAAAAAAATATGACTTGATTTAATTTGGCTCTCATTATGCGATGTGCTACTTTATTTATTTACTCTTTTTGGAAACAGTTTTGACAGTCTCGGCATGCTGTGGATAAAATCTGGCAAAATGTGACAATTTGTTCTATTGACAGAATCACAGTAACGGTAGACTATAAAGGTTAAACTAGCAAACACCAGTAATAGACATTAATAAAATAATAAAATAATAGTTTGGCTACAGAAAATAATGGAGCAGGAGTCAAACTATGTTCTCACCTGTCAGCTTCTGGCTACTTTCAGCTTTCTTTATGACATTTTTAATAATTGTGGGCCAAATTAAGACTAAAACTAACCTTTACTACGACTGAAAAAAAATATCTTATCTCCACACACTGCTATTCAGTGACATTCACTAATCAATTAATCCCATAAGCATGTGCAAGTTTCTTCATTTTGCTATTTATCTCTAACACCACCAACACTAGACACATGTGAAGGAAATTGAATTGGAGTGGTGTCACATTCTTACAATGTCGTAGTGCACTTCACAGCGAACTAACAGCTCAGCACAGAAATGCCAGTTGTGTTTGCTCAGGAGCAGAGAGATTTGTTAGAAAACAGATAAATTAAGAAAATGGTACTTGGTAAATGGCACTCTTTTCTTTGTTTCAGGCACCTTACAATGTTTTATACAAAGGTGGGGCAGCTGGTAGTGTAGCATTTAGAGCTAGTTAAATATTATTCTTTTCACTCAGGTGATCCAGGTTTTTAACCCCACTACCCTCCTGTAGAACCCTTTAGCATGGTGCTTAATTTAAGTTGCTCCAGTACGTTACCCAGTTATATAAATGGGCTGCCCAGTCACTGTGCTGTAATAGAGAAAATTAATAGTACAAATTCATTTAGAGAAAAGCATTAGCTCAACAAATAACTGCATTTGTAGGGCCCTTTTCGACTTTTTATACAGCTGGGTAACTTTTTGGTAAGCACTTTGATCAAGGGTGCCTCAGCAGGAGACCTCTGCATCATCAAGGAACAGCTGTATCCACCAAACTTCCCACTATATATGAGCAATTGTTTTTTGGAAATATTTTCTTTGTCCTGTGATGAAACAGAAATATACGCAAACGAAGTATCAAAGGGGATTATAATGAGGAGATGCAAAAGAAAACAAGAATTGTATGCATACATACAGTATGCCTCATATAATGGGGTTAACTCATTCCATGAAATTGCCCTGTGAAAGGTAATTCTCATTATGAGGGGATTGAATTACTCCTATTTCTTATGGGCAGCATGGTGCCTTATAAAATCTAGATTGTGCATTTCAGTATGGGCTCCACCCTGCACAGTTTGTCAGATGTATGCTTGTTCTTTCTATGGCTGTTTCCTCTCACAATACAGCCACATTGGTGACACTTATTTGCCCATAGTTTCCATATATATGAATAAATGTGTAATATTGGTTTGCTGTGTCAAATGGTTTTAGTGTAGTGTATTTGGAATTGTAAGTCACCTTGGAAAAAGGTTGAAACACTAGATCAGTCTTTGTGCATAGCTTTGGAGAAAAGTGTCTGCAAAATGAGTACGGGGGGAATATATATATATATATATATATATATATATATATATAGGGGGGTGTGGTGCTGCAGTGGATTGGACTGGATCCTGCTCTCTGCTAGGTCTGGGGTTCAAGTCCTGCTTGGGGTGCCTTGCAGCGGACTAGCGTCCCCTCCCCCTCCAGCCTTATGCCCTGTGTTGCTGGGTTGGGCTCTGGCTCCCTGTGACCCTGTATGGGAAAAGCAGTTCAGATGATATATATATACATATGTATACATATACATTCCGTTCTGCAGACCCTTATGTAATCAGATTTTATGTAAGTTGGATTTGCACCTTCCCCAATGATTATATGCACCATTATAGCACAAACACTTAAGATGAAATGTATAGTACCGGTAATGCAGTATATCACTGAGAAAAAAACATATTAAAGAAGTACATACTTTAAAATATTGTACCAATTTTAAATATCTATTAATTTTGTGCAAATGTATGGTAATAAACTAAACATTCAGCACTTTACATTACAAACACTTAAGATTATTAAAAAAAAAAAAAAAAAAATGGCACTCTTCATACTCTATGTACAGGATTTTGGACTGACCTTAATCAGATATCGTTCTGGATTCATGATTAATTGCTCACTGACTTTAATGATAAGTAAATTAATAAAATTTCCTTATAATCATCAGTTTTAATTCCAAACAATATGCTTTCCAATATGACTGGATTTGCTTTTCCCTTCAGTTGCACGTTTATGAATGGCCATAGTTTTAATAGCAGAAATAATTGAAAAATTGAAAAGAACACTCTGCTCACTGGAGACACCTTAACACAATGAGAAATAGGTGGTAACTGGGGAGATGTTGCCTCTCGCAGACTTAGCGGCTCACACACATTGAGGCCCTGAATGTTTTACCTTAGCGCTTTGCATAAGGTGGGGGGGGGTCATTCAATTTTTTAAAAAATTTTTTCACACTTTGCGTAACTCTGGATTTACGGCACTTGGATTTACAAAAGTCAGGCACTCTATGTCTCTGTGTCACACAACCCCCCCATACATAGATCTACATCGGTTTTTGGACAAAAAAAAAATATATTATCTTTCAATGTTATGTTTTCTCTTAAATCTGTTTACCTGCATTTGCACCCTTTTGTAATGTTATTTATACTTTCCTTGCTACTGTTTTCGAACCCTGGCTCTCAAATATTTATGAAAGACATTTCAGGAAAAGCAGGTTTACAAGATTTTACTCGGCCAAGTAGATGAACACTATGATATTAGAGGCACTGCTATGCAGTGCTGCTGGTGGATGTTTCACTCTAAACTATCGTGGTACACTCACCGGCCACTTTTTTAGGTACACCTTGCTAGTACCAGGCTTAATTCTTTGTGGCGTAGATTCAGCAAGGTGCTGGAAACATTCCTCAGAGATTTTGGTTCATACTGACATGATAGTATCATGCAGTTGCTGCAGATTTGTCGGCTGCACATTCATGATGCGAATATCCTGTTCTACCACATCCCAAAAGTGCTCTATTGGATTGAGATCTGGTGACTGTGGAGGGCATTTGAGTATAGTGACCTCATTGTCATGTTCAAGGAACCAGTTTGAGATGATTTGAGCTTTGTGACATGGCACGTTTTCCTACTGGAAGTAGCCATCAGAGGATGGGTACACTGTGGTCATAAAGGGATAGACATGGTCAGCAACAATACTCAGGTGGGCTGTGGCATTTAAACAATGCTCAATTGGTACCCAGGGGCCCAAAACATGCCAAGAAAATATCCCCATACCATTACACCACCACCACCAGCCTGAACCGTTGATACAAGACAGGATGGTTCCATGCTTCATGTTGTTTATGCAAAATTCTGACCCTACTATCTAAATGTTGCAGCAGAAATCAAGACTCATCAGACCAGGCAACGTTTTTCCAATCTTCTATTGTCCAATTTTGGTGAGTCTGTGTGAATTGTTGCCTCAGTTTCCTGTTCTTAGCTGACAGGAGTGGCACCCGGTATGGTCTTCTGCTGCTGTAGCCCATCTGCTTCAAGGTTCGATGTGTTGTGCATTCAGAGATGCTCTTCTGTGTACCTCGGTTATAACGAGTGGTTATTTGAGTTACTTTTGCCTTTCTGTCAGCTTGAACCAGTCTGGCCATTCTCCTCTGACCTCTGGCATCAACAAGGCATTTTCACCCACAGAACTGCTGCTCACTGGATATTTTCTCTTTTTCTAAGCATTCTCTGTAAGCCCTAGAGATGGTTGTGCATGAAAATCCCAGTAGATCAGCAAGTTTCTGAAATACACAGACCAGCCCATCTGGCACCAGCAACCATGCCATGTTCAAAGTCACTTAAATCACCTTTCTTCCCTATTCTGATGATCAGTTTGAACGTCAACGGATCGTCTTGACCATGTCTACATGCCTAAATACATTGAGATGCTGCCATGTGATTGGCTGATTAGATATTTGCGTTAACAAGCAGTTGAACAGGCATACCTAATAAAGTGGCCGGTCAGTATACATGACTACATTAAAACTTTGCTTATGCTAGCTGTCATTGTTTCTGTAGTAATTCAGAGGCAGATTCTCTACATTTAACCAGAAAATAGCCAGACTTATACCACTGGGGGTTCAAAGTCTTTCTAGGTTTGAGACACTAAGTGTGTCTCTGGTGTGATATGAACCATAATGCAACTGTACAGAATGAAATACCTGTTGTAGAAGTAAAATGACTACGTAATGGCTACAAATGTTGTTGTATAGAATATAATGTCCCTTGTATTCAAAACAGAATATAGTTTCATAAGCTGTTTCAGTTAATGGTCTGTTCTTGCACAGGAACCTGTTCCTAGAATGAGTGTAAACACAAGCTGAGGTTCTCATTGTGTTTCAACTGTTGTGACTAGTTACTTAAAGCACTTAAAGCAGTACTTAAAGCTGTGTGATCATCCGCGAGGACCGAATCAACCAAAAAGTCTGAGTATAGAGTCTCTATACAGAAGGCGAGTGGCACATATTCTTGAAGCCTGGATACGCAAATATCCATAAAATGGGAATTTTTATAAGTGGAAATAGCTGGATACGCAAAGACAATACATACATGAATCATTTCATCCTCGAGAGGTGATGATGCACATTTAGCCAGCTAAGATGTATTCAGACGTAATGAGTGATATTACAATGTCCAAATGGGCTGTTACATGCTTAACTTGAGGAAGGCAAGGTAATTAAACAGCATCAGTTAATTAAATAGTGAGGTCATGCTGCTTGTATTTTTTAGAGGTACTGTATATAACAGGTGGGGAAATATTTCTTGTTCACTTGTACTGTAAGTACCACTGACAATAATTTTCAGCTGAGAATGATACCCAAGGTACAGGTACATAATGTTCTTTAATGGAAAATTAACCAATTAACCAAAGTGAACCAACATGACTAAGCAGAGTCATGTGCTGATCCAGACAAAGCTTTGTTTTTGCCCAATGATACATGAGATTGTTTGTGCTGCAGTAAACGTTTATGTGGTTATTCCTGTAATATGTTAATTCTGTATGTAGCAACATGATTATGTCTCTAACATCTTTACACATTAAAGTTGATGCAGTGGTTCTGAAGAAGAATTCATAGGATCATTACTGTGGTTCTAATCATTCTAATCGTTCATTTTATGTAAGACGATTAGAGCACATTTTGGGCAGAAGATGAATCCACATTTCACTGGAAAGAATCTTTTGCAGGGGGGTGCGGTGGTGCAGTGGGTTGGACCACAGTCCTGCTCTCTGGTGGGTCTGGGGTTTGAGTCCCGCTTGGGGTGCCTTGCGATGGACTGGCGTTCCGTCCTGGGTGTGTCCCCTCCCCCTCCGGCCTTACGCCCTGTGTTGCCGGGTAGGCTCCGGTTCCCCGTGACCCCGTATGGGACAAGCGGTTCTGAAAGTGTGTGTGTGTCTGTGTGAGAATCTTCTGCAAAAGGCTTCACTAGGTATATGTCTATTCCATCGCTTCTGTTCTTTCCCGAAGTTCATAAAGTCAGAGGAGATCATCAGATGCTAGAGGCAGTGATTGTTATGGTGAACTGCTACTTAAGCTATCCTGCTTAAAGTGAACAATGAAATCTGATTCACAGAACTCAATATTTTTCTGAGACCAAAATCACCTGCAGGAGCTTATACTTTCAATGTGTCAATGTGAGCAAAAGAGGAAGGAGTTGGCCTGAGTCTGCAGATTTTGATGTGCTCTTATAGTTTGTATTTGACTTTAGGAAGTTTGAAGGGCGATTATATCCAGAGCTATTGTGAACCTGTGTGAAACTCATTCTTTTCTCGATACTACTTCCCTTATAGATATTGAATTGAACCATTGATCCTATCTTTTTCTCTTTGTCCTTGACAGAGGTATTCTCTCCATACCTATACTTAATGTACTTGCGTTGACCTCAGCCCAGGAAACCACTCACAAGTTATCAATTTATGACTGGCACAAGACATGGGATTGTATAAAAAACTCAGTACAATATGTTTGAGGAATGAGAATAAACTACTCCGGGAATTATGAACAACATTGGGACTGAAAGTCTGTTCGTAACTCGATTTCCTCATTACTCCAAAGTCACTTTTGCCACTAAGGTGCAATCAATAAAAACTGAATAATACATGAATTCCTTCAATTATTAATGGGTGAGGTTCTGTAAAAAAGGAAAAGGTCAGACAAAACTATAATAAAAAAAATACTCTGTAACACTTCCATCCATTTTCTATAACTACTTGTCTAATGCAACCTATTCTGGAATAACTGGACACAAGGGTGAGGGGGTAAGACTCTGAACAGGGCGCTAGATAAACATACACCCATACAAAGTTCCCCCATCTTATGAACGTAATGTATTCCCAGAAAAAAAAAAAAGTAATTGCTATTACTTTCAATGGTATTTTTTATGTGTTAATGAGTCTCAAACTTAAATCCATTTATTATGAAATATCGTGAAATGCTGTTAAAATGGAAACTGTCATTTAATCCGTTAACATGTTATAGTACAACATTTGTGTTTCAGTTGGATTGGTGACTCTAAATTCCTCAACGTGTGTGGTGTGTGTGTGTTTGTGTTGCTCCGTGTGATACTCTTAAGAGATATGTTACAATAAACGTGTGTAATTGAAATGCCTGTAATGGATAGTACCGTGTCTTGTTTTTCTATCGTGATTACCTTCTTGGTTCAAGGCAGAATTAGGCACACAATCCCTTGATGCTGTAATTGACCCGTCTCCATCTGGTCATGCACTGCTAACTGCTAAAATCACTGTTCTCTTCCCTGAGATGATGATCAAAGTCAGTAGTGAGGGTAATGACCTTGCTTTCTGATATGAGTGTACTGTAACTGATGGTAATTTTTGAAGTCACACTCAAGGCCAGAGGCATCGTCTGTGATTCTTTTTCTTTCTTAATTTAGGTCTTCAAAGCACATTTGCCTGCATGATTTCTTCCATATTTTGTTCTGCGAGAGGGGGTAGCAGAGCAACCACTACCTTTGAACGAATAGAAACTAATGAAATTGTGTTTTCATAACGTAAGACATCTTTTTTCAGATAATTCACTCAGCAGATGGTGATAGTTTCATTTGAAATCAGAGCTATCAGTTCACATTTTCCGTCTCCTTTTTTGCTTGCCTTTTGGGAAAAGAAGGATAAGACATTAATAATTTGGCAGTTGCAAGTGTCGCTAATGTTGGGAGGAGAGAAATAGGATGTTAATAAGGTGTGTCAAATTTGGATGAACTACAGCTTAAACTTCATGCAAGTGAGAAGGAGGTGTGTACATATTTGTGTTTCTTAGGCTGACCGAGAAGGAGGGAAACAATGTAAATCAGCTAGATGCATGACTGTGTGAAAACAAAAAAAATGAGACATTGCCTGTTTAATTGATTGTGGCTTGTCAGCAGTGCTATTAAACACATTCCTCAGGCATTTTGTGAGAATTTTGTGATTTATATTTCAAAATCGGGGGGCGCGGTGACGCAGTGGGTTGGACCACAGTCCTGCTCTCCGGTGGGTCTGGGGTTCAAGTCCCGCTTGGGGTGCCTTGCGACGGACTGGCGTCCCGTCCTGGGTGTGTCCCCTCCCCCTCCGGCCTTACGCCCTGTGTTGCCGGGTAGGCTCCGGTTCCCCCGCGACCCCGTATGGGACAAGCGGTTCTGAAAATGTGTGTGTGTGTGTGTATTTCAAAATCTTTGCAGTTTTTCACAGTACTGCAGTGTAACTTTTGCTGTGGGACCTAATCACGCCACTCTTTCGCAGTTGTTGGAACGGATAACGGTCAGTGTGAAAGTTAAAGTTACTTGGACTTGGTTGATCTGAGGATTTCAGTAACCACAGCAATGATAAGATTTTAAATTTGCTGTTCTCAGAATCTAGTTTAATTATCTAACTTGAAGCTAATGGTGTGAAAAAATTCATTTTAATATAGTTGAAGTTTCATCTTTTAATTACTTTTGTAGTTGGTTAATTAAGTTTATTCATTTGATGTATGACAGTATTTTACAATAGACATTCTCACCACTTTCTTCAAACTGCAAATGTATATTTTATTTAACATGTATGTCTCTGTCTGCCAGTGAAAAGGACTTTTATTTTCTCTGAATTGTACATCAATTTGGAGAAAAACATCTCCTACATGTAAATATATATCTGAACCGTGTGTGTGACTCTGTTGCTAATATTTGCAATAATAAAAATCTTTTTAAAAAATTCTAAAAAAAAATCTATTTTATACATGTTCACTGCAACATTTATACCTCTTCCTAGAGCAGAGATTCTTAACATTTTTTAAGGCCACAGAACTCTTCAGAATCTGATGAAAGTTAAGAACCCATCCACGAAAATGCTAATTAATAAATTCTGAGAAAATTTTGCACACAGTTTATCTCACTGGGGTCTGTGGGCCATAGGTTAAGAATCTTTGCCATAGAAGGGCACAATCAGGACCTAAAAAAGCAAATTTCTAAAAGTAAAAAAGAGTATCAAGAATCCACCAGAGATAAATCTAAATGGTTTTTTTGAGTAATAAATCTTTCTCAGCTAATCCTTGAACGGCACTGTGTTGCTTGTAATTGGAAAGAGTTTAGCTTGTACCAGGGGAAAACATTGTGAAACAAAAAGAGTACAAGAAAAGTAGATCCATACCTTTCTGCTTTCCCATACCACTTTTTATGTGAGCCTATGATACAACCATACTTTTCAACAAAGAAGAGTAGTAATCTATCAAGATGGTTATCAGGACCCTTTAAATTGTGAAATAGCTGTGGATTAAGTTATAACTGCACTTTTTATACTGCAGCTTTTTCAGCTCTATTGAAGATTTCCAAGACCTGGTGTTTATTGAAATGTACACTGTAGTGTTCTTGGGGTTATAAGACGCTTCTCCACATTTAAGCTCCGACACAGACATTTCTTTAATACTGCTTTATTATGCGGGTGCCGCCATGTTGGTTTTTTATTATACCAGAACGAGGCAATATAAAAGAAGAACCTCCCACTACATACACTGGTCCACGTGTTACGAACATTGCAGTTACAAATATTTGAACATACAAACTTTTTATAATTTGAATTGTGTTTCCTTCACTTCATCTGTTATCAATAATTTGCTTGTTGCGGAGTGAGGACTGTGGAACAAGAGTAATTAAATAAGCTTTCACAGTATTTAGAGCTTGTATCTGGTGTGAGTGTTGACGATCAGTAACAAAACAAGAAATATTGCATGTTTGTGGGGCAGATCAATCAATAACTGGCATTAACTAAAAATTTATGGAGCACTTATTTTTATTTTCAGTCATTTTAAGTAAGTCTTGATTTGAAGGTAGTTCAGAATGAATTGTTACTATAAAAGTCCTGCAGCTTACTTCTTGAAATGTATTAAAACTGTAAGAGAAGCGTGCTGGTGCAGTGGGTAGCTCTGCCGCTTCATAACACTTAGGCTGGCATCGGTGTGAATCTGGCTCAGTCTGTATGGAGTTTGCATGTTGTCCCTGAGTCTGCGTGGGTTTCCTCCAGGTGCTGTGGTTTCCTCCCACAGTCCAAAAATATGCTGTTCATGTGAACTGGCAATGCTAAATTGCCCTTACTGTGTAAATGGGAATTTGTGTGTGGCTGCTCTCTGATGGAGTGGCATATCATCCAAGGTGTACCACCCCTCCCATGTGTCCAATGATTGTGTCCAATAATTGTAGGATAGGATTTGGACAGGAGAGACCCTGATCAAGATAAGCGGTTACTGAAAATAGATAGATGGACAACTATACACAAAACATTTCAGAAGCCACAATGTAAATGAATTGAGTAGTTCTATTACTGTTTTTATTTACTGTAGTAAAGCACACAAAGTGGTCTCATTCTAATTAATTTTGCACATGCTGTTTCATGTTCGTAAAAGATAATAAAAAAAATGTCCCACTAGCATCATGTTCATGGTGTTCCCTGCTGGTTTCCAGGACAGGATATGGAACAGGGACCCTGCATAGGATGAACAGCTGATGAAGACAGAGTATAATTGATTTAATAGTCTTACAGTAAAAGTTTGGTTTATTATAGCTTTATCTGAAGTTTTTACAGAACCTTGCCCATGAATAATTTGAAGTACCTAGGTGATATTAAGCTTTTATTGACCGTAATGTAATGGTTGGGTTTATTACCTGATAGAGTTATGAACAGACTTTGGATGCTCACTTGCCTGAGGGTACAGCAGGATGTGTACTGAAAAGTTGTGGCAGAACACTAGAATAAAACTGCAATGAATAAATAAATATCATACTGAACCAGGAGTAAAAGGATGAAAATTGAAAAAAATTAAATTTAAATTAATAAATGTGAAAATAAATTGAAAAGTGGAGGTGTGTTGGTGCAGTGGGTTTGACCAGGTCCTGCTCTCTGCTGGGTCTGGGGTTCGAGTCCCGCTTGGGGTGCCTTGCGATAGACTGGCATCCCGTCCTGGGTGTGTCCCCTTCCCCTCCGGCCTTATGTCTTGTGTGTTGCGGGGTTAGGCTCCAGGTTGCTGGCGCCCTGCTTGGGACAAGCAGTTTCAGGCAACGTGTGTGAAAATAAATTGGAAAGTAATACTGACAGGTCAGTACCACTCAAACACTATAGATCTTAACTGCAGAAATTATCTCAGGCAGCTCTTTTTGGAACCACACAGCTTGACCAGTGTCTACCCCGGGTAGCATGTAAAGGGCAATAATCATTGTCCATCATGGCTTGGAGTTTGTTTAGAGTCCTTCTCTGTACTACTTTCTGCAAAGGGTCCAGTCCCGGAATCAAACAAGCCTTCCTGATTAGTTTTATTCTGCTGGAATTACCTGCATGTTGCCCTAGTGTGCAACTGCATAGAAGACTGCACCTGCTACAACAGACAGGTACAGCATCTGCAACAGTGACCTGCATAGTCCAAAAAAACTTAAGTCACCTTAGAATGTAAAGGCAATCCTGACATTTCTGGAACAGAGGTGTTTAGTGCTAACCCTTTGTACACATCCTCCAAGCGATCCATGACACACCCAACTATTGAGGTCTTGTCTGAGAACTTCTGCATATGACATCACTTGGTGTTTTACACAAAGTCAGAGATGTTCAGGGTGAATGGAAAGGGAACCAAGCCTTGAGGGGCTTCCATGCTGCTCACAGCCATGTCTGACACTCAGCCCAGCAGCTAAATTAACTCCAGCCATTGTAAGTAGTGTATCCAGCAGTGTAAGTCACCTTGATGAATAAGGTGTGGGCTGATAACACTACATAGTGTTTGCTGGAAGTTGCTTTGGAGAAAAACATCTGCTAAATGAATAAATGTAAATGTGTGTAGGCTCTGCTCAACAGGTAACATGATCTACTCAAGTTTGGTCCAGCTATGCAGGGTCAGATAGGATAGGGTCCAATACAGTTCTGACCAAGTCAGAACCATCTCAAGCTCGCAGTAGCTGATCTGCACACACCTACAGCACCCTTGGATTAATGGCACAGAGCCTGAATCTTTTATCTATTCGACTTCCCTCAGTTCATTCCTTCTCTGATCAACAGTGAATAACAATCCAGTATGGCCAGATGTTGGCAAGGGGGTGAGTGATGATGACAGCGAAGACTGTAGTGTTGAGGTGTGACTTTGGTTAAAGGGTTGGTGAAGCGGTGTGCATTGCCTCGAAGAAGGGAGATAGGTGAAGGCAGTAAAAGTGGTTGATATGTAGAAGTGTGAACTGGAGGGAAGTGGGTGGAGATCTGCTGCAGGGTGAAATGTTCAGAAGCTTTCTGGTGGGCTACAGAGGAGATGAACAAAGAGCCCTTTGTCAAACCTGTCAAAAGCTGGTTTAACTCATGGTCCTTGTCACAATCCCCCTTTACTAAGTGGACTTTTTACAGCAAGTGGTTTTCTAAAGGCCTTCCACACCTTCCAGATATCATTATGTCCGAAATTGTCCACCATCTTTTTTGTCAATGTCCTATACATTCCTTTACTTCGACCTCAGCTCTCTCTGCCCCCGCTTCACTTCTTCCTTATCACCCTCTCTGAAGGCTTTCTTCTTCTAAGAAGAGCCTTCACATCTCTTGTGACCCAAGACTGGTTATTGGGGAAGCAGCAAAATGTCCTGGTTGGCATGATGGTGTCCACACAGAAACTGATGTAGCCTTTAGCACGGTCAGTCTCCCTGTATCTTCCACATGTGGTTCACATGAGAACTTACCAGTTATAAAGTAGTCTCTCTGAGTCTTATCAGCCTCTGAGAACCATTTTCTCACTGTTCTATGCGTCTGCTTTTATACAGGCATAAGGTTGACCAGGATGTCATTATTTCTAATGGGGTAGTGCTATGAAGCTGGATTTGTTCAGAACATTATTGTTACAGTCCAAAACTCTGTTTATTCTGCTATTGCACTTGACAAACTGACTGAATTTAGTCAGAGCTGAAGAGTTACATGTTTAAAGTCTCAGAAGACTACAGTTGCAATTAATTAGTAATTATTATTATTAGAGTGCACTTAATTAATTTCTCTTTCTCCAAATTAGCTCCTTTGTACACAAGGATTGGATTTTGCTAGCACTGAAATTAATACAATAATTAAATTTCATCAGTAGTAGAATGGGTGGTATACACAGGGTCCTCTGGTAACTCACAGCACCTAAGCTGTGTGATTGACTATAGCTATTCTCAGTCCTCAGTCTTTGTGGAATTCTCCCTGTATTTGTGTGCGTTTGCTTTCCACAGTCCAATAGCATGTTCAGGTGGATTGATCAGTCAGTTACCTGTGGTGTGTCACTGTCTCTAGCTACACTGCAACGGACTGGTGTCCAATGTGTGGTATACCCTTGCTAGAGTAGCCCAGTGTTATGGTTCTGGGATAGACTCTGGACCACTGTGACCTTGCCTTGAGGTAAACAATTATGGACAGTGAGTGAGTACAAGGGAATATTTTTTTAAAAAAACAAATATATCCACGACATTGACTTTTGTGACATAATCTTTCTGGTTTCAAAGCCAGTACTTACAAACCCACCTGGAAGAGAAATCTGGCTATTACAGGAGCCTAGTTCACTATCTGACATTTACATACGGATGCAAGTTGCGGTACATGCTTTACATACAGCACATGTGTCATGGCTCACTTTTTAACTTTGGTAATAGTGCGTTATAATGCTACCTCTCTGTTTCATTTATTTTGTCTAATCCAGTGGTGGTTTTTAAAACATGCATTAGCAGCAGGGAGAAGCCATTGTGCAAATCTCATGCTTGGTATGTCCCTCCTCCGGGGTGCAGGCATCTTTTAGTCACAGTCGATAGTCAGAGCTGGTACAGCAACATGTTGTTCCTTAACCTGACACCTGCAGTAGCACCTAAGTGGGTATGGGAAGACACACATACACACAGGCATATGTTTTACTGTTCTTGTACCTTGTAAGACAAATCATCTAGAGAATTATTTATCTATGTATCTATTTCCAATGGGAAACCAGGTGAATTTGCACATTTTCATTCACATAAAGTCAGAAAAAAACAACACATGAATCAAAATTAACAGGTATTTATCCTAATGTTATACAAAAAATGACCACAAAAGATTTAGAAGTGACTAGTTTTTTGAGATTTACAGTTATACTGTAACTCACTTTCATGAATCAGCCCCTAAATATAGTCTGTCATCATGATCTCAGTACATGCTCCTTGGTGGCGGCGTTCAAAGTGCAGTATATCCTGGTGGAAACGCTCACCTTGCTCCTCCCAATACGCTCACATGTTCTCCTTGAATTTATCAAGATGAGTGTCAAAGGATATGGACTTTGAGGGACATCCTGCAGCCCATTTTGCCGTAGTTTTTCACCAGAGTCTCAACCAGCTCCGCATAGTTTTCAGTCTTAAGATTGCCCAGGAAGCCCTGAACCACCGCGACAAAGCTGTCCCAAGCTGCTTTCTCCTTCCTAGTGAGCTTCTTGGGGAATTCCTTGCACTCCAGGATTTTCTTTATCTGTGGTTTGACAAAGACACCGACTTTGACCTTTGCCTCAGACAGCTTAGGGAAGAAGTCTTGAAGGTACTTGAAGGCTGGAGACTCCTTATCTAGAACTGTGACAAATTGCTTCATAAGGCCTAATTTTATGTACAGTGGTGTCGTCAACACCTTCCGGGTGTCCACCAGTGGTTCCCACTTAGCCAATTTTAAGGCTGAAAACTATCTGGAACTGGTTGTGACTCTGGTGAAGAACTACAGCAAAATGCGCTGCAGGATGTCCCTCAAACTCCATATCCTTGATGCTCATCTTGATAAATTCAAGGAGAACATGGGAGTGTATTCAGAGGAGCAAAGCGAGCGCTTCCACCAGGATATACTGCACTTTTACACTTTGAAGGCCGTTACCAAGGAGCATGTAATGAGATCATGATGAGAGACTATACTGGGGGCTGATTAATGAAAGTGATTTACAGTATAACCGTAAATCTCGAAAAACTACTCACTTCTAAAACTTTTATGGTCATTTTTGTATAACTTTAGCATAAATATAGTACATGTAAATTTTGATCCATATGTTTTTTTTTTTTTTTTTCTGACGTCATGTGAATGAAAATGTGCAAATTTGCCTGTTTTCCCACTGGAAATAGATACATGTCAAAATATGAAATATGATTCCCTGGTCACAGAAACAAAGTTTCAAGGGAAAAATAGGCTTTTTGTATACTTTTTAGGCATAAGCAATAAGGAAATAACTTACTACCCAAGAACAAAAATTGTTTTACATAGTGAATAAGTGTAAATTGTTCCAGAAGGTCTGCAAAAGAGAATTCTTATTAAAAAGATGAAACTCTCACCATTAATGTTATGGGATAAATAGATAATACATCCCACATGTTCAGGAGAAGTGAGACCTCGCATGGGGGTAGGGTTCTGATTGCTTTGTATCGTGCTCAACATCATCATGGCATGTATGAAAGTTCTGTTTTCATAAGCTGTTTCTCGTAAATCAGAGTTTACAGCTGATTATGTCAATTACATTGTACAAATTACATTTATTTGTAACTTAGAATTATTGTAAAAGGAGCTTTTGCAAATTGAAGAAAGTCATATAATGTAATTCCACTCAACTGGAATAAGTAATAAAATAAAAGAACAGACACACAATATTTACAACTGCTTGTCCCTAGCGGGGTCGTGGCAAGCCAGAGTCTGACCCAGCAACACGGCGCAAGGCCGGAGGGGTACGGAACACACCCTGGACGGGACACCAGTCTGCTGCTAGGCATCCCAAGCAGGACTCAAATTCCAGACCCATCACAGAACAGGCCCTGGCCAAACCCGCTGCACTACCATGCTTCCAAAATAAAAGAATATTAAGCTTATTCTAAAGTGTGTTATATTACGCAGTCCTCTTATCACTCCCCCACACGGAGCCATCACGCCTGCAGCGGATCAGGGCACAGGGGCATACAAGCACGGCACCCAGGTATATCCATTCGCAGAACCTCATTGAGCACACCAGAACGTCCACACCAGCGTATCCAGTGATTTCCTCGGCTTCCCTGTTCCCTTGTTTACCTAGCCCGTATCTGTGTCTCCATGGTTTCCTGACTCGCGCCTTCCTTCTGACCACGACTTCGGATTCTCCTCGGAATAACGCTTGCCCCTCGAAGATCTTCTGCCTGTCCCTTGGTTACCATTTTTTACCTGTCCCTTGTTGGCTTCCGCCTTAAGTGAGGCAGTGCATCCACCCTTGGGTCCGTCGCCCCTCGGCGGCCATGATTCATCTTAACATATTCTTATCAGTGAATGGAAAAAAGCCAGCTGTAAATATATCACGTCCTCATATGTTCCAGTGCTTTAAACAATTTCAGCTAATTTTCAGCTGGCTCTTGGTAATGAAAGATTTTCTGTTTTTCAGTACCTGCGAGTATCTACAAAGTTTCAGAAGACATAACTGTCAACGAAGGCAGCAACGTGACATTAAGTTGTCTAGCCAATGGGAGACCTGACCCATCCATCACATGGAGACTCCTCAATCCATCAGGTAGGAGCTCTACAGCATTACTCTTCCCAGAGGATGAATATTATTTACTGTTATACTATCATTGCTTTGAGAAACCAAGTCATGTCAGTTGATTATCTTTTGTGGCCATTGCTGTCTGATCCATTTATTCTCAAAATGGACTTTTAACATGTTCGGCTGCGGTTTGCTGTGTGTAACAATAGGAAAGTAAAGATCACAGTCAATTATTTGGATATTACTTGAAGTTCTGAGGTTTGATTTGCGTATTACCAGTCAGTATTGCTCACTTTTTATTAGTGTGGCTTGTACATGTGCACCATGCTGTTTAAGTGAACATTGCAGTGACTTTGTGTTGTGATCACTGCATTTCAGAGATACAAGCATTTTTCAATTAATTCTTTAATTGCATTTTCTTCTCCAATCTATTGTATAAAATGTCTGGGTTGAGGAGTATACACAACTTTTCCTCTATGGTACCTAGTCCATCCAATCTGTGTTGATGGAGAAAGTTGATTCTCCATCATGCCCATTATGTTTGAAGTTAGTGATGTTGGAAGACATTCTTAGCAGCTGCCCAAGAGCATTAAGTGATGACCACCATTGCTGGTGGCACAACCAGGCCCTCAAGGCACTGGCAGAATCACTATGGGAGCTGTCTTCTTGTAACTTATAGTCCCTTGGGAAGAAATGCTGGAAACAACTAATGAAAGTGAGTGGTATGATGAACTGTTTGAGCAGTGCATCTCAAATGGCTGGAGGGCAAGGTTTGTGTGCATCACATTTGGTTCCAAGGGCTTCTGAAGTCATTGTGTCCAGTAGGGTCTGTAGTAGGTTAGGTATCACAGGCAATCAGAAGAGGAGAGTTATGAAAATTGTTGCTCAGGTTACTGAAATTGCATGTAGATGTCTGAGATCAGTAGAGGTGAGAAGTAGGTTCCTACCTTTACCCTAAGACCAGGGCCTGATCAACCCTTGATGGGTCAAGTGGGTCATGATATCTGATGCAGAAAGACCCTGAAACACCCCATGACCCCATGTTACATCACAGATTATGTGTTCAGGTGCATTAGCATAGCGCAAAGATGATAAATTATGTCAGAATTTTTGCAAAGGATTTTTAAAATCAGAATTATAACAAATCTAAGATCAAGAGAATTTTTATAGTGGTAAAAGTGATTTTACAACGTAAAATATTATGAGTACACTTCCAATTGCAATTTTGTTTATACATCGAGTACCAAAACATGAAGCAAGCACCATACAGCATCATCAACAACAACAACAATAATAATAATAATAATAATAATAATAATAATAATAATAATGGGACAATATATTACTTTTCTAGCTCTTTATTCTGTAATCTTAAAAGAATATGCCGCATGTTGTGAAGCTGGCAATAACACGTACCATCCTCCGATGGGGGGAAAACCTGAGGGTAACAGTTTAGGCAGTCACAGTGGGTAACAAAATATGACAAAATACTGTACAAAACTAATTCAGTCCAGCAACCCCTGCCTCCCGAACAATAATCACACTGAAGCAGATGCAAGGAGAAATTTCTTTTATGATTTTTGTGATTGTCACACATCAGTCCTCCGGGACGAGCTAATCCAATTTTTTTTTATATATATGCTGACATTAGTGTCAGTTCGTGATCGACCACTATGGGGCTGATCTGCAATCTCAGTCTCTTTAAAGGGCTTTACTATCACCTGACACTTCTAGGGCCCATGCAGATGCCACTGTGCTGTATGCAGCAGAAGCTATGTGTGAAAGCTACCCACAGGGACTTCCTCCTGCACAAGAAATTTAATCACCACATACTGTTGAACCAACATGTCCTTGTCAGCCTTTTTTCCGCACTGGAATATAAACACATGACTGTGGCAGGCAATGTCATTTTCATTGAGGTGTGAGATAATACTGTGCATTTCAGTTCTCACACACACACACACACACACACTGTCCAAACCGCTTGTCCCATACGGGGTCGTGGGGAACCAGAGCCTAACCCGGCAACTCAGGGCGTAAGGCTGGAGGGGGAGGGGACACATGCAGGATGGGACGCCAGTCCATCGCAAGGCACCCCAAGCAGGATTTGAACCCCAGGCCCACTGGAGAGCAGGACCCGGTCCAACCCACTGCGCCACTGTGCCCCCTGTTTCAGTTCACTTTATAGTTATTTCTTTGTGATTCCAGTTTGCTCATTACTGAAAGTAGTAAAAAAGTATCATCACATGCCTGTCCCTTTCTTTAAACTCCAGTGTTAATCAAGTTCTTAAAAATAGTATTAACCTGAGAGGCCTTGGTTTCTTAGAAAAAGTATAATTTTACTGTACCCTAGATGTAGTATTTTTTTTCACCACTATTAAATACATTATTCACTCACCATAATACCGCTGTGCAGCAGGTAAACTTTTTTCTAGGTAAACTTTTTAATTTCTTGCTTGACAGAGTTAAGTGGGAGAACTGGTTATTTGAGAAAAGTTATTAAATGTCCTAAGATGCAGTGATGGTCTGTGACCATTTTACAGAATGTAAAAAATCTAAGACCTCTGACACTTTTCTGACTTTCTGTCCTTGCATGTGGTTGTTTTTTGGCATGGCTTTATCACAACAATATTGCAAACAATAGAACAATGTAGAATAAAAAATCAGCAACTAACCTTGGAGTACCCTTTCCTTCTTGTCTTCTTGAATTATTTAGTATTACACAGCTGTTCATGAACCAACACATACACAGGCTGAAGCAAAGTAATCTTGTAAGCATTTAACTGGAACAGTTAGTAAATATATTTCTTTTCAGCACAGCAAATCCCGTCCTCATGTTCTAGGCTTATAATTAATATGATATAACAAAAATGCTGTAGCAAAACTGCATGGTAGAACAGTGGGTAGGGATGATACCTCACACCTCCTGTGCTGGAAGTTTGTACATTGGTTAGAATCCAGCTCAGTCTATACCTGGGGTTCTTAAAGCTTTTTATGACATGAATATTTTTGGCAGTGTGGTGAAGCCCATGGACTCCTCAGAATAACGCATACAATAAAATACAAAGCATTACAAAAGAATACAATTTTACTGGAATACAGTTTATCAAAATACAGTAGATCAAAATATATTTTTTAAAAAATTTATAGAACGAAATTTCAGTTAGAGGTTTGTGAAAATAAATCTGTATATTTTTTTTTTTTTTTTCCCCCATCCAACTTCATGGACCCCCTGAACCAAGAACCAAGGTTAAGAGCTCCTGGTCTATGCAGAGTTTTTATGTTCTTTCTATGTTTGCATTATTCCCCCTGCAGTACAAAGACATGTGTTTCAAATGAATCTATAACTCCAAACTGCCTTTGCTTGGTGTGTGGCTGTGTGAGTGCATGTGGTCACCTTGCAATGGACTGGTTCTTTCCAGCATGTGCTGTGCCTCAGGCATCCTGGATAGGTTCCAGACCACCACAACCCTGTATTAGACAAGTGGTTTCTGATAATGGATGGTTCTATATTTATGGGTACTCATTTTTGTGAATTACTTTTAATAATTAATAATAAAAATTCTAGTAGTGGGCCAGTGGATAGCACAGTGTTAGAGCTGTGGTTTGTATCCAGGTGCTGCCTGAACTGGTTCGGTAAAAATTGTTGTGCTGTATAAATGTGTTAATCATTGCAGATATCTTCATATTTAAATTTAACATTGTAAATTGCTTTGGCGAAAACTGTCAGTTAGCTGATTAAATTATAATAACTGATGTTCATAACTGTCATTTTTATGACAAAAAGTAAAGGTGCAAAATCCATCCAAAGAGGGCTGATGCAATATCTTGCCAGAAAAAGACAAACAAGAGGAACATTAAAGCAGCAGGGGGAGTGTGATGGTGCAGTGAGTTTGGCCAGTGCCTGCTATGTGGTGGGTCGAGGGCTCGAACCCTGTTTGGGGTACACTCCAATGGACTGGCATCCCATCAAGGGTGTGCCCCCCCAGGCCCTGTGCCCTGCGTTGCCGGATTAGGCTCCGGCTTTCTGTGACCACACTTGGGATAAGTGGTTGTTGGCAATGACACGACATTAAAGCAACAATAAATGTATTCTCAAGTGCATCTTATAACTCAGCCCAGAATTTTATTCTGAAGCTATTGTATATGACAGTTAGTTGTGACAGGGAGTTTAGTAACAGCAGGACATAATTTGCTTCTACCACAGCTGGAAGTGTTTTTATTTTGTAAGATGCAGCCTTTTGCCTACCAGCTACGTTGGTTGCCAGCTGCCATCAATAGGAGGTGTGTTTGTCTGTTCATCTGGACATTTCTGAGTATCACATCAATAATATGAGAAAAAAAAAAATTAGCTTGGAAAGGATTCAGCTGGAGAGGCAACTGTGAACATTTGCACATGGTAAAGAAATTTGAAAAAGCTTGTAATCAGAACTTCACAAAATCCATTCACATTAACATGTTAAAAAGTGCAGCCTGAAGGCTATTCCATTCATGGAGTATGCGTGTGAATGTGTGTTTTGTGTTTCCTGTCATTATTCATTCATTCATTCATTCATTCATTCATTCATTCACTCATTCATGCAATCATTTGCTTTATTGAAATGCAACTCACACATCTAAAGGTGGAAATTCCTACCACTTTCTTCTACACTGCAATCAACATCCATGAATATAATATCAATGTGATAAGAGCATTAGTTGTTTTTTTTTTTTTTTTACCCCAGTAATAAGTATTTCATTCATTTCATTGTGTGTGAAAATCTTTAATAATCGACTTCCTGAAAGTAATCTTCAAGTCAGGACTTTCTCATGACTATGATGGTGAAGAATTTCTGTCTTATTAACAATCCCATATAAAATTCTAAAATGTTTTCGCTTTACATGATTAGACCATTACTGGCCCTCAAATGATCTTAGTGATCACCCTTAATTAAGAACTATAGATATTCAGGAATTTGAAAAAAAAATCTATGCATTAATTACCTAATAAATTGAATAATTTAGTTACGTAATTGGCAATAATTACTTAAATTACTTGTACTTGTAACTAATTAATTTAAATGACACAAGTATGTTAAAAGTGATATATTTTGATCAGTACTCCAAATAATAGAATTACAAAAATCTGGGAGTAGATGTTGTAACATTCTTTTAATCAGACTGTGAAAAAATGGATCCCTATGAACAAGAGTTCGGAAACACCACTTTAAGTTTACTGGATCAATTTTGTCATATAATAGCAGCATAGTTTGTTTTTGATTTGTTTTTTACAGCAATTTATTGTAACATTTCAAAAGTGAGAAACTTATTAGTATATCCATGTTCCACCTCCATAAAGCTATAAAAATTTCAGAGCATTTCATGATTTATTTGGAATGGTTAGCATCCTCTCTTTGGTGAAGTGCTCATAAACTAGGCAGCTGGGTCCTGGAGGCACATTGCCCACAGGCTTCCGAACAGAGGATCTCCAAAGAGCTTCCTGTATCAAGTTCAAAACTCTGGTTACAGCTTGCAAGACCATAAACAGTTCTGCTCCCTGATACCAACAGGACCTGATCGTTTGTCACGCCCCAACTAGACTGATATGCCCCGCCATCTCTGGCCATCTGGTGGTCCCACACCCAAGTCCAAAATCAAAAACCCAAAGGTTCTCATTTTTGGCTCTAGTGTAGTGGAATGGTCTCTCTCGCTCACTCTAACAGCTGAAAGGTGAACATACACTCTCAGCTCTGTATTTCAAAACTTACCATAAAGGTTTTCTGGTGTTTATATTAGGTGATTTGGGAGACAAATAGAGGTATTTTTTTTATCACCCTTGTGTTGAACAAAGTTTTAGTTAATGCATTTATTTACATATCCTGAGGCATTAGAGTTTACATATTGCCCCAGTTACAATTATCTTTTTAGACTGAGATAAGAGCACAGTGCAATTTCTGAACAGTGCTCCAACACGTGGTATGAATTTTTTGTTGGGTCAAGTGTCGATTCAGTTGGAACGCCATTCATTCTAATGCTCAGGATCTATCCTAGGTATCCTGCTATTTGTCTGACTATTCCATTTAATGAGCTTCTGATTGCAACCGCTGCTACTATTTTCTGAAAATTTTCTTTCTTTTGGCTTAAGCTGTCATGACTTTCAAAACTTATCCTCTTTAAATAATTTTAGCAGATTGGTGAATAACATACAAGCAATTTAAGGACTATCCATTTCAGCCTTATCTGTCATTCAGCTGACACTTTTCTCTAAGAAGACTTACAATGTTAAGCTGCCTGTGATTATTTAAGCAGTTAACTAGGTAATTTTTACTGGACTAATTCATTGTGAGTACCTTCTTCGAGGATGCTACAGTAGCTAGCAGATGGGATTCAGACCTACAAAATTTGAGCCCAAAGGTAGCAGCTCTAACCACTACACTACCTGCTACTTGCATTGCCTCTTTTTGTGATTGACATGTTATTTACCGGGATTCACATGCGACTATGTTGCTACCTGTGCTATTCATTTTTTTGCCTCCACAACTTTGACTGCCCCCTGTACATCAATGATCTAATCTAAAAACTAACATAGTGGTTTTAAAAATAATTTAAAAAAAACAATTTCTGTTAAATAAATTTTGACTTGAGGCTTTTTATATTAGGAGATTTGATTGCTATTACACGTTAAGATGTCTTAGTATAGGTGCATCAGAATTTATTTTGTGACCTTCTGTTTATTGTTCAGTAGATAATAAACTAATTTAAGGCAATAATAAAAAAGGGTAGAAGACATATTTATGGAGGAAATCTTCAGGCTTTTGGTATACTGCAATTGTGTTGCAGACCTGCATGGGTTGTCAAGTAAGAGGACAGTGCCATGACTCTTCGAGTGGCTATAATATAGGTCCACGAGAACGAAGTAGAAGATACATCTTCTTTATTTGCAAGAATTCACCTGTATTTATGGCCAAACTACAGCTAGCAGGGATGTGTGCAAAATGGGATCGGCCCTTCAGTTTCTTAGATCTGTTACCTTCCCTGTGCACTTTAATATTCGTCCGAGGTTCAGACACGTTGCATTTTTCCTTATCGCGGATGTTGGCCCCATCCATGGATACTCTTGTCTGGTCAGAATGCATTCATATATCAGAGAAGCAAGAATTAAAGTAGAATTTCTCTCCACTTCAGCCCATTTCTCTCCCCATTCCATAGACATGGCTGATATGTATTCCCTGAACTTTATTATCTTTTTTGTTTTATGTACTGACACAGGTGGTACGGTGCTTTTGGCATGTAGTCCTCTTCATTACTACAAGTCCAGATTAAAAAACTGTAAAAACTGACATATTTCCCTTACTCTTCTATCTGAGATTAGAACAGCCATTCTTTTAACAAACTATGTTATATTCTTTAAACCACAATTCTTAACTGTTACATTTCATTAACAATGTGATTTGTGCCCTTCAGTTTCAAAATACTGCACTTGTCCATGTCAGGTAGTTCTACATCTTCTGTAAATAAATAGAAAACCTCCTTTATTCACTTCAGTTGCTGTTTTTCTGGTAAGATTTCCACAAAAAAAAACTTCTATACAGTTCCAGATGGTAGCACTGCTGTATAAGTCAATAATAATATATTCACGTTACAAATATACAATGCGGTTTATATATCCCCACGTTACTAAGGAGTCTCATGTTTAAGCAGGAAAAGATGAGTTTTGTAAATAGTTGGGAATTGTGGGTAAAATGTGAAATGGTTGTTCAACCGCTGTGAGGGCTCACGGGGGAATATAAGGGGTTGAATGTCTGTTGGGCAGTAGAGAGAAGGAAAGGATGAGAGGTGCTAAGCAGGCAGGGAAAGATACCTTGAGATGCAGGCTCTTGAGAAAAAGGGGTTCTCAGGCTGAGAGCATTATTTCTTTGCGTTCGCGCCTATGTCTCTTGTTGTGTGCTGATGTTCCGATAAACGTTCGTAATGAAGGGCATGTGCTTCCTTCTTTGCCCCATCATCAATATCATATCAGTATAGTTTTTGTCGTAGATCACATAGGAGGTACACTTTCACCAAATACATGTGTTTGTAATGAAGGTAAAGATGAATTATTTTACAATTTTGAAGCAGTGACAACATATATTATCATGGTAATATTATTCACATGTTTGTGTTACCCATCTCATTACTTTTCTGCTCTGTCAGGTATGAAATGGCACAAGACACTGTAGTAAAATCTTAGGATGTTAATCGTAATGTATGCATTATTAATGGGTTCCTACACTTCAAACCACTAAAGCAACATTTGACCTTCATGTCGTGTTGGGCATTAAGCTTATGCAGTTTGCAAATTGCAGGAATTTGTTTTTCACATGCTTTGCAGTGGAGACACGTGAAGATACCAGTACCAAGGACACTACCTCAAAATGTGTAACCTTACATAAGCAGCTGTGGGAAATCTCAGTACCGTAGTTTACCAAAACAAGCAAATATCATCAGTGGAAGGAATCTGTCCCTCTCTGTGTGTTTGCTCCTCGTTGTCCTCTGGGCAGTGTTTGGCTAAACAGTGTTAAGTGCGGGAATTTCCATGTATCTTTTTGTTAAACATTTCAAAATTAAAACAAAAAAAAAAAATACTAATTGAACTGTAACCCTTTTCAGAAATATAGTTTGACAGTGATGTAAAATCAAAGAAGACCTCATGTAACACATTCAGTTGTGTGTAGTCTGAATGGTGGCATTAATTTGATGTCTCAAAATGAGTTAAAACAAAAACCAACAAGGACAGCTGAAAACTACTGATCTACAGGCTGCTATGAGGTGATATCATTTGATCTTTCATATAGTTATTTAATCAGCAATGCACTTTCACTAATAATTCATGAAGAAAAGGCTTGTATAAAGTACTGAATGAATTCTGTTCCAAATGTCCTTTATTCCAATACTTTTTTGTTATAACATTTTCAATTTCAAGCAACACCAAAATTAAAACTAATTTAAAATGACTGAAAATAAAAATATATTTTCTCCACAAACCCCTATTCAAGTGCTGATTTCTGATTGATTCATTGCATGAACACGTGAGGCATTTGTTTTCTTTTTATTGATAACCAGCAGTCAGGAGCACTAGACACAAGGTATAAACTCCGTGGAAGGAGGCTGAGTGAAGACAGTCCCACACTCCATTGTTTTTGGATGCATTTTACTGCTAACTAACACCTGGATGCAGAGGGATAGGTGGTTTTCATTTTACCTAATCTAAAGGGTGCTATATGATGGCTCAGAAAGTAACAACATTTTAATATTGGAACAGTTATTTAATCAGTAATCTGGGTGAATTGCCACTAATAATTCATAGAGAAAAGACTTGTACACATGATATCCCTTATGTCCATAATGTATGTAGTAATTTTTCTTTAATAAGCTGTTATTTGTTATGGAAACACTGGAGATGGTTGAGATGCATTTTTCATGCTACGCTTTTGTAAGTCCTTTCACGTGAACAAACAAATGGGGGACAGCTGGTAGCATAGGGGTTAGCACTACTGCCTTTGGATGCAAAGGTTGCAGTTTTGAGCCTTACTTCTGGCTGTAGTACCCTTGAGGAAGGTACACGCACACATTGGCTGAAGCCGTTTGCCCCATGCAGGTTCGCGACAAGCTGGAGCCTAACCCAGCAACACAGGGGATAAGGCTGGAGGGGGAGGAGATACACCCAGGACGGGACACCAGTCCGTCACAAGGCAGTCCAAGCGGGACTCGACCCGCTAGAGAGCAAGACCTGGCCAAACCCACTGCACGACCACAACCCCAACTTGAGGAAGATACTTACCCTAAAATTATTCAGCTGTATAAATGGGTAAATAATTGTAACCTTAACACTGGAAGTGGTTTTGGAAAAAAGTGTCAGCTAAATAGGTAAATCTAATGAATGAAGTACAGATACTGGTATTCACCAAATGTGGAACCTTGATATAGGACATCTCGTAGCCTAGTGGTTATAGCTACTGTCTGGGACCTAAAGATCAAAGGTTCAAATTTCATTCTCAACCATAGTGTTGTGCTTCGAAGTGCCCTTTACTTACCCAAAATTTCCCAGCTCTATCAATGAGTCAATAATTGTAAGTACCTTAACATTTAAGGCATTTGGAGAAAAGCATCACATAAATGTATATATAATGGTTGCAAATGTACTTTATTCCAATTTGTGATTTTTTTCCTAAATAGTATATGGCACTGAACCAGCACAAGAACTGGAGTTGTTAAAAAGGGATTTGCTCAGCACAGTTCACCTGTCTATTCTGCTGTTTTTCATGAATTATGTATCAGTCCCACTCTGTGGACAATGTTGTTCATACCCTGTATTCCTATGTTGCTGAGATAGACATTGACACACTAACAATTAGAAAGACCCAGCTGGCATTCCGATCACATTCAAGGAATTACTTATCATTTATCGAGTAACTAATGGCATTTACAAAAGCATTAGAGCTGAACAGAACATAATGTTAAAATAAGACTGATTATCAATCCTCCTAAATGTGTAGGACATGTTTAAGTATCAATACACAAGGCCCTTGAATGGAGAAAGTAGAAGTGTAACTGCAGAAAATGGTGTGGAACTGGCCAATATAATGTGAAAGATGTGTGACATCTAAGTTTCTACATAGCACAGTATTGTACAAACACAAAGATGAAGAATTTTCACCACTTGAGAAATGGTGTTATTGACGTGGATATGTCACAGATATTCTGTTGGCAAAGTGCATGATTTATGAGGCAGTCTCACTGTGTGTTTCAGTCAAAATCTGTCTTAAAAGAAAAGGTGCTGAAAGTTTTTTTTTTTTTTTTTTTTGCCAAGCTGCTGCTTTGACAGTGGAATATAGTCCTCAATACAGTTTAGTCTGACTGTGTTCATATTCTGAAATAAATGAACTCTTTTCTTCTCCAACAAAAGAGGCAAAAAAAGATTTCAATCCTACTTTTTTCCACTTTGAAATGGATTTTTCAGTTGGATATTTATTCATGCATTCACAATTTTCGGAATAACTATTTACTTAATTATTTTTCTGCACAACCTAAGTTTTTCTGATGAATGTTTATGAATGCTGCTTTATTTTCAAATGCCACAAAAGTTGCTAATGTTTTTGTGGAGCTTTTAAAATGATTTATTTGGATTATTTTAATTTATTTAACAATACATAAACATTACAACATAGAAGATATTTTATAAGCCTTTCAGTAAATACGTCTTCACCTGCCTTGCAATACTCTTTAAAACATTGCCATACTCAGCTGGGTTACTACTTGAAATTTTTGGAAATTGCCATGGTAACTGCAAGGTGTGGCTTTAAAGAGGAAAAACTCTGAAATATAAACAGTCAGTTTCAACACTCTTACCCTGGCTAAAATCTTTCCTAGTAATCTTCAGTTTTTTTGGCACTTAACACTAGCACTATTCAGGGAGTCATTACAATGACACATGGCTAAGAATGTGAAAAAAATATGACACTGTGGTGACAGTACAGACATAACTGTATTTTTAATGTGCGGACTAAATTATGTGTAATTATGTGAAAACTGGCAGTAGGTAATTCCCTCTGTGATGCCGTACAATGGGTGTTTATCAGTTCAACATGTTTAAAGCTCTGTGCAGTAACTCGTGTTCAGACTTTGAATGTAACTCCTTGAAAAGGCTTCTGTAGCATCAACTCTGACACAGTGCATGTCTGTTGATTTTATTTTCAGGAGAGTTTATGCAAAAATCTTGTATATAGCTTTACTAAATTTTTGCAAACACTTTTCATTCTGGCACCTTTACCTTCAAGCTACATTTAAAAAAAAAAGAATTTAAAATTCTTTAAAATATGTATTCTAACCGCAAATCCCTTTCCTGTGTTGTTGACTGATGCATGAACATATACAATATTCCTTTTCTTACTATTGATCATTCAGGAACACTAGGCATGAGCTTTAAAAAACACTGTGGAAGCAAGTTGAATTATGGCAGTGCCAGACTCCATTGTTTCTAGGTGCATTTTGCTGCTAACAGTTGTATGCAGCAATGCAGATGACTTTTGCTTTACCACAGACAGAAATTGTAGAAAACACAATGGCAAAGACAATGCTCTTAAAAATAAATAAACTGGAACCTTTTTGAAAACTCTTAATTTGAATATCTGTAACATTAGGATCCACTGCATAGAAATATTTAGCTAATTTTAAGCACGTTTAATTTGCTGCAATCATAATATTTTACCAATATCTTGATTACTTATGTTGCTAATGGGGCCATTTCCCATGTTTGCACTTTTTTTGTATTTACTGCTGAGTTTTAGTTTGTCGGCTGTTGACTCCCTGAGTCCAAATGACAACAAAATGGTTTCATTGTACTTTTCATAGTGTAAATACTGATTGACTGTCAACATTTTGTTACTTACCACCGGCATTGTTTTTATGTATTTAGCCATGAAATGTCCTGTGCTGCTTCTGATAAACAGCATACAGTCTGGAGCTTACTTTTTATTTTCTGGGACAGATGTCTGTTGGCTGATGGGGGATGGGCATCCACCAGCTACTATTAAAATGGCTTTGGAAAAAGGAGCAGTTCTTGGGCTGTTAGGTACATTAGTTGGTACGCTTGGTTTCTGTAAACAAGTACAGATGTATTACTTCCACATGATGGCAGAAAGCGATTGATTGCTTTAGAGGAGAGCATGTGATTGAATTTCCTGTGACAGTGAATCTATCAGTGTGAGTTGAACTACCTCCGCGAGTTTTCTTGTGTGTCCTCAGTTTCACTTCACAGAAGGTGATACATTATTTGAACCACATCTTTACTATATCTGTTGTCACTGGAAGCTAATGGGTTATTGCTATACCCATCAATGATGTAAGAATGAAGTGAAATGCATGCTTAGATAGAATCACGGTATTACAGTAATTCTTCTTTTTTTTTTTGAAGTCATAAATGGTATTTCTGATCAAAGGAAAAAAAAATCATGTCAGTACAATGACACCTTAAACAATGTGTTACTTCTCTTTAAGATGTATATATCCCTGGAATTTTATTTCCCCAGAAATAATTCAAAATCTCTTCTAACATTAAAGATAAAATTAATAGCACTGTAATAGCCAAACTGAGGAAAGCTATATTTTATTAATCTATCTCTTTCTGTCCCATGAATCAATATATCATATTACAATATTTCTGTTATAATCATCATTATTATTGTTGTTATAAACAAAACTGCGTATGTGTCCCCTTTAAGTCGAAGTCAAAAGACCCCTTAAAGTCATGATTTACAGGGCACACAGACCACCACTGAAGAGTCCGTCAACAAAACCCATTTCCAACAGTGTTTGCCACAAACAAGATGCCTTAAATTTTCCTCACTGATTGATTCTCAACTATCAGAAGCTGGTTCTGTTTATGATGAACTGCTACAGCCAGACATCTGCCTTGCCTCATACCACAGATCCACTTTGTGAAGTGAAACTTTTGTATTAGTATTTACACTGATCAGCCACAACATTAAAACCACATGCATAATAATGTGTAGGTCCCACTCATGCCACCAAAACAGTTCTAACCTGTCAAGTCATGAGCTCCACAAAACCTCTGAAGGTGTCTTGTGGTATCTGGCACCAAGATGTTAGCAACAGATCCTTTAAGTCCTGAAAGTTGCTAGGTGGGGCCTCCATGGATCGGACTTGCTTTTCCAGCACATCCCACAGATGCTCGATCAAATTGAGATCTGCGGAATTTGGAGGCCAAGTCAACACCTTAAACTTTTTAACAATTTCTGCAGTGTGGCAGGGTGCATTATCCTGTTGAAAGAGGCCACTGCCATCAGGAAATATCGTTGCCATGAAGGGGTGTACGTGGTCTGCAACAATCTTTAGGTAGTGGTACGTGTCAAAGTAACATCCACATGAATGCCAGGACCCAAGTTTCCCAGCAGAACATTGCCCAGAGCATCACACTGCCTCCGCTGGCTTGCCTTCTTCTCATAGTGCATCCTGCTGCCATCTCTTCCCCAGGTAAACAACACACACGCATCCGGCCATCCACATGATCTAAAAGAAAACGTGATTCATGAGACCAGGCCACCTTCTTCCGTTGCTCCTGACACTCACGTGCCCATTGTAGGCGCTTTCGGCGGTGGACAGGGGTCACCATGGGCACTCTGACCAGTCTGCGGCTATGCAGTCCCATACGCAGCAAACTGCGGTGCACTGTATGTTCTGACGCCTTTCTGTCTTGGCCAGCATTAAGGTTTTCAGCAATTTGTGCTACAGTATCTCTTTTGTGGGATCGGACCAGACGGGCTAGCCTTTGCTCCCCACGTACATCAGTGAGCCTGTCACGATCTCATCGGCCAGCACACTGGTGACACCTGCTGCTCCCTGATGGGATAGCAGATAAAAGGCTACGCCGATGGGTCCTCAACGCAGAACCTCAGTATTGAGCGACTGCAGCCTCCTGATCGAGCTGCGTTTACTGCAACTCATTCCGGATTACTGACCTTCTGCCTGTTCGCTTCTCGACCTTGATTCCTCTCTCGTTCTCTCAACAACATTCGCCAATCGTCTGACCCTTGCCTGTCCCTTGACCATTCTCTTGCCTGCTCCCTCTTTTCCAAATAAAAGGAAAACACTATCTGCACTTGAGTCCGTCGCCATGACAGAGCCTTTGGCACCCATGACCTTGTCGCCGGTTCATCAGTTGTCCTTTCTTGGACCACTTTTGGTAGATACTAACCACTCTATACCGGAAACACCCCACAAGACCTGCTGTTTTGGAGATGCTCTGACACAGTCGTCTAGCCATTGCAATTTGGCCCTCGTCAAATTGTGCTTCCAACACATCAAATTCTAGAACTGACTGTTCACTTGCTGCATAATATATCCCACCCCTTGACAGGTGCCATTGTAACGAGATAATCAATGTTATTCACTTCATCTGTCAGTGGTTTTAATGTTTTGGCGGATCGGTGTATGTGGTATCTGTCTAAATGTTTTAGATTTTTCAAAGTAACAGGAAAATTGGGTAAAACTGCTTTATTTTCATTGGTTTACTGTACAACATTATTTGAAATGCTATTTACAAGTTGTAACTACTCATTTTAATTGGCTACCAGTGAAAAAAGTGTATAAATTAGCCTGAGCAATTAAAAATGCTGATTTAACAGAGTGATTAATCAGGACCGTTTTATTTTCATTTCACTATTAAATTATTTAAAACAAGATATCTAAAGGTAAGAGGAAAGCAGATACACATTTAACTCAAGTGCAGTATCTAATTTTTCATTGTATGGTTTTTAACTCAGATTGACCTCATGTAACTGGGAATTTCATGTCATGATGTACTTATACATCACTGAAAGACTCCAGGAACTATAAAGAACTCCAATAACCCTCTTCTAAACACTCCACTGCAGTAAAAGGGAATAGTCACAAATGAGTATGTAGTCTATATATAAGATTACACTTACGTACCAGCATGTATGCACAGTGGAAATCGACCCATATAGATTAAATGTAAAGTGTGCTGATTATAAAGAGTTCAGCATTTTCATTTAAAGCATTAGCATCTTAACATTGACCGCTCTTGTAAAAATGTGAATTTCTCTAAATACTGCACTATTTCTGTAGTGTTTTATGTACATTTTTTTAATGTTAACTCTTAATGTAATAAAATGTGTTATAATCTAGTGCACACAATATACTGATATCATCGTTTGTCTGGCAAAGGTGGAAATGCTTAAGGGTAGCTTGTCATACAGATAGACTGTGCTGTGCATTAACTTGGGTGAGCAGGCACAAACCTAGGGCTTTAGTGGATTTTTGTTAAAATACTGACAGAGTAAATGGCAGTGCATATATTGCACTAATGGCCACCGTGAATCTCATTTGGAATGCTAGTCAAAAGAAACAAGGGCAGCAGGCCCAGCCTATGCCCTTAAGAAGAAAAATGTAGGAAAGCAATTAAAGATTTTTTTACAGAGAAGGCAAAAAACTTTTCTTTTTCTTTCTTGATGCACAACTCATCTCAAGTTCAGTTTAAAAGCTCATTGTCTTCATCCCTCCATTTTACTACTTTGTAATTCATAATTCTATTTCTGCATGGAAAGTTACTCTATTGTGCATCAGTCACAAGGAAATAAAAAGCAGGGTTTATCAAATTTCTGTGGCCAGCACTAGATTGTTTTTGGGGTTTGTTTATGGTATCAGTCTTCTCTTTATGTGGATATTGTAAATATGCTCTTCCGAACTTTTACTCCGACTTTCAGTGAAGCGATGCAGCAAAAACACAAGTAACACAAATGAATTCAGTCTGAATTGACTTCTACTATGTGCTTTAGTTAGATTAATTTCCAACTGCTATAAAAAAAGCACAACTTGTTTTATTTTTTATTAATTTCAGTTTTTTACCTCTTATAGTAGTTCCGAATTTTCTGTGAGAATTTGGGCCTTTATCTTCCTGCCATGGCAGTCTGATGAGGGCTTTCTCTCAAGTGGAGGTGGGTCTTTTTTCACTGCTCTATTGATTCCCTGAATCATTTCGCCTTCTCAGCCACCCTATGATTGGAGGCTGTGTAGAGCTACTGTGGGTTTGGATAAATAGCTATAGAGAGTGACTACATGTGCAGGACTGGCCACCTCCACTATCTCTTCAGAACAGTGGAAAAGCTCCCATTTATATTCCAGAAATGTAATTTATGTGCTGCTTGTTCTCTGTTGTCTGCAGTTCTCAGATCCTATATCTGTAAATTCCTTCACTACAATCATTCAGATCACATGAATTAGTTTCCTTGCAGTGGCAAAATGTGTTCCCTCTTCTGATATGTTTGAATCTAATGAGTTTTCTAGCAGATGTAGCTTTTCCAGCAGCTTTAAGAAGGAGGCTGAGTCAGTGATTGAAGGTTTTAAGACCAAATGCTTCTCTCCTGCTGTTTGGAGCAAATTAGATCACTCCATTTCTTCAAGAACTGTAAGGTGCAAAGGCCCATAGCTCAATTCTGTCACATTTTCATCTTTAATGGATCATATCGGGATAAAGTTGTTGCACATTTAAGTTATGTAAGCCATGTTAATGGCATAAGTCTATGGCAGATATCTAAAGTATATATAGATGTTTTGCCAGTGCTTTCCAGTGCATGATTACTTATTTTGCAAAAACAAGTGATGTCATTCCATTAATGGATCAGATGAATTAGTTTTCTCACAGGTGTAAAATGTGTTTAAATTTTTTATTCACCAAGTTTAAATTTATGAAGTACTTAATACATGCTATTTATATTTGCAATACTTCTCAACTTCAGACCATTTAAACCAATTTTTCATCCTCCATTGAAGCATTATATTGAAAGATGAACATCAACATTCAAGTTTTTGGCTGATTTAGTTGAATTATTAACAGTATAGGCTCTGCCCTATTGAAGGACATCGTATTTTGTGGCAACTTTTTAGGTTTATTTGGTAGCGCACACCCAAAAGTCCATCCATCCATCCATTCATCCTCAAACCAGACACTTACCTGGCAACACAGGGTTCAAGGCTGATGGTGGAGGGGACACATCCAGGATGGGATGCCAGTCTGTCACAAGGCAACTCAAGTAGGGCTCAAACCCCAGACCTGCCACGCAGCAGTCACTGCCCCCCCCCCCCCCCCCCCCCCAAAGTCTTTTTCCATTATTTCAATTGTACCATTCATTCTGCAAACATCTAAATTAAGGATATTAATTGTTTGGTGATTCAGTGAAAAAAAAAAGGCCGTCCGAACTACTCGTCCCATACGGGACACAGGGAACCGGAGCCTAACCCGGCACACAGGGCGTAAGGGACACACCCAGGATGGAACACCAGTCCGTCGCAAGGCACCCCAAGCAGGACTTGAGCCCCAAATCCACCAAAGAGCAGGACCAGGACCAACCCACTGCGCCAAAGGAAGCAAAAAAGAGGGTAACATATTGAAAAATAATACTGTTGAACATATATGGTGACATGGTGGTGCAATGGGTGGCACTGCTGCTTCACAGCACCTGGGCTGTTTCAAATCTGGCTCACTATGTGTTGACGTATGGAATTTGCATGTTCTCCCCATGGCTGCATGCGTTTTCTCCAAGTCCTCCAGTTTCCCTCCACATTGCAGTGACATACAGTTTATTTCATTTGGATATGCTGAATTGCCTGTAGTGTACAAATAGGTGTGGGCATGTGTGGCTACCCTGTCTAGTGGTCTGCATCCCAGCCTTGCACAAAATGATTCTAACCACACTATAACTCTGACCAGGATAAGTGATTAGTGGAAGGAGGTGAGTGAATAAAGGTATTTAAATGCATGTTTTGTCTGATGTCTGCTTCAGGCGTTTGGTTTCTGGCAAAAGTGTTTTTGAGAACATCCAGTTGCATTTGGATTTCCTGTTTTATTTAGAAAACATGCTGTAAATAAGTTTTTGTTGATTATTCTGGTATTCTCACCACAGTTTCCAAGAGCTTGCTTCCCCTGTCTTGTCCACTGCTCTTTGGGTTTTTTTATCCTCTAATTTTGTCTCAATTTCTGCTTGTCCAACTCATGTACTGCTTCTGTACCGACATAAAGCTTATATAACTGTGACCTTTGTAAAAAAAAAGTTTACTGTCACGTCCTGGAAGCGCCCAGAGGAACTTCTTAAATTCAGTCCTTACCATTTCTTATATTCTTCCTCTGTGCTGTCACTAAGCACACTTGCCTTAATCAGTGTCAGTGACAACGAGCTTCTGCACATTTTAACATTTCCCAGAAGTGCATGGGAAATACCTGCCGAACAAGTCGTTCAGTTTCTTTGGCAGGATTTACTTTGTACCTCTGCTAACTGCAATTTTGGTTATAACTACACAGATAATTTTGAGGGCAAGAAAAGAAATGTGAGTTACATTTATTTCTTTAGCAGACACTTTTCTCCAAAGTGACTTCCAATGAACTTGTGTTATCAGCCCACACAGCTTATTCACCAAGGTGACGTACACTGCTACATACACTACTGACAATGGGTCACTCATCCATACATCGGTAGAACACACTCTCTCTGTCACTCACGCACTATGGGTGAACCTGAACAGCATGTCTTTGGGACTGTGGGAGGAAACTGGAACACCTGGCGGAAACCCATACAGACACAAGGAAAACATGCAAACTCTACACAGACTGAGCGTATATGTAGGGTATGTAGGGTGCCTGCAGGTTATATGTGTGTGACATTGCTCTGGTGTATATATGTGTGAATGACTGTAGGGAGTTTATTGCATTATATCTAACACCAGTATCTAGAATTTTAAGTATGAAAGCTAAATACTATACGGTAATTTTTCTGTTACTTTAGAGAAAAGTGTCTGCAAAACATAAAGACATGTACATTTAAAGTACATGTATAAGAAGCAGCTGGTATTTTAGTGGTTAGAGCTGCTGTCGTTGGACCCAAAAATTCCAAGTTTGAATCCCACCTCCAGCTGTAGTAGCCTTGAGCAAGGTACCTTCCCTAAACTGCTCCAGTAAAATTGCACAGCTCTATAAATGCGTATATAACTGTTGGTAGCTTAAAATTGTAAGTTGCTCTGGAGAAAAGTGTGAGCTGAATAAATAGAATCATAAGTAGTCTTTTGTTCATAAGTTCCACCATGTCAGCTCTGGTTAAATACATCTATAGATTGCCTGCAGAATGTTTTGTCATCTACTAGTATTCTTACAGTCCAAAGGGGTGTGTCCAAGGTCATTGTGATTGAATCCATCTATCTTTCTGTTGGTAGGATTCTTCTTTTCCTTCAATTTTTCAACCATTACTGATATTGCAAGAGAATTCAATCTTCACAACATTTGTCCAAAATAAAACCTTTGTCTCATCATTTGTGCTTCCAGTTACAAGTCTAGTTAGATTTTTTTCCCAAGAGTTGGTTGTTTTCCTTGCCGTTCATGGTGTCTCAATGAGCACCACAGTTAAAAGGAGCGTTCCCAGTTGCCGAGGCTTTAGTTTTCATTAGATTTAATCATAGTCCCTTTTTTCACCCTCTGACTTGACATTTTTATTAGGATTTCTTCATTTTCAACTCTTAGTACAGTTTTATTAGCATATCGAAGAATATAAATGTTCCTTCCCATTTAGAATCCACATCTCTTTTCCTCTAGTCAGCTTCTGTCGCACTGTGTCCAGCATACAATTTAAAAGGTTAAGGAGAAAATTTGCCATAGTCAATAAAATGAAGATCTTTCTTTTTTTTTTTTTTTTTTTTTCTCTGGCTTTTTTGATTATCCAGTCCACAATACCAGTGATATCTCATTTTCCAGTTTTTCTTAAACCAGCTTGAGGCAGATCTCTTCCATGTGTGGGTGTATTCCACCTTGAGTGACCTTGAGCATAATCTTGCTGGCATGTATAATTATAGAAATTGTGTGATAGTTTGCATACTCAGTAAACTGATCTTTTTCATTCTGTTGGGCACTTTGTTGCTTTCCAGATTTGTTTGCATAAATTGCTAAGCATCTTGCCTGAGTCTCTATTGCCAACAAAAGTCTTGAATGTTTCAGTGTCTTTTCGTCAGTGTCGATTTTAATTAATTTTCTGTTATCAAATGTTCTTGCTCACTTTCTTGTAGTATGATTTGGATAGTAATATATCTGCTGTATAAGGTTGTGAGTCCATCCTTTGTCAGTTTTATCTTCATTGTGTCATTTATTATGTATTTATTTGCATGTCTGAATGTTCCAAATTGGGTGTGAAAGTCCTTTCTGATTAACCAAATCTTTTGGAAGACCACACATGTTCTTCAACATTTGTTTCTATCTTTATCTTATTTGCATATGTTGTTATAATACTACTTTTAGTCTGTTATGGTACCTCTTTAAAGTCCTCTCTTCAGTTGGTTCACATTCTGTATTTTTTCTTTTTTACTATTTCAAAAGTTTATGCAATGTTCTATGCTCCTACGTCTTTTTAGGCTTCTGCTGTTTCTTTTTTTTTTTTCCACCTTCAGAAACTGTTATTTCCACTTTCACCATTGATGATTGTGGCACACAGGGGAGACAGAACACATACACACATGCAGAATAGATGAACATTCCACTATGGAGCATAACACAATACCATTAATGGAACACCACACACACACACACACACACACACACACACACACACACACACACACACATCCCCCACCCACCCACCAACATCAAGGTCTGCTTACTGTGCTGACCATGCAACATGTCACCCTAACACATATACCTAGGTGTGGTTAACAAACACCAAGTTGAAAAGTTGAGCCCCTTCTAGACTGTGATAAGAGGCTTCCCCTGGAGCAAGAGACAGAGAATAACCAGAAAATAAGAGTTCAGGAGTCTCTGCCTGCCATTCCCTTCTCCCTGATACCTCACCAGCCCTAGAATTCACTAATAAAACCTCACTGAATCCAGAAACCATAAGTTAGTATTTTCTTGTCCTGTGAATTGAGCCATTTATCACAGTAATCTTTTCTGATTTCTGTTTGAAGTCCTTCTGGTTGATGAAAACCAGAATTGTAAAATTATTTTTACATTCTTATATATTTTTCAGATCATGGTACTTGGATGGATTTGTTAATGTACTTTTAACTGCTCCAGGCAGTTTTTTTTTTTTTTTTTTTTAAGAACACAAAACCATCACAGAAGCTGATCGGTTTTTCTTGTTCTTGTTGCCAAGTGCATGATGTTCAGCAATTCCTTCTTCCTTTTCATTGCCAACTTTGAAGCAAATAGGCATGTTCTCCCTCTCTTCACGTGGGTTTCTTCCTGGTGTGGGTTTCCTCCCACAGTCTTAAGACACGCGTTTTGCGTGAAAAGGGTCATTCTAAATTACCTTTATTGTGTGTGTTAGTAAATGAGTGGGTGTACCCTACCCCATGCCCTATATGCATCTAAAATATGCTTCTGGGCTGTGGGCTACCATGATAGTGTACCGGAAAAGAGTTTATTGACAGTGGATATATTATGTTATTTATGGACTATTGTTTTTTTTTTTTTTTGTTTAGTGAAAGGGAATGGATGCTGCTCACCTCATTTGGTGTTAAGGCCAGTAAGTCACCTGGTTTTTTAAGGCAATTCTCTTCAGTGAGAGTCAACAACATTTTTCATTTGCATTTTAACTAGAATTCAAGTATCCAAGAATATTCTTAAGAATCTTAATTTTCTCAGGAAGAGACTTTGGAACAATGGAACAAAATGCAAGTGCTTAAAGGTGTTGAAACAGGTGTCTGCTAAATTAATAAATGTAAATATCACGTGAATTAAGTCTATCTACAATTAAGTTACCTTGGACCTTGATTATAAGTTAATGTGTTCATATAATGTCGTTGGTTATATAATTGCTTGCATATTTTCGATTTTAAAAGGAGCAATATACCGACGTATACACAGTCACAGTTGAGGTTGAAACCACTGTTGTAAGCAAAATTACAGCACCCTTTCCTGTGGTTTTCTTTTGGCTGGCATCACAACAAGTCTTCTCCAACCACATGACCACGAAGTGTTAACAATTCAAGACCCATGGTGTGACTCTGTGAGAAGTCCTGTATCGATTCCCTTAATGGGTTGCAATGAGAAAAAACCTTCTTGCCACCTTTAACAAGGTGTTGTGATTTATGACCACTGCATGTTTTACAAAATTAATTCTAAAAGGAGGCCCCTGTGAAGTTTAAAACGGTACTCAATAATTTCAGTAGTAAAACTTTAGAATATCCATAAATTTCAGTGTTGTAGTCAAGACTTTTTTCACCCAGTTGGTTGAGATGAATCTCCTACAGTTATTTTCAAATAAATAAAATGCATCTAAATACAATATTTAAAAATATACTGTTTCTTTTGTGATAAAAATTTATATCAGGAGTTATAGGCCTACTTTTTGATTTTGCTGTGACATGTTTCTTGCAAAAAAGTCAGTTGCAAACAAAGGAAGAAGAATTTTTTCCACAAATTTAAATATATAAAGGGTGATTGGAGGCAAAACTAAAAGAGTTACTGATGTTATTTTTATGAAGTTTACTGATGTAACTATTTTACATTATTCAGCATCCATCAAATATGTTACCTACTTGTTTAAATTGAGCTAATACATAAAATATTCATGAGCAAATAAGCATTCAGCAGCCACATCCAATAGTTAAATGATTTTTTGACTTCCTAAATGTTGCCTTATTCTTCTATATGTTTACATTCAGCTTTCAAGCTTCCTTGAACAGCTCAGTCCAAATCACCTGGCAGAAATCATAAATCATGAATCATGGCTGAACATGTGATTCATAGAGATATAAAATTTGTGCTTGAACCAATGAGTCTGTGACTTTTGTGTACGTAATAACTAGAGTCTGGCTGTACTTGCTCTCCACTAGCCTGACAGAAATTGCATTATATTCATCTTGCATGATCAGAATAAAGTTAGAGCAGCATGGCAGATGTGTACTAGAACTCCACCAGTAAGACAAGCACAGTGTAATTGTCTACTAGCCTGACAGATGTATGCTGTGTTCATGGATTTTTTTTTTTTAAGCTGTTCAGAAAGAGAGATGCCAGATCCACCTTGTGTTTGAGCTGCAGTCGGGTTCAGTCCCTTCAGCTGGTTTGAGCCCTTGCATTCTGCACATATAACAGAACATCTCAGCAGAGCTGGATAAGGGCCTCTTGCTGTGCTTGTCATGTAAAAATTGGGCCTTTCATTCCAACAGAAATATTACAAGAAAGAGTGTCAGCTGGATATAGAGAAAAGAGTTTTTATTTACTCAAAACTATACACTGTTGGTGTGTATATGCCATGTTTTGCTTGGATAACAGTGGAACATATGGTTCAAAACAAAGATTCTACATGTGTGCTTTAATATTTTTTTGTATATTCTTTGGTTCATTGACAAAAATACAGATTTCAGTTGGTTTCAGCTTCTGTTGTTAGACCATTATATCTATATTGACCTTAAGTTTTTACTCTTGCCTTGTGCCCTTAGAGCAGTTTCCAACACTAAAGTTATAATTGCATGATTTGCATGTATGAAAAAGACTTTTGCTAAGATTGTTATGATTGTGTGCTGTACATCTGGGATACTGATTTTTTAAGCCCTGCAGTGTCTTGCCTTGGTGCTGTTCCCATGATTAACAAGCAGTAAGGCAAACATTGTTTTCATATCGCTATCACCAATATTAATTTACTCAGTTTAAGTTTCTGGAACATTTATTTTCATTTTCTTTGTTTTCTGTATCGCAGCGTTCTTTTCTTGCTTCCCTCCAAAGCAAACTCCAGTGATTCTTCTTAATCACTATTAATATATCTGTTCAGGAATAATCTTCCTTTTATTTCATATTTGTCAGTATTTCCATATCGTAAAATGAGGATATACAGGAATTAATTTTAAACTATACTGTATATTCACATTATTTTTGCATAAATTTTGCACATACGTGTATACTGGGTACTAAGCCAATGTACCACCATTAGTAAATTCTCAAACCTGCTGTTTGCATTTTAATGGAAAATGTGCTCATTCGGGTTTTTCTTGTGTCGTCCATGACTGTTTTGCTTATTGACTTTTTTCTAAATGAAATTCAAAGATGCAGATATTCCTTAAGAAATATGGAAATTAGTAGTAGAAGTGAGAAATAATAATAAATAATTCTAGTTTCTGAGTGATTACTTTCTTGTTGATCAAGGCTAGAGGTTACTTTACAGTTGTGTGTGAAACCCTTGATTTAGCATTACCTCCAGTGATCTATCATGGTGTGTAAGATGTGTCTGAGCATCAGGGGAGGCCTCGCACTTGGCAGCCTGCAGCCACAACTCCGAATTGAGGGAATGATGAATTGTAGATAGGCGATGAGGAGCACAGAGTTCGGCTGGAGATGGCACAAGCAAGAAAAACCATTAAAAGGAGAAAAAGTTTCTATTCGAAACAGAAGTAATGATCAGAGTGAGAGCTGTGATGGGAAGATGAATCTGTTGTATCAGTAGCTGGCAGCATCATTGCAGGTCAGATCTGGGACAGTTTGACGCAGCAAATTATTCACTTGGTGCCATTTTAACTGCATTATCGTTTCACTGCAATCTAAAGTGGACCTCACATTACTGGCCTGGGGAGATTGAAGATGTTGCATTCAGTGCACAAAAATGCATTGTATTTTGGTCACAAGTTAAATTTGTGCATTTAGAATGAAAATGTTTTTGCAACTTAAAATTGGAATGGATTGTTTTCTATATACACCAGTGATGAATGTCTATAAGGCAGGAATTTGGTATGGCAATAAATTGTCTTTTTTCACAGATGAGAAACCCAGTTGAGATCTTTTTAATATATCATTGTCAGTGTTTACCAGTGTGTGACTTTGGCTGTTGTGGGGATATTTATGAAGAAGTGATTTATTCAGAAATCATTTATTGTATTACAGAAAGAGTCTAATGTGACCAGTTATGGGGTTGAGGGAGCCCCATTGGCAGGATCTAGAATCCATTTTTTTCTAAACCAAAAATAGACTTTTTTGGGGTACAACAAAACAAACCACACTCTCCAAGCCATCCTGCCTAGTCCTCAGGCCACCTTTTAAGTCTGTTAAATCTCCCTCAGGTGGATGAATACAATACATCGTTATTGTATTAGGGCAGGGGCGAGCCCTTGAGAGCTTTCCATCATGCATCTCCCGCCTCCTGCCCTAGGTTGCACCACCCACTCGTTCACACTATGTAAATTTGCCACAGTGACAGTTTAAACATACATATGGGATCATAAGCATTTTTTCTAATCGTGTTTTGAATTTACTGTAAATTATTGGGCTGCCTGTTGTTTTACAGTATTCGACTTTTTATTAAACAAATTCAGTAAACTGACTCAAATGTTACAGTACTTTTTTATTTCATTGTCTGTATGCTAATCCATGTAATTTTAATCACATTGACACAACTGAACAAACAGCGGAATAAATAATGATACAAGTGAAATAAGGATGAACAATGCCATGTCAATCTCAATAATGCCTAAAAATCTTTGCCATTTATTGACACCTACTGTATATATAAGAATGAAGGAGTATTGCTTGCTTAAACATGAAATTGTAACTGTCTTTCTTCTTGCTAAATTTTTGATGTATGGTAGTAGTACATATATGTTCAGTGATCACTTTATTAGCTACACCTACCTTGTACGGGGTCGATCCCCTTCTTCCCTTAGAGATGACTTTTTGTACACCACTGTTGTACTGAGTTGTTTTTTTTTTTTTTTTTGCATTGTGGCCTTCTTTTTAGCTTTAACGAGACTGGTCATTCTCCTCTGACCTCTCATTAAGAAGGTGTATTTTTCAGACAGAAGTGCTGCTGAGTTGATTTTTTTTAAAAGCATTCTCTGTAAATTCGAGATACTGCAGAATGTGAAAATCTCAGTACTGTGGCTTTTTCTTAGATGCTGGAACTACCAAATGTGGCACCAACAGTGATACTACTTTCCAAATTTTCTGTCATGCCTCCTTTATATTCTGATTATAGATTATACAATGATATAGATTATACAGATTATAGATTATTCAGAAATAATTATATATAGTGAGTTGCAGCTACATGATTCACTGGTGAACCTATTATAGTGGCCACAGACAATTTAACAAATTTAGCAAATCACTCTTATCTAGGGAGTGCTTTAAGCACTGATGCACTTTAATTGCAAAGAAACTTGAATCTTCACCCTAAACACAGATCTCTTGCTGACTGAAAAAAGAAAAAAGATGTTCGTGCAGGATTTGCCAATATTCAGCTCATCTCTCTTGCACTTATAATACAAATACTCCCATTGCTGTGTTTAAAACGAATTATTGCACTTTACTTTCAGGGCAAAGAATATACATTTAGTTTCATTTTACAATGAAAGTGTATTCATGGCTTCTGGAAAACTATAGGTATGTCTTAATGGTAACTTCACTCATCTACCCATTATCACACAGAGTGTGTAGTACTGATTGTGTTTTCCATATCAGCCAATGAGCTCATGTGACTGATGATCATGTTTTTCATCTGCTTGCTTAGTGCAATAGGACAACTCAATTCTAGTAATTTTTTTTCCAATTTTATTACTGCAAACGTAAAAGGACAAACTTTGGCAGTCGTTCCCTAACCTCCATCTTTTTGTGTGCTAAAATCCTGGTCTGTTTTAATAACTTCATTAGCCTAATAAAGTTCTTATATCCAAGCCCTTTGGCATAAGTTAATACAAATGAGTTTCTGTCAAACGGATTTTCAGTGGGAAGAGGTTGCCAACGAGATTGTTGCCTTTGCCCCTCACTATTAGACCGTGTGATGAAACCTTTTTCAGAAGTTATCAGGTGGACACAGTGGCACAGCGGATAGCACTGCTTTTTCATAGCCCCTGGCCTCTGCAGGAGAATGTGGAGTTTGCATGTCTTCCCTTCGCTCCTGTTGGTTTCCCCCCACAGTCTAAAGACATATCTTTAGTGTCGTGGCAGCCTGAGTGAAATTCCGAGGATTAGTGAAGCATGATTATTATTAGGCATAATAAGCTGATATATGACTTAAGAGAAGGAGAAGAGGAACATTGTATTTCAGTGTATGCCGATGATATATTCTTGTATGTTAGAAACCCTGCAACACCAACCCCATCAGTTCTATGGGTGATTAAACTAAACTTTCATGTTATGAAATTCAGCTCTACATTGTTAGCTATGCAGTTGAATAGCCCTCCTAATTCTTATTGGTTCTATCTATTGGTTCTATCCCTTTTAACTGTCAAGTTGGTTTTAGGGATCTGGGAATTTTTGTCACCCCTGAAATTAATGCTGAAGAAGAACTGCTGACATTAATTTAAAAAAGTCAAACAGGGTTTGGTTGTGTAGCTCTCTCTACCTATTTCACTAATGTTTCGGAGAATTAATGTTGTTATGATGAATATTTTTCCAAGTCTGCTATGCTTGTTGTAGAGTTTACCATGTTACTTGTCAGCTGACTGTAAAAAAAAAGAAAAATGTAAATACCTTGATTTTAAGATTTATTGGGGAAAAAACAAACAAACAAAAAAAAAACTAAATATAATATAGTAGTGTGCTTTCTGTACTCAATATAAGATTCTTCTATTGGGTTGCACAATTAAAACAAATAATTATATATATATATGATTATTATATATATGGTTCGAGGTTAAGCTGGATTCTCCTTGGGTTTGTATAAAGTCAGCTTCATGCTACAAGACTGTTAAGATCTCTGGTTTTTATTCAGGAGTTCTGTACGATTCCATCTTTATCAGATAGTTTTGTCGTATTCAACATTCTTATAGTTGGATAGACGTTAAGAGATACACAAACTGTTATTATGGTCTACTGCTCCTCTCAACCCAGATCTCTTCCACAACTTAATCAAAATGGGATCAAGAAATGGTTATCTGGCTGTTGGACATATCATATTTATATGGAGATGAAACAAAGTTTCAACCACCTAACAAATAATTTTGGTTTACCCATTATAGACTTATAAATAACTGTGACATTTTATTGCAGTCCTAGAAAAAATAGAATACACTGTGGATAGAATTACAGCAACTAAAGTTGAAAAATACCTCATTGCATTGCAAGGTTCCTGAAGTATCATCTCTGCATTATATAGTGTTTCAACAAGGGTTCTTATGATGTACTGGTTCTTATGATCCATTGAGGGTGACATGGGAACAGGACCTTGGGTTGTTTTTTTAGTGATGATGAATGGCTGTCTATACATGCTAAAGTATTCCCTACCCACACCTCCCTCAGCATCCAGCCACGAAACTTCAAACTCATTGATAGAATCTGCCTTAATCCACTCATCTTCATAGGATCTTCCAGGGACCATCTGAGCTGTCTTTAAAATGTAAAGCCATTCAAGGGACTTTAATACATTTATTTTGGGAATGTGATAAAATTCCAGTCTACTGGAATGGGATTAACACAACTATTCAAAAAACCTTCAACAGAAAGTTTCATTTGTCCCTTATTGTTCAAATGAATTCTGGAACGCTTGGACACCCTTCTGGAACTTATGTGGCATGACCATACCTATGAAATATTGCTGTCACTCAGTATTGTTTGTAAAACTAGTTAAAAAATACTGATCTGCTGTGTAGGTAGCGAGACCTCAAATTGTGAAATGTGTATTCTGCACTCATTCAGCTGAACAAAGGTAAATTCAAAACCAATACAATTGGGCCTTGTTGACAAGCTTTGAAAATGTCATTCACTATTAGGTCAAAAGCTGTGGACATTTGTTAACAACAGTGACTGTAACTGACAAGTGACATCATTATGAAATTACTGAATGTAATAAAAAAAAAATCTGTGTGCATATATTTTCATTTCACCTAAATGGTTTCAGTTAGGGGGCACAGTGGTGCAGCGGGCTTGGCCGGGTCTTGCTCTCTGGTGGGTCTGGGGTTCGAGTCCTGCTTAGGGTGCCTTGTGATTGACTGACGTGCCGTCCTGGGTGTGTCCCCTCCCCCTCCAGTTTTACGCCCTGTGTTGCTGGGTTAAGCTCTGGCTGGCCATGACCCCCCTCGGGACAAGAGGCTTCTGCCAGTGTGTGTGTGGTTTCTGTTATGAAAATATTTACATTTCTTCATAGTCTGGTGCTTTTCTCCAAATTGACATACATCTCTGATAACAACAGAGTGAATTATAGAATAGGAGAGAATTGAATTCAGACATTTGATCTAGCTAATAATTACAGTTAATTTGTCTCATACGAATATATAAACCAACATGCATTACACTCCACACACACACACACACACACACACACACACACACACACACACACACAGGTGTACACGTTTATCAAACACACCAGATATCAGGGGAGAAGTGACCCAGAAAGAGATGAGTTTAGAAACCCTTCTTGAATGCTGAGAGTGATTTAAGTTGAATTTACCCAAACACCTCTGATTATTGTAAATCATTGGTGTATTTCAAACAATGACTGAAATAATAATGTCATAATAAAAAGTCTGAAAAGTTTAGTCTTAAAATCAAATAATAATAACTAAAATAATGTAAGAGTTAGTTTTATGTAAAACTATTATTGAAGCAATATGTGTGAGGGGGCAACCCCAGAGCTTATAGCTGCATTTCAGCCTAGCATCTTTCTTCTTTGTCCTCGTTCATCCACATGGATGCATCAGACTTCACACAATAGCTTCATACTTCTATGATTTTGTAGCAATTAAAAAGGTTTGTATACTTTATAATGATCTATGCAGCGCTTTTATTATTTTAGTAGCAAGAAGTACATTTTATTCACCTCACAGAGCATTATGCTGAGCCAAACTGAGAATAAAAACACAAATGTAGAGCTTGAGCAATGGACATTCAGTAAGTAGCACAGTTTTTTCTGTGCATACATTTCAAAAGGGAAATCCTAACATCGGTGCAATACTAGGTTTTTTATAATGTGCATATAATTAGCAGGAAAAAAATAATGCTGGACAAAAACATGTTTGTACAGAGTATCCGTATTCTATAGAACTTTTTCTACATTTAACTGACCAAAACACAATCATCATCATACATTACTGAAGGAAAACAGATCCCATCAAAAAAAAAAAACCTAATATACACACACAGATAATAATATTGTCCAGGTATATATTATGTTACTTTTTACATGTAAGAGCAAATGCCTCTATGCACACGTTGTGAAATAACAAAACCACTTTTAACCATTAAAGCTTCAAAAATGTGCATAATTAGAAAATATTTACTTTTATTCCAGTTTTCAGGCCCTGTATGCTGTATGCCATGCTTCATGAAGAAAAAAAAGTTTTTGGCTGTTTTCTATTAATCTTCACCTAAGTTCACAAATTTATTACAAATTACTCATTTTACTTGTTAAAAAAAGATTACATCACATACTTACCTTCAAATGAATAGACCAAGACATAACACTGACTTTGAAAGTAAAAGGTTTTGCAGTTTAATGCACTGTTAATGATAAAATGGAATAAAATATATAAGTTCTTCCCCTGAAAATGCCTGCAAGTCTATCACAAACAATAAAAATCTCCATTATGCTAAATCTTTAAACAGCAAACCCAGTGTTAAATAATGGTGAAAAATACATGAGTTTCTTGCTCCAGATTGCTTCAGCTCCCAGTTCCAATCTGTCTTTTATTCATTTTAACTTATTCTAAAAATGTTCCATTTAGTTCAAAGTGCAAACTGCAGTTACACAAAAATATTTCAATAAACTCAACTGATTCGCACACTGAAACCTAAGAAACGTGAAATACAGCTAACATAAAATAACAGAAAGACTTGTTTGACATTTTTGGCTGGAAATACCTTTACCAGGTATAATAATAGACAAGAATTGTCTAAAGACAGACTCAGAAGGGAAAAAATATCAAAACTAATGCTTACCACTTGAGAGGCTGGTCTTTTTTTATGAATTTTCATTAAATTACTGATTTATAATAATACTGATGCATATTTACTGATTTATAATATTGAATTACTGTATATTGACACAAATCTTGTGCTTCGACATTCAGTCATTTCAAGACACAGAACAGTGTGGAAAATGGAAATTTATACTTGGAGGTACGGGAATTCTCCATGTCAGCCTCACACTGTCACTGTAGTGCCACGTGAATCAAGGCTCTCACGTTTCACTGTATACCGTTGTCAAGGTAGGCTTGATGTGTTACAGTATTACACTGGAACTTTCTTGTGGTATTGTTACATTGCACATAGGCCCTAAAAGAGAAAGGTGACACATGTTTTCAGCTAATATAATGCTGGAATGTAATATATACTATTGCTCTACCTGTAAGTAATAGGTGTCAAACACCAACCAATAATATGTGATAATAAAAAAGTTCACTTCATACAGCTAAGATTCCTTTCTTCAGAAACAAGAAACCACCTTTGTTTTGGGAGCAAAATTAATTAATTTGCACATAATATTGAACACTGTTAATTAACATTGGTTCATGTGGTCTAAAGAAACAAACTAACTGCACTTAAGAATCACACATCTGCATCTCAGTTTCTCTTTCTGCTAATGTAATGAAAACATTGTATTTTCTATGAGATGTGCGTTGCTTTGGAGAAAAGCTTCTGCTAAATTAATAAATGTAAATTTAATTTTCCCTAAAATGCTGATGAATATTGAAATGATCAGAAGTGTCCACAGTATAGACCACTTTTTGGTGGTCTATAGCAGGCATGTGCATTGAAAACCTGTTTAAAATGAAAGTAACAATTACAGTAATACTCCAAGATAAGGCTATTTGTCTTGCAAGAGTTTGACTTTACAAGAAGTTTAATTTAATACACCTTTTTCACTTTACACAACATTTCCTTGCATTTACATGCACCAGATTTGGATTTTGCTCACCTTCCAATAACTAATCAGTGTGATACATTCACATTTCTTAATTTATCAGATCATTGTCTGCAAAGCGCCTTAGAATGACTGCTATTATTTGGCAGTCCTAGATGACATTATGCTATATTACTACACTGCAGTAAACACCATAAAATCATTATTCCATTTATATTGTAATGACCCGTGTCACTGAGAGGTGTCATGTTTGAGCAGAAAAAGATGTTTATTGTAAATAGTTGGGAACTGTGGGTAAAATGTGAAATAGTTGTTCAACCAGTGGTGGGACTCATGGGGAATAAGGGTTGAGTGCCTGTGGCCAGTGTGAGAAGGAGAGGGAAAAAAAAATTTGAAAAGTGCCTGGAGGAAATCCACACAAATGTGGGGAGACATGGACCAGATTAACTCATATGGGGTGCTTTTTTTTTTGATAAACTGCACAGAGTCACAGCAGAATACACAGACAGTGTACCTAGAAGTTATGTCCACATACATAGAAAGCTGAGGGTCAAAAGGTTACAACTTATCTCAGGTATGATCATGTAGCAGTTTCTAATACCTTCCAGAAGGAAGTCCAGATATTCATTCATTATTAGAATCGTCATGAAAATCAAATGTCAGTTTTTAAAGGGGGAGAAATGTATACTTCAGTTATCCACATATTTACAGAGAGAACTTCTAGGTAGAACCACAATATTGAAATATATTTCTTTGCCAGATGTGTAAGAGCAGTTAGTCCACCTACCATAACATGATTGAGAAAGGAGTTCGGATTGTGATTTAACAAGAAAGTAGCTGACTGAACTTGAAGACCAACCGCCATGATGGACGAGACATACCTTGCTGAACTGGGAAATCGAGTTGTCATGCAGAAACAATTCTAGTATTACTTGTAAACTGACTTAGAAGTGTTGTTTAATCTGGAATGCCCACTGGCACTTGGACCCCCAGAAGCTTATTTTTTTTCCTCCCTGAACTTTCAATTGGAAGTGTTTTCTTTCTTTCCTCCGTGGCCAGTAGGCATACTTATAGCATAGATAAATGCATTGATAATGTATTACGCTTGTCTGTAGTCAAGTGTCTTCTGTGTTTCTTTGCCTAATGTATTTGTTTTTTTTGCCTTATTCCTGGGTTAAAGCGCTGTGTCACTACGTAAGAAGAGCACGCTATAAAAATTAATTGAATTTAATTGAATTAATTACTTTGGGATTATGGGGTTCGGGGCTCGTTGCTACGGGCTGTTTGTTCCCTGTATGACCGGAGCAGGAACTTGGTTCGCATTGCCGGCAGTAAGTCAGACCTGTTCCCGGTGCATGTTGGACTCCGCCAGGGCTGCCCTTTGTCACCGATTCTGTTCATTATTTTCATGGACAGAATTTCTAGGCGCAGCCAGGGAACGGAGGGTGTCTGTTTTGGTGGCCGCGAGATCTCGTCTCTGCTTTTTGCGGACGATGTGGTCCTGTTGCTTCATCGAATCAATACTTACAGCGTGCACTGGAGAGGTTTGCAGCCGAGTGCAAAGCAGCGGGGATGAGAATCAGCACCTCCAAATCCGAGGCCATGGTTCTCAGTTGGAAAAAGGTGGATTGCCCCCTCCGGGTTAGGGGGGAGTTGCTCCCTCAAGTGGAGGAGTTTAAGTATCTCGGGGTCTTTTTCACGAGTGAGGGAAAAATGGAGCGGCAGGTTGACAGACGGATCGGTGCGGCGTCCGCAGTAATGCGGTCATTGTACCGGTCTGTGGTGATGAAGAGGGAGCTGAGTCGTAAGGCGAAGCTCTCAATTTACCGGTCGATCTACGTTCCTACTCTCACCTATGGTCATGAACTCTGGATCATGACCGAAAGAATGAGATCGCGGATACAAGCGGCAGAAATGAGTTTCCTCCGCAGAGTGGCTGGGCGCACCCTTAGGGATAGGGTGAGGAGCTCAGTCACCCGGGAGGAGCTCGGAGTAGAGCCGCTGCTCCTCCGCATCGAGAGGAGCCAGTTGAGGTGGCTCGGGCACCTGTTCCGGATGCCTTCTGGACGCCTCCCAGGGGAGGTGTTCCGGGCTTGTCCCACTGAGAGGAGGCCTCGGGGCAGACCCAGGACACGTTGGAGAGACTATGTCTCCCAGCTGGCCTGGGAACGCCTTGGGGTTCCCCCAGAGGAACTGGAGGAGGTGTGAGGGGAGAGGGAAGTCTGGAGGACTCTGCTCGGACTGCTGCCCCCACGACCTGGCCCCGGATAAAAGCGGAGGAAGATGGATGGATGGATGGATGAATTAATTGCCAAAAAAGATTTTTTTTTTTTTTTTTATTGGAAGATTTCTTGGAACAATTGCATGTACCCCAGTCCAGCAAGCTTGTGTTGTATCACATTCCCAGAATAAATATATCAAAGTTACAGGAGAGGCTTTGCATTTAAAGCACTACTGAGATGTCCCTGGGAACATCCTGTGAAGTCGAACTGGAGTGAGGTAGATTCTGTGTATGAACTTGTTCTTGAATGCTGAGTGACGTGCACACAGGGAAGGCTCTAGCACCAATAGGTGACCTTTCACAACTACAAAAGGACATGTCCAGGTCCTGCTCCCAAGTCTCCAATGTGGGTTGTATTTATTTGTGAATTTATTCTGTACTTTCTTAGCAGACGCTTTTCTCCAAAGCTACCTCCGACAAACTCTCAGTAGTGTTATCAGCCCACACACTTTATTCACCATGGTGACTAACACTGCGAGATACACTACTTAAAATGGGTCACTCATCCATACATCAGTGGAACACACACACACACACACACACACACACACACACACACACACAGACACAGTCTTTCTGTCACTCACACACTATTGGGAACCTGAACAGCATGTGTTTGGACTGTGGGAGGAAACCCACACAGACACAGGGTGAACATGCAAACTCCACACAGGCTGAGTGGGGATTGAACCCATGTCCTCTCACACGACATTTATTGTATATATTGTATACATACAATAAGCAAGAATATATATATATAAAAATTAAAATTTCCCCACTCACCCCCCCTTTTTGCGGGCGGTCTTACTCCTTCAAGCTTGGGTCCTCTCCCAGAGGCCTGGGAGCTTGAGGGTTCTGCGCAGTATCTTAGCTGTTCCTAGGACCGCGCTCTTCTGGACAGAGATCTCGGATGTTGTTCCCGGGATCTGCTGGAGCCACTCTCCCAGCTTAGGGGTCATAGCCCCAAGTGTTCCGATTACCACGGGGACCACTGTTGCCTTCACCTTCCACATCTTTTCTAGCTCCTCTCTCAGTCCTTGGTATTTCTCAAGCTTCTCATGTTCTTTCTTTCTGATGTTGCCATCGCTTGGGATTGCGACATCTATCACTACGGCTTTCTTCCTCTGTTTGTCCACCACTGCTATGTCCGATTGGTTAGCCATTACCAGTTTGTCAGTCTGGATCTGGAAGTCCCACAGGATCTTAGCTTGGTCATTCTCGACCACCCTTGGGGGTGTATCCCACTTTGATCCTGGGACTTCCAGCCCATACTCGGCACAGATGTTCCTGTACACTATGCCAGCCATTTGGTTATGGCGTTCCATGTATGCCTTACCCGCTAGCATCTTACACCTTGCTGTTATGTGCTGGACTGTCTCAGGGGCATCTTTGCACAGCCTGCCCCTGGGGTCCTGCCTGGTGTGGTAGACTCCGGCCTCTATTGATCTTGTACTTAGAGCTTGTTCCTGTGCTGCTATGATTAGTGCCTCTGTGCTGTCTTTCAGTCCAGCTTTGTCCAGCCACTGGTATGATTTTTCGATATCAGCCACGTCTTCAATCTGCCGGTGGTACATACCGTGCAGGGGTTTGTCCTTCCATGACGGTTCCTGTTCTCCCTCGCCCTCCTTCTCGGGTTTCTGCTACCTGAGGTATTCACTAAGCATCTCATCAGTCGGGACCATCTTCCTGATGTAGTCAAGGATCTTTGTTGTTTCATTCTGGATAGTGGCTCTGACGCTCACTAGTCCTCAGCCTCCTTCTTTCCGCTTAGTGTACAGCCTCAGGGTGCTGGATTTGGGGTGAAACCCTCCATGCATTGTCAGGAGCTTCCTTGTCTTGATGTCAGTGGCTTCTATCTCCTCTTTTGGCCACCTTATTATGCCAGCGGGGTATCTGATGACCGGCAGGGTGTAGGTGTTGATAACCCGGACCTTGTTCTTCCCATTCAGCTGACTTCTCAGGACTTGCCTTACTCTCTGCAGGTATTTGACGGTTGCTGCTTTCCTTGCGGCCTCTTCATGATTCCCATGCGCCTGCGGGATTCCAAGGTACTTGTAGCTGTCCTCAACATCGGCTATGTTGCCTTCTGGTAGTACAATCCCCTCAGTTCTGACTACCTTCCTTCTCTTTGTTACCATCCGGCTACACTTATCCAGTCCGAATGACATTCCGATGTCATTGCTGTAGATCCTGGTGGTGTGAATCAGGGAATCGATGTCTCGTTCACTCTTGGCATACAGCTTGATGTCATCCATATAGAGGAGGTGACTGATGTTTACTCCATTCCGTAGTCGGTATCCGTAGCCAGTCTTGGTGATGATCTGGCTGAGGGGGTTCAGGCCTATGCAGAACAGCAGTGGGGACAACGCATCTTGGTAGATGCCGCACTTGATGGTGACTTGCGCAATTTGCTTGGAGTTGGCGTCTAGGGTTGTTTTCTACTGCCCCATTGAGTTCCTGATGAAGGCTCTTAGTGTCCTGTTGATCTTGTATAGTTCTAAGCATTCCAGGATCCATGAGTGAGGCATCGAGTCATAGGCTTTCTTGTAGTCAATCCAGGCGGTGCACAGGTTAGTCTGTCTGGTCTTGCAGTCTTGACTGACTGTTCTGTCTACCAGTAGCTGCTGTTTTGCTTCTCTGGTGTTTCTACCAATTCCTTTCTGGGCCCCACTCATGTATTGAGCCATATGCCTGTTCATCTTAGCCGCTATGATACCTGAGAGCAGCTTCCATGTTGTGCAGAGGCAGGTTATCGGGCGATAGTTGGATGAGACTGCTCCTTTCTGGGGGTCCTTCAGGATCAGGACTGTCCGGCCTTCTGTTAACCATTCAGGGTGGGTCCCATCCATTAGCAGCTGGTTCATTTGTGTTGCCAGGCGCTCATGGAGTGCAGTTAGCTTCTTTAGCCAGAAGGCGTGGATCATGTCAGGGCCTGGTGCTGTCCAGTTCTTCATACTTGAGACTCCTTCTTGGATGTCTGTCACTGTGATGGTTACTGGGTCCTGTTCAGGGAAGTTGCTGTGGTCCGCTCTTAGATCCACTAGCCACTGTGCTTTGTTGTTATGTGATGCCTCCTTCTCCCATATGTTTTTCCAGTATTGCTCAGTCTCCAACCTTGGTGGGTCTGCTCTCATGTTATTACCCTGCCACTGGGAGTACACTTTGGATGGTTCTGTGGAGAACATCTGGTTTATTCTTCTGCCCTCTATCTCTCTTGTGTACCTCTTCAGGCGGTTAGCCAAGGCTGTGAGTCTTTGCTTTGCAGTTTCTAAGGCCTCAGGTATAGACAGCTTGCTGTACTTCTTAGGCAGGGTTTTCATCACAACTTTCTGCAGTTCCAATAGCTGGCTAACTTCCCTTCGTGCTGCCTCGATCTTGGCCTCTAGCTTTCTTTTCCATGGAGGATACTGCTTCTTATGCTTGGTATTCATCTTGTATCCAAGCATCTCAAGGATCACTGTTGCTGTGTTGTATATCAGCTGGTTGGTCTCGGTGATGGTCACAGTAGGGATTGTTCGTAGTGCTGCATTCACATCTTCTAGTAGACTTTCAGTAGATACTTCACTTGGTCTTGGTAATCGGCCACAGGGGCTCCAGGTGTCCTTCTTAGCCATGATCTTATCTCTTAGGTCAGCTGCTCTTGCATTCAGTTTACAAGGGCTCATTGTTCTTGGGGCTTGGTACCCAATCTCAGAGTGTTGGGGATGATGATATCTTGTGGATGTTGTAACACTGAGCTACTAGTTGTTTAGGCGTTAGTCTTGATGTTAGGTTTCGAAGTATCCATAGGTCCCACATCCTCTTCATGTAACCCCTTTCACTGGGGTTACTTGTGTAGTAGCATTCCAGCAGTTCCCTATTCTCGTCTCTTGTCCATGCATGCCTTGTTCTAGTTCTAGTTCCAGTAGCCCACTTCCACTTATATATATATAGACACACATATATATATATAGATATAATTTAATTTTAATATATATATATATATATATATATATATATATATATATATATATATATATATATATATATATAAAATATGTATATATTATATATAAAAATTATATATATTTATATATATATTTATATATAGCTACAACTGGGGGGTGTGGTGGCGCAGTGGGTGGGACCGGGTTCTGCTCTCCGGTGGGTCTGAGGTTTGAGTCCCGCTTGGAGTGCCTTCCAACAGACTGGCATCTTATCCTGGGTGTGTCCCCTTCCCCCCTGTGTTGCCGGGTTAGTCTCTGGCTTCCCGTGACCCCGTATGGGACAAGCAGTTCAGAAAGTGTGTGTGTGTGATTGTGATTGTTTTATATATACATATATCCCATGTTATGTAAGGGGTGACAATATTGTGTAATTGTTCATGTTTACTTGCCATATACCTTAAATCAATGAATGAAGTACATTATACATGTATATCCACAGAGTAAAATAGTAATTACCAGATAAAGAATAAATAGGAGTTTTTATCTATGCTTGAAATTGTATTTACTTGAGTTGTGACAGGGGAACATCAAGTGGAGTAGCAAATTCCATCATTTGGTTTCAGGAAATGTTAGCAAATATGTGTATGTGTGCTATTCTCACTCTTGCACAGATGCAAACTCTTCTGGTGAAATTTGTAGAAAAGTGACTGACATTGAAGAATGAGCCTTCTCCAGAGTCCTGGCCTGCTCTCTAGCTTTAAGGAATGCAGTACTCAGTATTTAACATTCCTTGAAGAGGAACAGCAGACATCTGTGTAGATGTAATGTTCCTTCAATGAAGTATTTCAATTAAGTTGGCTGTCTGTGACAAATGTACTGTGAAGGCTCCAGTGACTCCACAGTAACACAAAAACCACATGATTTTATTTTATATTGGCTATGTTAGAGCTGAAATCCGTATACTTTTATCTGGCTTTAGCTCTTCTCTTCCAGATAGGATAGTCTGAATGGTTTGTTCAGTTTTTAATGTGTTGCATGTGACTGGATAAATAAATGATTCAGGAACAAGGAAAAGGAACAAATACAGTATTTGGCATAACCCAACCCTTGTTTAGTTGGTGTAGGCATGCATTAGGTAGACAGAAACTTCAAAACTGTTTTGACTCATCCCACTGTTGCTTTACACATTTTCAGTGCATATGGTTTTATTTACTGTGCAATGATACTGTCATTCTCCCAGGCTGGCATTACCAACTGCAACTCATTGTATGCAGCAGTGCTGCTGAACTATTTATTTCCCTTCAGTTGTCCCTGGTATTCATCAAAAATGTGTAGTGTTTTTTATTGCTGTGTAGTTCACATTATCATTTGGATCTTATATATAAAAGTTGGAAGCAAGAGGGTTGGTGATAGAGATATTAGAGACAATACATATCTATATACTGTAATTAAGTATAGTAAAAAAAAAAAAAGTTAAGTTATAAAAAAAGTTCTCATCTTTTTATGGTATTTTCCACTTATGAATGGCCTCATTAGTTGTACCGTGTCTGGTTTTGCATTTGTTATTCTGAACGCTATTTTGTCTCCTGTTCAGTACTGCATGGTCAGCTGACTTCATAATCATTACAGGGAAAATGCAAATTTTATTGCACATTTGTTTTAAAAATGTCCTCCCAAAAACCACATGGGCTTAGTGTGCATCAGCATGGTGTGCACTATCAGGAATAAATTATCACCATCATATAGGCGTTTTATATAAAGTGTACTCTTGTATATCTGTTCTCCAGACTGTGAGGCTGTCTTGGACCTAAATTGTGCCATTGCCTTAAGCAAACTGACAAGAGTGTCTAGCACTGTGTGAGAATGTTTTTGTTTGAAGGGGGATCGTGCTGGCATGTCTATCTTTGGGACTGCCCTACCGTGTCCCCCGTCGTGAGGCAAGTCTAGTGCCAGCAGAGCTGCCAGCTGACAAGATGCACTGCATTGCTGTCACAGGAAGGAATGCAGGATGAATCCTGTTCAACCTGTCCTTACTCTGTTCTTCACATTCTGTACAGTGTAACAACTTCACTGTTGCTCATTTTCAACCCCTTTCTAAGAGGAATCCCTATTAAATATCTTTTAAGTGAAGGACTTGTGAGCAAGTCTGGAAAAAAAGCCATAGATGGTGCTGGGTCATTTAAATACTGGCTTTGTTTTTCTAAGGAAATCAGAATAAATTGAGAACAGATTGAAGGAACTCTGAACCTTGTACCTTAGACCACAACTTATTATATTACTATTAGTAGTGTCACCTTTTATGCTCTCGTATGCTACAGGGGAAACATCTCTGCTGGAAGAACCAGCAGACTCAACAAAACTGTGAAAAGAAGCAGGTTCTGTGATGATTGTAACCCCCAGTTCGGTGCAGGACATCACAGAGACAAGGGTAAAGAGGATGTTATATCCCCATTAATGTTATTGGCTCACATCCCCTCCACAAAGTGATCGCCATGAGATCCTTTAATCACCCGATTGTTCAGTCACGGTGCACACTCATCCATACATCAGTGAAACACAGTCTTTCTGTGTCACTCACACACTAACTAACTAACACACATGCTTCTTACCAACAGCCTTTCATATCAGTCAGTTTACTGTAAACTTAGAAAATGCGCATCAGTATACATCAGTGTAGTCATTAATACTTAAGGAAGTAAAGGAATCCAGAATATGTATCTGAAGAGTACTTTTAAGAATTTTCTTTCAAAACCGTGATTATGATTCATCACTGTACATTTTGTAAATTGTAAATTGACAGTACCTTTCAGGGTTTGAGCAGGGTGGTAAAAATTTGTTGTTACACCAATCAGAGTTTATGTCTCTTCAAAGTTATATCTCGATTTGAGCATTCTCAAAAAATTTTAATCCATTTTGATCCTATGTTGTTTAATTCATAGTTATTAGAATGGTAGTACCATGGTAAGTTGTTCTTAATTCTAAGAAGCCTGGATACAATATAGACCTTTCTCCTGGTTTGCAAGTATTCCGTTTTTGAGAACGCTTTCTTCTCAACATGTACAGTTTGTATCTTGTTTGATTTTTGTACTACCTACCCCACAGTTATGAGAAATGCCTAAGGCAAATTAAAAAAAAAATACGAAAAGCACCCTTCATCTTAGAGCATTACACAAGGAGTGTAAGCAACATCAGAGGCTGCGAGAAAGTATCTTTCTGGAATCTTCGTTCTCAAGTACCCACATAAGCCTCCTCGAAGTGAAAGATTAATCTCTTCTGCTTTCTTTATACACACTTCTTATTTCATGTTTCTTTTTTGTTTCTTTTAATGAAGCACATAATAACAGCACACCTCTGATCTTTGGATAGATTATTATTATATTACTGTGGAGATTTTCAAAGTTTTACTCAAAAGTTTAACAGCAGGCTGTGAGCCTTAGGAGGTACTTACACTATAGAAACTGACTTCTTAGTTATGAGAGGCATGGTAACCATTGATACTGAAGTGCATTTCTTCCTTTCTGTTTGATTATTTTTTCACTATTTTTTTAAATCTGTGTGTGTGCGCTGTACACATGTCACACTATGTATTGTAAACCAAGGGAAAAGTGTACATGGTTTGGTTCATTGAGAGACCAAGGATTTATCCATGAAGCATTTAAATGTGGAGTAACAGGTAACATTGTCTTTGGAGCCCCTTTGAAGGACTTCATTGAAGCACCTTGATTCACATCCTACCTCTTCCTGTCATACCTCTGAACAAGGTACTCACCCTGAATTGCACCAGAAAAAATTGTCTCGGTGCTTGAATAAGTAAACAAGTATAAGTAGCTTTGCATACGAACCTAACATCTTAAGCAGGATTGGGGAAGAGACTTGGCTAAAACTAATAGATAATATTGCATATCTGTTTAGTTTACAGCTCAGAACACAACCAAAACTTTAATAAATCAATTCACTTTATATTTGTAGAGTACTCTTCCCACACAGTGACACAGAGTGCTAAAAAAGGATTAAGGGGATATAACAGATAAAAGGTTGGCTATACATTAAATTACTACAACAATTTTATTAGGTATTAAAACTGTGAAGCAAACCAAGACAAAAAAAAAAAATTAAATTCAAATATTTAAATAACTAAGAAAATAAAATTTATCCTGCGGTCTGTCTTTAAAGTGACAATATCTCAGTGAAGTTTTTAAATATTTTACAACCATTGTATAATACAGATTGAATACTTTCAGACTTCATAAATTACAGCTGGAGCAAGGAAGGTGAATAAACCACCTGCTAGGTTTTATTGTTATAAGACATCAAAAATAAAACTTTTTGAATGAATTATTATGGTAGCACTTTCTGAATACATAGTGCTTTGGAACAATACAATTATTATGCCTGTGATTGTTGTGTTTTTTAAATTATCTCATAGTCCAACGATCATGGTCCAGGAAGGAACCTACATCCAGGACTCTGTTGCTGGTGCTTCTTTAACGAGGGTTAGACAAGAGAATAGTCGGGGACAGGTGAGCGTCAGTCGACTGGTGTTCGTCATTTGAGGAAGCATTCGGGAGCCAGAGTCAAGAGGACGAGAACAAAAAGTCAAGGAACCAGGGGATTTGTGTCCAAGGGAGGAAGGCACAAGAAAAAGCACAGGGAGGCCATACAGAGTTGCAGTTGCTCAAAGGAGGTTTCACAGTCTGTGGGTGTCTGGGCAGCCTCTTTATACCCGGTCTCCGTGATTTGGTGCAGGTGCGGTGGTTGGGCACACAATTGGGGATGTGACACCAGCACGCTGCTTTAAATATACCAGCAATACAGAACTGGTACTTCTGTGAATTGTGGCAGCATTATTTGTTTAAAACATTAGTGTTAAGTTGGAGAATGGAACAGGAAGGAGAATCTGAAATGCAGTCAACGACCTCCTCAAAGTTTTTTTTTTAATATGTTAATATTGTATGTCATTTTTTTATTAACTGTTCAGCTCTGACTCCACTGTGAGCAACTATTACAGAGTGACTCCACACCAAGGGAACAGACTGTCATTGGCAACAGTTCTGAGAAAATTATTGCTATTGACAACCAAAAAAATGTCTCAGGTCTTTGACAATTGTGAGATGTGGAAATATAGCAGTCGTATACATTTAATTAGTCCAATATCTGGCTCTCTTTTCACTCCTTGTTTTCAATCCAAATTCTGTGAAGCAGTTGCTTTGTCAGTCACCTACTGATGAGATAAAATGCAAATAAATAAGGCTTTGAAATTTCTGTGGATGTCACTTCTTGATTTCCCTTCAGGCCATCATGTGTTATCACCCTCTCTTTTCTTTCTTGCAGCTGAGCCTCTGGAGGGGGAAGAGTACCTGGATATATCAGGCATTTTGAGGACCCAGGCTGGCAGATATGAGTGCAAAGCAAGCAATGACGTTTCCAACCCTGATGTTAAATATGTCAACGTTGTCGTCAACTGTAAGTGTCACAAGTGTACAGTAAATTTCTAAGAATGAGTTACTTTATTCCAAACTGGGTATCCTGCTTCTGGCTTGGTGTAAATGAGTGTACCTGTTAAATTTCTACATAAGGATTCTTAAAGATGCAATTGTTAAGTCGTACTTAATGAAACAATAGCATTCTTTATATTTTATTGAGGTTTCAAACAAGTCAGATGAAATGGTTTTTAATCATGAAGACAAAAATAACTGAAAGACCTAGAGTTAGATGGAAGGGTAGAAATGATACATTTCTGAGCATTTTAAGGGTCTGTTGTTCATAATAGAATGTCTGAATAAAAATAAATTTGACACAAAAAAAAACAAGTTTGCAAAAAACCTCTGAAGCCACAGGTGAGTTATTGCAATACTGTTTTGTGCATCTTCAACTTTATAGGGTTTTTCCATCCATCTTTTAAGAAAAGTTTCACTTTCAATAACAACAAAGTAGCAATATTAATACATATGTTACACAGTGCCTTTCTGAATACATGGAATTTTTTTTTTTCTTTCCCAAATGGTTAGTTGGTTGTGTTTCATTCATAGTACATATGGATAATATTGCATTAGATCTTTAGATGATAATTTTTGTAATACAATAGAAATTTAAAGTTTTAGACTCGTGCGGAAAATATGCATTCCAAAGCTATCAAGTTTCATATGCAAGGTAACTTGCATGTTATCTGCTCAAATTTTCTTGTTTATAATTCATCTGTGACAAATATAGATTCAGCAGGTTGTTTCTCTATATAAACAATTAGACTTGTAATCCTTACATTGCATGTTTAGTTCCCAAGATCAGAGCTACTTTTGTGGTCTTAAGCCAAGGTACTTATTTAGAATAGTAATAGAGTAAAATTCAGCTCTATCAATAGGTGAACGTGGCTATTCTTTTTGTGTGGCAGACACTTATTTCTTCCACTGAGTCTCGCACAGTGACCATTTAAAGCAACGTTTTTAGTACCTGGCTCAAGATCAGAATAGCAGAGCCCATACTGGGATCTGAACCAGAATCAATTCTGTTAAAAATCTGCACCTTTACCTACTATACTACCTGCTGTCCTTTTTTAGGGGAAAGGTCGAGGACACAAAGGCAAAAAAGTGGATGATGTGCAAATTGCTTTGGATAAAAGCATTTACTAAGCAAACAAACTGATGGAATTTATATATTTGTGAGCGTATGTGCTTCATCTTTGTCACTAAAAGGGAAACTTATTTCTTAAGAGTTACCTTAGGTCTTGGCCTTAATCTGTGTTCTAGAAATACTTTTCTTGTTTTAGTCCTTCTGAAAACTTAAGTAAATATTCTTGCCCCCCCCTCTTTAGCAGCTGAAACATCTGTGTTCTGAAGCTTGGCTATGATGTCTTTTCCTGAAGAGATATGTAATATTAGTCCACGGCAGGAACAGAATATGTGAAAACTGACGATACTCGTTTTGGAGAATAAATCTCTCAGGGAAGAGAGAAGATCTTCCATTTTTCCACCACAAGCAACTGCCAAATTACAGGAAAACTGTCCGAAGGAGTCTCAGCGGTGTAGTGTAGCAATACCGAGCAACCCAGGAGGTTAACTGAACTCTCCTTTAAGTAACTCCTGTCAGCATCTGAAGACCAGGTGGCAAAAAAGGGTTTAGGGTTTTTTGACAGTGGAGGAGGGAATTAAGGGTTCTTCCTCTGTGAAGGAAGATTCATTCCCCCTGCATAATATGTTTACATGGGGGAGGTCATGCATTACTGTGCTTCTTTTTCAAGCTGTTGCCAAGTGATGCACTTGGTTAAAACTATAATTAGTGTCCTCTTTACTGCTGCTGAATAGTTCTTTTCATTACATCCCCCACTTGGAGAAGAATAGAATTCCCTCAACACACACACCTCATCTCAAGCGGAGGCAGGGGTCGCAGCAAGCTGGAGCCTAACCCAGCAACACAGGGCATAAGGCTGGAGGGTGACACACCCAGGATGGGATGCCAGTTCATCACAGGGCTCCCCAAGTGGGACTTGAAACCCACTGCACCTCAATAACAGAATCAAGTTTTAGTATTCGTGACTTGAAATAAGATGAAAACTTTAAATGTTATTACAACAATAATACTGGGTTATAGTAACAGAATATGATAATGAAAGAATAACTGCAAACCTAAGTCAAGAAAAATAATGGTTTACACAGGTGGACAACTGGAAATGTAATAAGAACTTCTGTCTCTAGACAGAAAGGTCTTAGGTTCGACTCCCACCTCTAGCTGTAGAACCTCTGAGCGCGCCCGCATGCAGTTCCTGAACCGCTTGTCCTATACGGGGTCGCGGGGAACGGAAGCCTAACCTAGCGACTGAGGGCATCAGGCTGGAGGGGGAGAGGACACACCCAGGACGGGACGCCCGTCTGTCGCAAGGCACCCCAAGCGGGACTCGAGCCCCAGACCCACCGGAGAGCAGGACCCAGTCCAACCCACTGCGCCACTGCACTCCCCAATAACCTTTGAGCAATGTTCCTGAATTGCTCTAGTAAAATTACCTAGCTATTTAAGTGCAAAAATAGTGAATAGTTTAACATTGTAAATTGCTTTGGAGAAGTGTCAGCAAAATGAATAAATAGTGGCAGCTCACTTACATTTATGTTGTCCAAAGTCATATGAACCTATGAGTTGTGATTCAGATGAAGTTTTATCTGACAAAGTTACCAATCATAATTGCAGTTTTGAAAGAAAATTCTTAAAACTTTAGATGCATCTTCCCGATGCTGTTAAGTATTAATGGAGATACTGATGTACATTTTATGAGCTCACAGTAATATTAAAAACATGTCTCTGCTCAAACAGCTTCTACTATATGATCCCTATATTAATGGGAAATTAGAACCTAGCTTTACCCTACTGTAGTAGTCAGAACTGCTGCCTCTGGACTCAAAGGTTGTAGGTTCACTTCCTACCTCGTACTATAGTACCCTTTAGTAGGTACTTGTTCTAAATTGCTCCAGTAAAAAATTACCCAGCTGTATAAGTGAGTAAGAGGAAGGACCTGGCAACCCACCTCTTTCTCCCTTGACTTGCCTTGAAAATCATCCAAGTAGGCACTGTGGGTCAGGTTTGACTCGGCACCTTGCGATGATGCATAAATCATTGTAAATTGCTTTAAAGAAAAGGATCACCAAAGTGAACAGATGCAAGTACAGTCTGTCCCACTGTCAAACTAGACCATGTAACCTAGTGAGGTAGAAAACAGATTGGAAGGGAAAGAGGGGAATATCAAAACAAGAGATTCAAAGGCAGACAAAAATTTGGAAAACAGCATCCCCTTTATAGAACCCATTAGGAACCAACTATGTATTTAGATTTGTTGGACATTGGTGACAACAACCCCCCCACCCATCCTTACTTGAATACAGAGAGTGAAGCTTCCACAAGTGGATGTAAGATGTAGTTTTGAAACAACTCTTTCCAGGTGAAAAGACCAGAGGCATACGGATTTGTTTTATGGTCATTGAAAGACTTATGTTTTAACATTTCACAGTTTTATTTTTTGAATTATGTATTTTGCCCAGAAGGATCTGGCAAATATAGTTTACTGAAACTATACCTGGACAATATTGGGGTTTGGTTAGAAAGGACACAGTCAAACATCACAGTCTTATTCTTTCCAAGTGTCTGTACAAAACTCCCAAGAAGTTCCCCAAACAATGCCTCTTAATATTTGTTATAGTATAAGGGAGAAGATCTGAATATTCATAAGTGGAAAACTACCAAAATACAGCAGCGATGGGTATACATCCTTGTGAGTACAACGGGTGAGTGCTAAAACAGTTTCTACGAGACAACTTGCAGGTAGAACAGCACCCTTGGCTAGATAACAGCAGTCCCATGCCATGCACAACTAGATTTCATCCCAAAAAAAAAAACCCACACACACCACATCTGCTTTATCATTCATTTCCCTCTCAAGCTATTACAAAGCAGTAACACCTCCTGAAGAACTGTTATGTAGTAAGTTAAGGAAATAGACAAAAAAAAAATGGAATTGTCCTGATGTAGAAGAGCATTTTCAATTAGTTATTGTTAAATTTGTGTATTCATTATATTGCAACACTACTAATATTGTCTGAGATGGAATTCTTGTGCTTACTTAAGTTTTTCAGTTGATGCTGCTTTCATCTGGAGATGGTGGCTCTAGCTGACTGTAGTGATTTTCAGGTTTATCATTGTTCCCAGATCCTGGACAGGAATTGTTCAAGGGAGAGATTCCCTGAAGCAAAGAAGGTGGAAAGAAATAACAGGTTAGATTCAGAAACTGAAACAAATTAGAACAGACCAGCAGCAGAGAGGTGTGACTGGTTATAACACTCGAGGGCATCAATCTAGGCAAGACGAGAGGGAAGAGAGATGGATAGTCCTGGGCTCAGACAACGAAGGTACAAGGCATATAGCTATAAGTGGGGAACACAGTAGCTTACAGTACCAACACACTTCATGTACATAAAAATATCCAATTTAACATGATCTGTATGATCAGGACATTCAGCACACACAGAATGTTACATTATGTATTCATAATACTACAACTGTACATAAGGACCCAGTCCAACGAACTTCACCATGAAGCCAAAAAGAAAAACATCCAGCATTGCCATCATCCATCCCCATGGCTCAAGACCAAGCAGCCTAACTTCCTCCCCTAACATCACATTGACCACCATGGGTATTTCATTGAGGTTGTCAAATGAGCACTTGCTTTCATTGGTGTTTCACTGAATTAGGCCCATGGCACCTCAGGCAGGTGTAACAGTGAAGTCTAGCATCTCATACCCACCCCCAGCAAACATAGCAGCACTGCAAATGCAAACCCTCCGAGTTAAATAATACCACACCTCCATACATAGCAACAAAACCTACAAGTGCCCCCACTCCACAAACTTAACACATCCCAATTAAAGAAACCACACTTCCTTCCACACCAACAACAGGTGTCACCCATTACTAGCCATCTGCCACTATTTTTAACAACTACTACATGCCTCCTTTCGACCTGCAACCCCAATTACCTTGTTCTCTTCTCAACCATAACCACTGACTTGAATTCTCAGCAGTGTCAGAGAGGTCCTTCACCGCCACCCTTAACAGTCTCTAACACCAACTTCCTCCAAAACGAAGCAGCTGATTTAGCTACAAACCCCCTGAAACCTACCTCTACTGGTCTCACACGAGCCCGCCACCAATGGTCTCTTACCACTGCCACCAGATCTGTATCCTTTAACATTTGCACACAACATTCTGTTAATTCTCTATTATTTGAATTCATTTGTTCAATGAATTCATTCAACAATACAAGCAGTAGCAAGGCAACTTATATCTGGGGAGAAGATGGACATCAGACAAAGGTGACAGGAAAAAAAAAAAAAAAAAACAGAGATTGACGCAGCAGGAAAAACCCTGGGACCTTGCATCATTCATGAGCACACTGGAGTAAAATCTAACCGATGGAGAAAAAGGTGAACACACAGGAACAAAATAATAAAAAAAAAAAAAAACAACCTCAACATTCAATAATGCTTCCACTGTGCTTCTCCAAACATTTATCTTATCAGTTGTTGTCCTCTTGAGAAGTCACCCCCTCTTCTCACCCTTCACATGGAGAAGTTAAATAATTAAGACCTTGATTGTGTGTGATTATCTTATTATGCTGATTGGAAGTTTATCAGAAAGGAGATTCGGTCCTCTCTCTGCTGCCATGGAAAGTGCCACAGAAGTTTTAAGAAAGTATAAGAAATTGGCAGCCATATCACTTTCTTTCTTCTTTCATTAGTTCTTTAATAAGTACTAAGTGTTTTTATGTGCAAAAGCAAACTTGCTTAAAACATTTGTATTAATAGCTGTGATTTGCAGTCCAACTCACACTATACAGGTACAGGCCACTGATGCATCAGTATGAAGGATTTTGTTAATGATGTTATAAACCTTTGAAGCAGCTCGGGAATGAATATCATTCATCTAAATTTAATGCCAAAACATATTAGGGATGTAGCACAAGGACTCGTTTCTAGTATCCATTAGTGAAAAGGGTCAGTTTCATGTTTCTTGATAAAACTCTAATATACAGATTGTTTAATATGTTCATAAAAATAATTCAGAATGTATTGTAACATCAAGATAGGTCTTAGTTTTAGAGCTGTTCACTGTCCTAAATTAACTATGAAGCTATGAATTGTTTCTTAATTGTTCCTTTTATAAGAAACTAAACTCTATATCACAAAAAACATCACAAGTAATTTGTGTGCATATTTACTTATTCCACATTGTCCTACACTGAATCACACTAATTTGCTAAAAATTTAAAAGAAAGCATGACATTTTCTGTATGTTTATTTTTTCATGCTACACATAATGACTGTTAACTAAAGATCTGGTACTTTTTTTATAAATATAACATTAATCTAGATAATAACAATTAAGGTGGAGTCATCGGGTGAGGGTTGAGTTGTTAAGAAGTAGAGTACATTTCAGCCTAAGTCTATCACTCAGTCTGTCTTTGTGCCTTGCCACTGAGATGATAAACACACACACATAAATTTTCGGAACCGCTTGTCCCATACGGGGTCGCAGGGAACCAGAGCCTACCCGGCAACACAGGGCTGAAGGCCAGAGGGGGAGGGGACACACCCAGGACGGGACGCCAGTCCATCACAAGGCACCCCAAGCGGGACTCGAACCCCAGACCCACCGGAGAGCAGGACCTGGTCCAACCCACTGCGCACCACGCCCCCCAGATGATAAACAGCTATTTCCTAAAAATATGCAGAAGCAAGATTTTGAATGTACAGGATTTACATGCATTCCTTTAGCTAACAATTTTCTTAAAAGCAGATTGCGATTTAAGATACTTACCATCACTTACCCATTTATCCAGCGCAAGAACAGTGATTCTTGCAGGAGCAATTTAGGGTAAGGACCTTGCTCAAGGGTACTACAGGACGAGCTGAGATTTAAACTTGCAACCTCTGAGCCCAAAGGGAGCTGCTAAAACCACTAAACTACCGGCTGCTTACATACCTTCAGACCCCACTTACTGTAACCTAATATTGTTAACCTCTTTGGAGGAAAGCATCACCTAAATGAATAAACATCAGTGCCCAGTGGAGATACTGTGTTCAACAGGTGGATATACAGTACCATACTTCTTTTTGCACATGGTGTCTATCCCTGTCCCCACAGGCTATGGTCTCAAATACTGGAGAGAACCTACTCTGTGTACCAGATTATTGAAATGTTTCATGACCCGGGATTTTGAATCATGGTTCCAATAGCCCATTAATCCTTAGATATTCGTTTTTAGGGGACATTTCATTTTTCTTACATAGTAAAAACCACATGGGCACAATAAAAAATCAAAAAAGCCACACATGTTATTAAGCAGGTGATTCTGTAATTTTTTTTCAATTTCTAAGCAGAGGTCAATTTTAGCATCTCAAAGCTCCAAGTAAGAGTAAGTGTTAAGATTTATTAGTACATACCATATTTTACCAGAATCATTTCTGTAGTCTGCACTATAGTTTGAAGGTCGTGCAATACCTGCAGGCCTTCGAAAAGTGTCAAAATGAGCAAAATGCTGAACAATGACTCTGTAATGTTATATATGATATACCTCTGATATTCTTTAAAAAAGCATATTCTCTGTAGTGTGGTTGTGCCTGAAGCAAACAAGTTAAAGCACTTAAAGAATGCCGATAGCTTCTTAACAAAGGAGACAGACTCTCATTTTAAAATTAAAGGAAGTAACTTAAAGGTCAGTTTGAGTAACCTTGGTTTTCTCAGAGAAGCATGTTGCCTTAGGGGAAACAGCTGCTTCTGAAAATGAAATTAGGTGGAGAGTTTGATGAGAATGCACAACACAAAGAATCTCCTCACTCACTGTACCCAACAAATTTTAAAAAGGGATAGAATTTGCTATCATGCCGTTCATATATTTTAGTAATTTGGTGAATTTCAATATCTTTAGGGACAACTTAGTGATTTTTTTTAATTGGATTTTTATCCTCAGTAACAAATAGCAGATAATACAATAATGCAGGTGTGCCATACACTACAAAAACATCAGAACTGATGCATACAGGCTGTATCCATTGCCACTAAAAAACTTCAGTTGTATTATATTCTAAAAAAGCATGGATAACTTTTTAACAGGTTTTTTTTTTTTTTAATCTTTACATCTGTGACATTTTGTTTTTTACTTTTATCAGTCAATTTAAGAGAAAAGAAATTTTAAATCTGATTTTTTAAAATACGAGTTTGGTATTAGGCAACTTGTGTAATGACACTACATGTCAAACAGTCCTTAATCTCTGTGTCTGAAGTAATATATGTATAATAAAAACTGGTACTGTTGCCATAAGAAGCACAAGCCAAGAGGAATCTTGTCACTAAACCCATTTCTTGCAGAATAGGGTTAATTTTTTCCCATGAATTTACCCCAAATACATGATGTTCCATTGAGTTAACACAATTTCTTTGGCGAAATTGTAATCACTTCCGGGCCCAAAAAAAATTGATAAACTGTCATTGATTTAAAAATATGTATATATTTTTGTGCATGACAATAAGATCAGCATATTTTATCAAATTTGTAACAATTATTATTTCTGTTATTTTTTAATTTTGTCTTTTATCTTTATCTTTTATCTAGTGTAATATCTTGGTGATCTGGAGTCTATCCCACAAGTACAGGGTGTGAGGCAAGGTGCACAGTATACTCAACAGACACATTTTGATCATTTAGCCCATGAAAATGTATGATGTAGGAGGCACGGTGGCGCAGTGGGTTGGACCGGGTCCGTTCTCCGGTGGGTCTGGGGTTTCAGTCCTGCTTGGGGTGCCATGCGACAGACTGGCGTCCTGTCCTGGGTGTGTCCCCTCCCCCTCCAGCCTTACACCCTGTGTTGCCGGGTTAGGCTCTGGCTCCCCACGACCCCAAAATGGGACAAGCGGTTCAGAAAATGTGTGTGTGTGTGTGTGTGTGTGTGTGTGTATGTGTGTGTGTGTGTGTGTGTGTATGAAATGTATAATGTAAATGAATAAAGTTTGGGAAAACATACAAACTCCATGAAGACTGAGCTGGATTTGAACCTATGCCCTAACAGCTCTGGTGTTAGGAAGTGGCTCTGCAACTGTACTGCTTTATTTCATATTTAATTTTCCTAAATGTCCCATGAGTGTTTGTTTCATGTTTACTTTGTTGCTGTTCTGCTAAATAACTTCTCTGAATCAGTGACCTGGGACAAGAGTTGTTTTTGTTTGGAATTACCTATGCAAGATGGATGGGATGCATCTGCAGCTGTATTGTCAGCTGTGTTTTTGTCAGGATTGCTTGAGGGGCAAGTAAGGAAGTAAAATGGCCACATAACGGCTTATGGTGAATAATAAGCCAATTGTATTCCTAAGTTTGTATATTTTCAAAATTCATAGTAGCAGTTCTTCATTGTACTGCATATTGTTGTATGAGGGATGAATATACTTTCAAAAGTGTAGAAACTAAAGAATAAGTAAATACTTGTTATACTTTTAGCTAAACTAAAAGTATAAACAAGTAGACCAAAAATTTAATTGCCAAGCATTTAGCACATTTCAGGGTTTAAAGAAATAAATTCAGTATAAAATGTGAAAACTTCTCAAATAAGCAAAAGGAAATTCTGGCTCATTGTGTTAATATTCATGTAATAGTATCATAGTTGACTTGAATGGTTGGTTGGACTAAAGGGCACTTTTCTGGAGTGGTTCTGTTTATATTTATCTAAAATCTATTAAAGTCACACACACTGGCTGAAACAGTTTGTCCCAAGCGGGGTTGCAGCGAGCCACAGCCTAACCCAGCAACACAGGGCATAAGGCTGGAGGGGGAGGGGACACACCCAGGACAGGACGCCAATCCGTCATCCTTTTGTTCTTCTCTGTGGTTGAATATTTTGTGCCTCAGGGCTCTGTGTTAGGTCCATTATTGTTCTCAGTCTGTGTTACCAATTTGTGATATTGTTCATAAGCATAATGTCAGTTTCCACTCATATGGTGATGAAATTCAATTATATGTTTTGTTTAAACCTGATGGCCCATCACATATTGTGTCTTTAGCAAATTGTTCTACTAACATAAAATTATGGATGAGTAGTAATGTTTTTTGTTTTTTTTTTTTTTTCTCATCTCTGAATGCCAGTAAAACAAAGGTAATTGCAGTTGGTGGTGATGCTGAAAGTCGTGACACAGTCACATCAACCTTTACCACCCATTGTTTAAGCTTCATGCGTGAAGAAGGTGTTAAAGACAAGCGTTTTGTTGGGCAGAAACCTGTCATATCTGTCTCATGTTGCTACATTGACTAAGTTGAGCTTCCTTCAGAAATACAGGAAAATTAAGGCAATTATTATCTTAACAGGATGCTATGAAATTGTTTCATGCTTTCGTTTCAAATAGGGTGGACTGCTGTATTTCTTTATCGGATTGTTCTTATCAGATTCCATCTAGGTTACGGTTAATACAGAATGTTGCTGCCAGAATTGTTATAAGGACAAGAAAGTATGACCACAGAACATCAGTACTTAAATTTCTGCGTTGGCTTCCAGTTAAGTTTGGAATTGATTATAAAATCTTGCTTTTGACCGATAATATAGTATAATATTCATGTTGGCCATGATAGAAGCGGTCCATGTTGGCGGAATCTGATGACTGCAGGCCATTAGGACAAGACATGCCACTATGAACCGGGACACCAAGTTAACAAGCTGCTTCTCATTGTAGCACTTAACTACAATGTTATAAATATGTGTAAAGTGACTCAAAAGTCTTTTTTAATCTTGAATGCCCAGGAGGGGTGGCCAGCCACTGGCACTTAAACTCCCAGTAGTTTTTTTTTTTTTTTTTTTCTCTCTCTCTTGCCTTTCGGTTGGAAATATTTTTGTTCCCTTCCTCCGTGGCCAATAGGCTTACTTACAGCTTTAATCATTTTGTAGTTATTGTAGCAATTTAATGTATAGCCACCCATTTATTTGTATTATTCCTCTAATGCTTTTTTCAGTGCTCTGTGTCACAATGTAAGAAGAGCACTCTATAAAAATAAGTTGAATTGAATTGAATGTTATACAGACTTGAAAATGTTCTTTTTTGTCAGAGAATGTATTATTATTTATAATTTTATTTTTATTGGCCACAACAAGCAGGAATACAAAGACATTATAAGTATGCATTCATACATTATGTGGATTCAGGTAATCATTTACAAAAAAACTGCTAGTTCTGAATATCAGGGTTTCCTATGAGGCTGATGATTTAATGAATTCTTGTATTCCTTTTACATAACATGACATGTAGGGCTGTTATAGTAGATGCAGATTGATTCCATCTGTTAAGCAGATACCTCCTGGATCAAGGTCTGTGCCAAATGAGTTGCGTTGGATCTGCTGAATTTCTTGGGGCCTAGTTCCTTTCAGTTCTTCAGAGCTGCTTCTCTGGCTGAGTATCATTAACACACCAGTCACTGCTTGCTGGTTTATAAATGGAGATTTTGGGCACAATAAAATTAGTTGATATTTTTCTAGATCTGTAATGCTGTGGTCCTGGTGAGAAGAATTGAAAACATTTTATTAAAATTACTTCTAGGTAAAATGATTTGACAATGTTTATTTTTTGTTTTCACCATTATTAACATTTGTTCACATTAGTTATACCTTCAGATACATAGACTTATTTTATCCATGTTATTCCTTGAAACTCTGGAGTTTTAGTTGAAGTGACTTTCTAAAAGCAGTGTTTAGATTCTAAAGAACCGTTTTGCTGAATTGATATGTCTAGTGACATTTCCCTCAGAGCAATCTGTGTTGCTTTTATTTATAAGTTGAACAGCAGTGTGAACATTTCCTCTTTTCAGTTTGCATGTTCTTCCTGTATTTGCATGAGTTTCCTCCCGCTGCTCTGGTATCCTTCCACAATCCAAAAATGTGTTTCAAGTGAACTGGTGACTGAATTGTCCTTAGTATGTGTGACTCCAGCTGTGTGAGTGTTCTGTGGTGGACTGGCAAACCTTTGAAGGTATACTCTCTCTTAAGGCTTTTGTTTTTGGGGATTGGCTGCGGAGATTCAAGACCCACAAGTGAATAAGTGATTCATGAACCTGGATGAATGTTGTGCATTTTAGTTATTTTGGAATTAATCAAACTCTCTTAAAATCTGTAAGTAACTTCCTGAATATTGGGAAAGTTCACAAAATCCAGAGAAATTATTTGTGCATAAAACTTTTTTGGTGATGTTTTTTTTTCTTTTTTTTTGTGCTGAATAATTAATCAGAATATCCTGGTAAATTTTTGTGTATATTAGATGAAGTGTTGAACCTCATTTCCGTGTATTCATTTAGCAGATGCTTCTTTTCTCCAAAGGGATGACCATTTGTCAAGCACTTAAAGCTTTCATCTGTTTTCATACTGTGTCTTGAAAACACTGTTTAATCTCTGTTACAATCTCTATGCAAGCAAAATATAAATAGTGCTTGCAACATAGAGCAGTCATCAGATCCAGTGTGTCTAATGTGAAACATATCAAAAACAGTACAAACAGTACACACACACACACACATTTTCTGAACCGCTCGTCCCATACGGGGTCGTGGGGAACCGGAGCCTACCCGGCAACTCAGGGCGTAAGGGACACACCCAGGACGGGACGCCAGTCCGTTGCAAGGCACCCAAAGCGGGACTCGAACCCCAGACCCACTGGAGAGCAAGACCCAGTCTAACCCACTGCACCACTGCACCACCGCACCCCCCACAAACAGTACAATGCAGCACAAACACATCATGTGTAGAAGCAGGCCACAGGCAATATGGGCTGAAAATAAATAAATCTCTCTTGGGAATGAAGGCAGCAAAGGGACCCTTCATCAGACTCATCACTTTTTTTCACTCCTCAGCATTGTAGGTTTAGTCATATTCTACTCCAACTTAAGTTTTTTTTTATTTTTTTTTTTTAATGTTACCTTGTACTGTAAATATGAACATTGCAAAACTTGTTTTTGTTGAGATAGTGTTGATTCAAAAAAAACAAGAAACTGTAAAAACTTGTTTTTTTAGAGAAAGTGGCAATATTTTAGTAATGGAAATATTGCCCCATACATTAATTAGTGCTATTTAAATTCACTTGATTTAGCATACTTTTTTCTTCAAATCAACTTACAATTTTAGCTTTATGCATTAAACTACTTACAATAATTTACTCATATTTCCACTTGGGTATTTTTTTTCTGCAGCAGTTCAGAGAAAGTGCCTCACGTAAGGATACTAAAGCAAGAGATTGAATTTCAGTCTGGGTCTTTCAGTTGCAAGTAATCGACTCTAACCAATTTGTGTCCTGCGGCCCCCTGAAAAAAAAACTACTCTTTCATTTATGTTTATCTATTTTTACCTCTTTTCACCAAAGTGTCTTACATTGTTAAGCTATGTACAATGATTTATCCGTTTTCGCAGCTGGGTCATATTTATTATTTCTCTCAGTTCTGTATGTCATTTAATGTTTTGCAACTCTGCACGTTCCTTTACAGATCCCCCTTACATCAAAGATGCCAAGAGTTCTGAAACTCCGGTGGGACGGCTTGGTATTCTTCAGTGTGATGCATCAGCAGTGCCCAAACCTGAATTTGAGTGGTACAGAGATGACAAGAGGTACAGTTACCTTGATGTTCTTCATCCTTAAGTCGCATTCTTATCCATAAGTCTCTTTACATTCTTTCTTTTGTTGTGTTTTGCTACAAGGCTACATCATATTCTTTTAGTGCAGCTAGAACTTGTATATTGTATACTTCACAAAATATACAGAAGCATTTTAGTGAATCCATTTAAAAATTATGAAGTGTGATTTAAAACAGTGAGGAATAATTGAGTCAAATACGTACGGACAGTTAGGTTTACTCAGGATAGAAGTCAGAAAGAGAGAAAATGGTAACCTTGGAAAGAGTTTTACAGTTACAGAGTTGTGCATTTGGCAACATGAAAATAAGTTTGCTGATCACAACTTAAACAGGAATTATTTCCATGTACAAGATGTACATGGATCACTGAAATAATTTGGGGACAGCAGTGAGTATGCATGTATGTGTGTGTCTGTGTGTGTGTGTGTGTCTGTGTATATATATTATTGTTAAAACAATAATAATAATAATAAAAATAATAATAAGAAGAAGAAGAAGGAGAAAAAATACATAGCAAAAGCACGAGTATATTTACAGAGATATAATATATATGTTTACACATGGGAGGAATGTGATGGCACAGCGAGTAAAGCCAATGCCTCGCAGCTGTTGAACGGTTATGGAGTTTGAGTCCTACTTAGGCTGAACGGGGTTTGTCCCCATGTTTTTGCCCCCCACATATACACAGAAGATGGCAATGACAAACCACTCTCATTCCTCCCTTTCCATGAAAACCACATCAGTTGTTGCTATGAGTCGGGACTGACTTGATGAAACGTATATACGGTTAACACATTTTAAGTCACACACAGTCACACATTTTAACAACCCTTCCATTTTTGGATCACATTCACTAATGCTTACTGAAGCAGCTCCTCTCATAAGAACATAACATATTCAATAATGAACACATCTACCACTGAACCTGCAGGCTACAACCTACCAGTGGTAGAGCTCTCTGTGCAGGTGGCGCAGCTCAAGTCTGTGCATTGCTTACAGGCGTATGATGAATTAATATCAATAATTATTATATTATGATGGAATAATTATGGGGGGTGCGGTGGCGCAGTGGGTTGGACCGGGTCCTGCTCTCCAGTGGGTCTGGGGTTTGACTCCCGCTTGGGGTGCCTTGCGATGGACTGGCGTCCCGTCCTGGGTGTGTCCCCTACCCCTCCGGCCTTCCGCCCTGTGTTGCCGGGTAGGCTCCGGTTCCCCGTGACCCTGTATGGGACATGCGGTTCAGAAAATGTGTGTGTGTGTGTGTGTGTGTCTGGAATAATTATTTCCAAGTAAAAAGAAAATTTATTGAAAAATAAATGTGTGTGTGTGTGCATTCTATTAGTTTCTTTTTTATTCTTAAGTTTATTGTGCACATACTGTATTATATGACATCATGGACAAATGTAAGTAAGGTTAGAAATTATAGCTATTTACTTTAAAATAAGTAGAGCACACTAGGAGGCTTCAGGGAATGACCCAGCTTGAGGCATGGAGTGGTCTGATGGAGTGCTTTATTACTAAATACTAAGGGCAACACACAGAGGACTCTTTGTGTTAGATATTGTCACTCAGAATTCATAAGAACTAGAATCAATAGTGATGTTGAAATTCCAATGAAAAAGTGTATATGTGTTTGCATCAAAAAAAAAAAAAAAAACATAGATGTAGTAAGTCCACAGCCATCTAAACCGCTTTCTCCTTTGTAGATTAACCAACTCCGCTGGAATCAGCATCCAGATCCTGGGGTCCCGCACTCTACTCGTTGTTTCCAATGTCACTGAGGATGACTACGGGAATTACACATGCGTGGCATCAAATAGACTTGGGATACACAATGCCAGCCTGTTCCTCTATAGTAAGTTGAGAAATTTATTCTTTTGTTTAAATGACATGATAACCAGTCCTGTCACTTTCATTTATTTTGTATTTCTTTTTTGTATACTAAATATATTTTGCCACTTGCATCGGTCAGGATTAGTGAGTTTGCATAGTTAAAAAAATATATAGTATATTGCTTCATAGGGGTCTGGGAAACTTGGAACCAGGAAGTTCTAAAAGTGTTATTAGCATGTCTTTTTAAGACATCTGAACTATAGGTTTGTAAAACCATTTTGAAGTTCCAGTTCATTATGTGGTCACCTTCTGTAAAAGGTCTATGTTTTTGTATTCAGGGAGACACATCTGCAGTTCTGCGTTAACCAGAAGTTACATTACAGGCTTTATGAGCATTTTTTCTCATGTACACAGCATTTAAAAAGAAAAAAAAATGCCGCAAACTGAATTTCTTAAATGCCTTTGCATACGCAAAGCCTGTTTATGTATGTGTATGTTTAGGTGGTTGTTTCTGAGTTTATTTATTTTACTAGACAAGAGTGTCTTGGATTTTGGATTTCTGTATCTTTTTCTCTTTTCAGGCTGCATATTTTCAGATGTAATTTTAAAATCATTGATCACATCAAAATTAAGAGCAAATGTAAAATATGTGTAATATAATATCTAAATCGGGGGGGGGCGGGGTGCAGCAGGCTTGGCTGGGTCCTGCTCTTTAGTGGGCCTGGGGTTCGAGTCCCGCTTGGGGTGACTTGCGACGTCCTGGGTCTGTCCCCTCCCCCTTCAGTCCCACGTCCTGTGCTGTCGGGCTAGGCTCGGGACAAGCGGTGTGTGTGTGTGTGTGTGTGTGTGTGTGTGCGTGAGATCACATCAAAATTAGAGCAAATGTAAAATATGTGAGGGGGGCGCGGTGGCGCAGTGGGTTGGACCGGGTCCTGCTCTCCGGTGGGTCTGGGGTTTGAATCCTGCTTGGGGTGCCTTGCGACGGACTGGCGTCCCGTCCTGGGTGTGTCCCCTCCCCCTCCGGCCTTACGCCCTGAGTTGCCGGGTTAGGCTCCGGTTACCCGCAACCCCGTATGGGACAAGCAGTTCAGAAAGTGTGTGTGTGTGTGTGTGTGTGTGTGTGTGTGTGTGTGTAAAATATGTGTAATATAATATCTAAATTAGGGGGGGATGTGGTGGTGCAATGGGTTTGGCCCAGGTATGCTCTGAGGTGGGTCTGGGGTCCAAGTTTTGCTCGAGCTGCCCTGTGGCAGACTGGTGTCCTGTCCGGGGTGTCTCCCTTGCACACTGTGTTGCCATGTTAGGCTCTGGTTTGCTGTGACCCTGCTCGGAACAAGCAGTGAGTGTGTGTGCGTGTGTAATATCCAAATTGCAAAATCTCATATATGTATAAAATATCTAAATTGCAATGGAGCTGTGGTGGCAAAAGACTGGAGAAGTTTTAGCATACACGTAAAAGCATTTAAAAGGTGCTTCTTGCCATATATTCTCAGATCGCATCTTCGCTTTGGATAGTCAGGATCTTCTGTTTTGTTTTCCCTACAACTAGTAATAGTACAAGGAATTAATGGATTATGAATGAATGAGTGAATGAATGAATGAATGAATGAATGAATCAGCTTTATTGCCAAGTATGTTTACACATACAAGGAATTCGTCGTGGTGACAGGAATTTCCACAGCACAGACAGAATGACAGTGACAAGACACAGATAATAAAAGTAGAGTGGGCTAATAAAGATAAAAAAGAAAAATATATAGAGTATAAAGTACACAATATACAAAATAGACACTAGACATTGTATGTTTGTACAGGTATGTTATATACAATGCAAGGGAAAGTAAATAAGAGATATGATGTGAAAAATACATATAAATATAAATAGCGTTGTTTGTTGCACCAGTTTACTCCCTACGGGGCATTTAGCTGTTCATGAGGTAGATGGGATAATGAATTACTTTTCATTACTTTTCAATGAAATGAAACATTGCTTGCACATAGAGCACAAACATAAAGTAAGCCACTGGGCAACATTAAAGTTCTGATGAACACATCTATATATCGGAGATGTGTTTTGGGACATTTTTTCAACGATGGACAGCATTCAGAATTCTACTAATGTCAAAATATGGATAATATTCTGACAAAAGACTTTGCATATCTGTCTGAAGGATATGCAGCTACTCTACAAGTTAATAACGTGAAGTTATAACTTCAAGGTTTTTGGCTCAAGTCCCATTCCCTGCTACCTTGAACAAGGTCCTTACAATGAATTGCTGTAGTAAAAATACCCAGGTGTGTAAATGGGTCAAGTACAGTAAGTTGCTTTTGATGAAAGTGCAAACTAAGAACGAATTAATAATAATAGTTCCTTTTAACTTGTAGCACATGCAGGTATTTCTGCTTGAAGGACATGTAAACTAGCACAAATACAATGGTTGCGCTTCCCATGTAGCTTGTGACAAAGTAAAACTAATTTAATATTTTCATTCTTCTAACTTTGTGTAATTAAAATGTTATTATGTGTTAGGGACTAACATAATACAAGTGGTACAGGAAATGGAGCGCTAAATGTTACCAATACCTTATATGAGAAACATTCTCAACTGGCGTTTACTTATAAATGTATATTTTGTTGAAATCAGGCGGGCGGCTTTCAGCAAGTGCATTTGACAGAAGCATGTACTGTCTTAAACCTGCTCTACAAGGGATTTTCAGCAAGGCATGATTCCGTGTTTCGGTGAAGTCGTTTTCATGGGAATGGTGAATGCATGAAGGCACTTCTGAAGGCTGCAGAATGCAGAGTATTGTCTTTCAAATGAATATTTTCTGTGTACTCGCAATAATCCAGCAGGTTGCACATATATATGTTCCTATTTCTTTCTCAGAAACCACAATTTTATTTAATATTGTAGTGCCTGGTTTCTACAAGAAATATGGAAAGCAACACTGGTAGAAGTGAGACCAGCCGTGTGATTTTTTCTTTCCCTTCAGAAAAACACAATGCTTTCTTTATGATTAATTCTGAATTCTGTTACTGAATTTATTGGAAATATTATAAGTATGTCATGCATAGATATTAACATCTGATACTGAAAGGGTAGGGAAAGCTAGCAGATCCCACATTTTCCCACGTTTTTATTATGATTTAAAGACCTGCAGGTACATTTCGGAAAGAAAATGACCCTGTAACTGCTTAACGAATTTGTTTAAAAACAAAACAGAAGTACAAAATAAAGGAAGAAAGTGACCGGTTGTTGTTGTTCTATGTTTTCAGCTTTAGTAATTGTATTTTGTTCCTGCATCAGTATTCAGCATAGGTCCAGCAGCTTGTGCTCAGTTTGACAAAAATAATTTGTCCTGCAAAATGAGCCTAGCAGCCCGACTGACAGTGAAAGATCTCATAGAATTCCAAACTGTGCAATCAGTGGAGTAAACGTAATTGTGACAGAACATATTTTACAGTAGGATCTAAATATGGATTAGTCATAAGTGTGGGATGCAAGATCTTCTTTTAGCTGGTTCTAGGTTGGTTTTATGTACTGAGATTATTTGCTAATTTGCCTGTAAAACATGTATTTTTACATATTGTCCAAAATTAGATGTGTCTCATACAGGCAGAGGAAAAGTGGATATTTGTTAATGGTGAAAAGGATAATGGAAGATTCCCTGCCTAAATTTTGATGAAGTCCAAAGAAAAGAGAACAGAAAATATACTTTGAAATATGACATCATCACCATCCAGGCTTATTTCTGTTATTGAATCACTGACAGTTTTACACACACACACACACACACACACACACACACACACACACACACACACACACACACACACACACTGTCCAAAGCTGCTTGTCCCAAGTGGGGTTGCAGCAAGCTGGGGCCTAGCCCAGCAGCGCAGAGTGTGGGGCGGGGAGGGAAGGGGACACAGCCAGGATGGTACACCAGTTTGTCACACAGCACCCCAAGTAGGACTCAAACCCCAGACCCACCCGTGCCACCGCACCCCCCAAGCCTGACAGTTTTATGTATTGTATAATAATGTGTGCATCTTGAGTTCCTGTGCCTTTCATTTTCTTAAATTGAAATTATATATTTAAAGCTCTATATTGTCAGCACTAAAGTCTCAACAAAAATGACAAATGCTTTGGAAACAATAACACAAAAAATCATCATGTCTTTCACTTAGTCATTGTCAGTACACTAGCTGCTTCTCCCATTTAGGTAATACAAAAATGACATAATAACACAAAAATGAATAACACACACACACACACACACATTTTCAGAACCGCTAGTCCCATACAGGGTCACGGGGAACCGGAGCCTACCCAGCAACACAGGGCGTAAGGCTGGAGGGGGAGGGGACACACCCAGGACAGGACGCCAGTCTGTCGCAAGGCACCCCAAGCGGGACTCGAACCCCAGACCCACTGGAGAGCAGGACCCAGTCCAACCCACTGCGCCACCGCGCCCCCCTCAAAAATGAATAACGAATAACTAAATTTAATGTAACATGGTGTGTGGTGGCACAGTGGGCTTGGCCAGGGTGTGCTCTCCTGTGGGTCTGGGGTTCGAGTCCTGCTTGGGGTGCCTTGCAATGGACTGGTGTCCGGCCTGTCCTGAGTGTGTCCCCTCCCCCTCCAGCCTTGTACCCTGTGTTGCTGGGTTAAGCAACGGTTTGTCGTGACCCTGCTTGGGACAAGCAGTTTCAGAGAGTGTGTGTGTGTGTGTGTGTGTGTGTGTAAATTTAATGTAAATACATTCATTACCCACAGAACATGTTCCTTCATAACAAAAACTTGTTAGAAAAACATGTGAAAATGTGTTCGCTGGCTTCTATAACAGCTCTTTGGCTCAGTGTAGCTTCATTTTTGCCCACTATATGGACCATTGCTACGAAAGTGTTGGGACTGCTATCAGACATCTTCAGAAAAAAAGTACATTGTTAAGTACACCAGTGACACCGATCGGCTGAAGCAGCAACAGCACATCAGCAGCCCTTTGTTCTCTCAAATAGAGGCTTTCGGAGGGTAGATCACTCCCATGGCAATTAATTCACTCTATGGGAGACTACTCTTACGACACTTTACTTGCTAAATAGCTCACTGTGCTGTTATTGGCCCTGTGATCTTACCCGGGACTGGCAATGATGCAGATACACAACATGAAGCATCGATTGAACGAGCGGTTTAAATTTAATACGAGACTCCACACTGTTCCCGCTGCTCACTGCTGTAGTACTTTAACAACTAGACCTTGGTGTACTCTAAATTAGCTGTGTGATTTTAAAAGCATGCAGGTCAGTACTCTGTGGTGGGGTGGCACAGCAGGTAGTGCGGGTTCCCCCACAGCTCTTGGACTGTGTTCACATGGGGCTTTGAATTTGGCTCTGCTCTCTGGAATTTCTATGTTAACTCAGGTTTCCCCTGGATGCTCTGGTTTCCTCCCACAGTTCAAAGATGTGTTTTTCAGGTGGTCGGGCGACTCTGAACTTCTCATAGTGTGTGTATTTGTGTGTTACGTAGCTGAACCAATGGGTGACTGATTGTAGGGAGTTTAGTACATAATTTATCCCACATTGTAAGTCACCATGGGAAAAAGGTATCAGCTAAATGCTACTGTGCAGTAATCATGATAAAAAATATAGATACTTTGATTCTGGTGTAACAGTCCCCCACGTAACAAGCTAATTTTGCAGAACGAATTAGGTGAATCATGACGCGAGGGAAAGCTATAAATGGTTATTTGTCTTGCAGCTTTTATATGCCATTGTAAACATTGCCCAATGCAATAGAACATTTCAGCAAATGCAGCAATTAATAGATGGCTGTTTTATAACATTTGTCTTTATTTTATGGATCTTGTCGCGCTGAGAGCCCTATAACACTGGGTTCAGTCCGAGTCAGAACATTAGCCTGCAAGGGACTTGCTGTTCTCCTGTAAGAGACCATAACTGCTATTGTTCTGCCAGGGCTGTGATTGAAGCGAACACATGTATGCCGGCTGGCACCGCAGCTTAACTGTACTGGGGATGTTTCAGTTGCTTGTCAGGTGCTGTGCGATTATACAGATGTGCCAGTTCTCCAGTGTCTACTGCCTCTGCTATTGACTGCCAGTGTACAGTTCCGTGCTTCCTTATGCTAAGGAAGGGATGTGGCTATAACACAACTAGCACTAACCCTATAGCTGTAGTAACGGGGAACAAGGTTAAGAAAAAAATAAAATTTAAGCTGTCTGCTCTCCAGCATCCCCTAGTAAAAAGCAGGGCTGTGGAGCAGGTACACAAAACCTCCAACTCCGACTCCAGTAACCCAATAATTGCTTCCAACTCCGACTCCAGCTCCACAACTCAGACTTCGACTCCACAGCACTGCCCAAAAGTTGCACATTATTCTGGGGCCAAGTTATCTTGCGAATATAGGCCGAAACCTATATTACACCTCTAATTTTTGGGGGTCGACTTATATGCCGGATTGACTTATACCCTGCCATATACGGTACATTTGGTCGGAGTCCGTACAGTCGGTTAATCTCCAAGGGAAAAGAATTGGAAGAAAAATGAAGCCCTGTGGGTCCAGTACTAGTGGTTCCCGACCCATCCAGTGCTTTTCCACTGTGACAGTGGGCCTGAGTGGGTCCTTCTCTTTGTGAGTGTAGTTTGACAGCAAGTTTGGAGTAGACTACTTGTTTTACCTGAAATCTTAAATGGGTTTTGCTTTTAACAGCACCTAAAAATATTGATGTACCACATGAAAGAGACCCACAATATGGCTTATATCTATGTAACAGACTTTCTCCACAGCACCCACCCAGATACGTCTAGTACAGTGAACTGTGCACCCAACATGAGGACAACACTGCTGATATGTACCAAAACTTGGGTGGAATGCCTATAAGTTTCAAACAAGTAAAGAAAATTGTATGCATTATTTATGGAATACTTACATTTAAATGAAATATTTATTTGGATCCTAAAAATGCACTACAAGGTGGTATCTGCGTTTTCTAATTATTTGCACACAACATTTCTTTTCCTCTTAGAGCTCAACATACCTACTATCAAATATCCCACAAGAGGTCAGTATTGATCAGTTCTTTACTAACAATAATAATTCTCATATTAGACTTGATGGTATGAACACAAAATTTAACAATATTCTCATTTTAAAACGTTCCCATTAACTGGCCTTGTTTATTATGTCACAATTTCACTATTACACAGGGATGCTGAAATTGCATCCAGACTATATGAGACATAAATAGCCCTTTAACCCATTAACTAAACATGCTGCATATTTACCATAACATCTAAAAACCCTGTCAGGTATGGACTGAACATGAAGCACAAAACTGATTGAATGAACTAAACACCATTTCTCTGCATTCTCTCACTCTGTAATTCTTTTTTGTCATTTTTCCCTGACTTAAACTTTTTAAATATCTGCTTTTACAATGCTGACACTGTAAAATCCAGTCATGCATATCTGTTGAATAATATTACTGATAGTCTTGGTTTTAGCAGAGACTGTTAGGAAAATTTGCTGAATGGCATATTAGAAGGCTTTGTAAATTGCTAGAATCAATTACATGCCATAGTATATGCACTTAATTTGTCAAATTCAGGATAAGCGTTACATTTATTTTCAGCTGCTAGCAGCTACAGTATACGACTGTATTTCCACAATTTAGCCTTTGTTCCGCTTTGTTTAAATCTCATTTAAATGAGAGGCTGGTTTTATTTATTATGCAAAAAGAATAGATGCAAGGCATGCTTTGATACATTTTTGATGTGTTCAGACCAGCTGTTATTTCAGCCCAGACTGAAAAGAGTCAGATACACAATAAAAAGTCACATTTGCTATTACAATGCTATTTTCATTGCTATGTATGGTATTGGAGAGCAATAATATTTTTCAGGGCTCCATGTGTACTCCATGCATTTTTATTTTCAGCAAACATTGAATCCTGGTTGGACCAGGTCCTGCTCTCTGGTGGGTCTGGGGTTCGAGTCTTGGGGTGCCCTGTGACGGACTAATGTCCTGTCCTGGGTGTGTCCCCTCCCCCTCCGGCCTTGTGCCCTGTGTTGTCAGGTTAGGCTCTGGTTCGCTGTGACCCCGCCTGGGACAAGCGGTTTCAGACAATGTGTGTATATCCAAAGTGTGTAGAAAATGTTCCTGTAATAACTGCATGCTAATGTACAATGTGAATAGCAAAGAAGAAAATCCCTTATTATAGTCTTGTGTTTCTTTCTTTTCACTGACTTGAGCACAAAGGATTTACCTCAGCAGTAACCCAGCTGAGAGTATAGAAAGAGCAAGGAGACCCAGAATGCTGAAAATGAAAGCTGACACACTTGATTACCTAGAGGGTGAACATTTCCTAGGAAGAAACAGGGCGTATCTTGGATGGTTCAAAATTCTGTCACAAGGCACTCACACACTAAGTGCAGTACTGGTGAATACTCTTTTTTGAGGCTGGGAGTACCCAGAAAAAATATATACGTATATAAACAAGAGGATGACATGCAAGCACACAACAAAGTTGAGGCTGCCTGCAGATCTACAGCCTCAGCGCTCTGAAAAAAATAACATTCACAGTGGTTGTATTTCCTGATTACTGTTTAAATTATCTTGCCATGTTGCCATATACGTTTAATGAGCTAGCAATTTCAAAGAATGGAAAAGAATCCTTGTTGAACATATGTGGTAGTCATCAATTTCTATTTGTTATTGATGAAGTATTAGAATTTTTGAACAGACATTGGAGAAAATTCATTATGTTGTAATTATCCACTCTAATTACAAAGAATATGCCACACAAATTGAAACTCAAACAGGTCCACATTATTACACAGTTTTCCTTTTTTTCATTTATGGACAGAGGAACTCTTTGATCATCATGCTTAATTCAATTATGTGCATACATTTTTATGAATATTCATTTTGTTTTACTGACATCATAATATATATGCAAATCAGACATGAATATCTTCATAAGAAGCAAAGCTACCTTGCAGTTATCTAGCAATTTGATTTCCTTTTTATTTGTAGTAATGACATTGCATCTTACATTTTAAAGCTAGTCTTTGCATGCTTAGCTGGTTCCTTCAGGTACTTAATTTCATTGATGGATTTTGTGCATTTCACAATTTCTTTCATAGACGTTACAAATGTAAGCATAAAAATATCTTTTAGATTTATAACAGTAGAATTTCAAAATGACAGTGATCACCGCTGCAAGTCATTTGTGTATCCATCTATTTCTTGGACCTGCTTATCCCGGTAAGGTTTACAGGTCCATCAACTCAAGTAGAGTAGAGTGGGCTAGTGTTTCCATAGCAGTGGTCTTCACTTCCTCCTGGGAGATCCTCAGGCATTCCTGGGGCATCTGTAATCTCTTTAGCGTGTGCTTTTTTCAGTGAAGCACACCCAGTGCACCATCCATAGCAGGCACCCAGGGGCGATCCTCACTAGATGGCTAAACCATTTCACCTGGTTCCTGTCAGTCTAGAGGACCAGCAGCTTTGCTACAAGTCCTCCTAGATCTCTGAGTGCATCACTGTGTGAGCATTTTTCTTCACTTTATTGTATCCCTTCCATTTTCCCCAGTTTTCAGATAGGAAAAAAAAAAAGACTTCCACTGTCAAGCTCCTCCACCTCCATAGATCATAGTCTTGCTGTGGTAGAAAGGTTTGTGTGGCCACAGATATTCTGGCATCTACGTTGTCTGGAGCCTTGTTCTCATCATAAGGTCATCCATGGCAAGTTGGTCACAAATGAAAAACGAGAGAAAGAGTGATGCAGGATACTAAATATTCTCCGTGGCAATTCCAGGAAAAGTGAAGAGTACATTGCCTAGAATAGGGTGACCAGGACCCAGCCTTGCATCCAGGCCTAAACTTTTTTCACACAAGAACAAAATTAAATCTATTGGACCTTTATAAATAGTACCTACTGGATATGCACAAAGATGAATTCAGACACTCTCTGAGGATTTACTTTCAAATGGATTAGCCCACCAAGAGAAAGCTGTCAAGGCTAGTTATGTGCCAGTGCTCTAAAAGACACTCTGGACTGCTCCCCGTGAGCTGTCCTTGTCCACAAAAATAGGAAACAGTGAGGTTAGCAAATGGCTTGAGAGCTTAAGTGCGACTCCCAGCCTTTATGGCTCACTCTGCTTGGATGTACCATGCTTTCAGGCAGACTGTGAGCATCTGGGATAATTCTTGGTGCTGAACGAGGGTATTTGGTTCCCATCAGTGGTACTGAAAGACGAAGTCTTTCTCACAATTAAAGAGTGAGTTGACAAAATGTGCATTTTTCTGAAGCAATGTGATCATTTGTGGTCATGTGGTCATCAGAAGTGTCCACTCAGATTATTTTTCAGGCAACACTTGTTTCTTTGTATATCTTATTTTTGTTTGTATAATATCTTTTCTGTCATATGGCGTATCGTATGATTTGTGTGCTCTCACTGAATTACAAATCACTTTTTTATGAATCTTTCAAGTGTTTTAGTATTGAAGAGAAATACTTTTAAAAATATATGGTAACTCGTGGTTATCAAGAGGATTGTCTCAAACTATTTTTTGTGCTTTTAATTTCTGATAAGGACATTATTTTGGCTTTGCTATGTGTATACACTATGTGTATGTATATGAGAGCACTCTGTATATTGTACATGAGGCAAGTAAATATGTTTTAAAGTAGCATTTAGATTATGACAGTCTATTTTTCCTTGATTTCTCAGACTTCTGTGCTCAGAATCAAATCTTACTTGTTCCTGCCAGTTGTATGATTGAAGATGTTTTAGTAGATGGTCTTGCAGGATTTTAGGATGCTCTTGAGTGACTTCAGATGACTTTGGGGATGTGGTTTTGTCTGCTGTCTTCAGATTTCAGTTTGCTCTCTGCTTGACTTGGCATGACTCTTTGTGAAGGCTGCAGATACAAGTCAGTTTGCAGCAGCTTGTTATGGTGCAGCAGATGTTGAGCATTTAATTTACTCTCCTTGCATGGGCAGTGGATACACAGATGCAGTTCACAAACCGAGACATCCAGATTGTGCTTGGATGTCACATTTTTGATTTGGCAAGCTTTCCCTGATGATGTTGTCTCTGGAGTTTACTTTCCCTGTTCCACTTTCAGTGTAGGTTTTGAAAGGCAATATTAAAATCCTAGGCAGTTTTAAAAACGGACTCCTGCAAAAAAAATTTGGAGGTTTGTTTCTGTGCCAGTACGTTTAATATCATTTGCCTTTTCTGTTTCTGAAATGCCATGGTTTCTTGTGTTTCTTTAAAATTGGTTCATTTAATTTTACGGAGTTCATTTTGCTGTGTGACTGTGTGATGTGTTCAATTTATGATCTCTTTCAAGCATGACAACAACAACAGTCATCCTATATTCGCTGTCTCTTTTCCAAAGCTTTTGTTGCAAAGCATTTTCCTCATGCATCCTGATTTAAGTAATTCGTTTAAAGAATTTTATGATTGTTTGTAGAAGAGGAAATCCCTGCAGAAGACATTCACACCCAACTTCAACATGCATGTGGATATGCCTGCATAGGCACCTGCAGTGGCATACAATGGGTAAAGCACTTTAAAGACACAGAAATTGCTGGTGAAATGGAACTGCTATGACGACATATTCCGGCATTGTCATGTATTCTTAATAATTCCAGTGTGCTTGTTATTTCTGGTATAGCACCTGTATCTGTTTTTGAGCACATAGCACTTGAATTTCTGCTAAAAATATCTACGTTTGTCTCTTTGGACCACAGAACCTTTTCTCACATCACAGCTTAGTTACTCGCATGCTTTATGGCAGATTTCACATTTGCTTTATTATTATTATTATTATTATTATTATTATTACATTTGTTATGAAAACGCATCCCTACAGTGAAGTACACTGGTGGCAGCATCATGCTGTGAGGCTGCTTCTCAAAAGCAGGGACTGGTCATGTTCTTAAGATAGAATGAAGTATTCATGAAGCAAAATACAGGAAAACACTGCAAGAGAACCTGCTTCAGCCTGCTAAAAAAAAAAAACTGAAGCTTGGGACAAAGTTCATCTAAGCATAAGGCAGAGGCAACATTGGATGTTTGCTTAAAACCCAACAAACCAATGTCTACAAGCACTTGCCCTGAACGGGGCCACAGTGAGCCAGAGCCCACCCAGCAATACAGGGTGCAGGACCAAAGGGGGAGGGGGGGAGAGGACACACCCCGAACGAGATGCCAGTCTGCCACAAGGCACCCCAAGCAGGGCTCAAACCCTAGACCTGCCATACAGCAGGCACTGGCCAAACTCACCATGCCACTGCACCCCCACAACCCCATAAGCTGATTAAAACCCTTGTTTTCCAAATGAATGTTAGCCATCACTGATGATCATATAGCCTTAGAGATATTAAAAGTTAAGAGAGACTAGAGAAAACCAGGGTGGCAAATTTTAAACCTTTCCTGTATCAGCATGAGTGCATTCAATGAATGGGAACAACATGCCTTCAATAATTGAGCATGAAAGCACCCAGAAAAATTTCCTGAAGCCAATAATGCAATGTTTGGTAGGAAAATCCAGAGATGTTTTATATTAAAACCAAAAATATTTGGATTCACCCCCCCCGACCTTCCCTACCACCCTAGCACAGACAAAGAGCTCCTTCATTACATCAGATCCACAGCCTCCCTGGGCAATTCTACAGATGTGCTTTAAACTTCACTATCATGACATGGAAAATATCTAGGGCAATTCTGACTTTAAGTCAGAAGTCTATTTTATTATTATTATTATTTTTTAATCTTTTAGTTCTATTTCTTTGTATTTCTTAAATAATAAAAAAATCTAATTAATATTTTATACAGTATTTAACATCCTCTTCAGTAGCAAGCAGCAAACAGTCATAACTGTGGCTGTATTTTACAAAACAGGGCTTTCTGAAATATAGCTAGTATATAGAAAGTGTCATATACTTCACCATCTCTCAGACTGTAATTGCTTACTTTTACTTGTTGCCACTATACCGTAATACTTAGGGTAAATCACAGGCCTTTTGGGTGTCAAGTTTTTGTTTCCACTCTGTCTTATGTGGCAAATGATGCCATCCAGCTAGACAAATAGGATCCTTGCAACGTATTGCATCAGTATCTTGCTGTGGCTAGACTATATCAAATCTGATGATGTAGAAAATTGAGTATGAAACTAGGTCTGCCTAAATCAAATTTTAAGAGAGAGTTCAAACATCCAAGTATTTAAAGGGGTGTACAGATTTTCTTTTTATGAAGGGAAAATTATTATTAATGTGCTATGCTGAAGCTGTTCTTATAAACAAAATGCTAGAACAATTTAGATCAATAGCACAGAACATCATACAACTGCTTTTCTCTAGAATTTTCAACTACTTACAACATTGTCATTGTCATACAACATGTTTATATCCCAGAAGTAAAAACTGCAGTTGTTATGTTCAGTTTGTGTTTTAGGATAGCATGATGTGCTGTTCCTGTAGTAACTTGTCTAAAGTTACAAAACTTTATTCATTTAATGATTGATTGATCCTCATATAATTGTTTGATTGTTCAATGATTGATTTCATATAAAGCTGTCCTGAAAAAAAAAAAAAAAACACTACAGTGGCTTGGGAAAATACAGTGGCATTTTCACATGATTGTGCAGTCATTTTACTTCTACAACAGGGATTTTATTTACTGCCCAAATGTTTTTCAGTCTGCAAAGCACACAGACCCTCTGCTTCTTCCATAAGAAAACCAAATATATACTTACTACTTCCCAGTTGCAATCACTTAGAGAAACCCAACCAGTCACAACCACTGCTTAAATGTCATAAATGACATGACAGCATCACTCGCTCAAGTCACTCACTCAATATAGAGTTCAAACCTCCATGGCCCTGCTTCAGACATCCAGTTAATGAACAAATGAAACAATAATATCAAAAGATAGTTATAAATAACACACACACACACACACACACACACACACACACACACACACACACATTTTCAGAACCGCTTGTCCCATACAGGGTCACGGGGAACCGGAGCCTACCCGGCAACACAGGGCGTAAGGCCAGAGGGGGAGGGGACACACCCAGGACGGGACGCCAGTCTGTCGCAAGGCACCCCAAGCGGGACTCGAACCCCAGACCCACTGGAGAGCAGGACCGTGGTCCAACCCACTGCGCCACCGCGCCCCCCGTTATAAATAACATTTTTGTTAAAATTATATTAAATCATGATGCAGTTACCACTCTCATGCACAAAAAAATACCAGTAGGTATTTTAATTAATTTTAGGTGATATACTCTTTGTCCAGGTTTCTCTTTTCCAAGAGAAATAATTGTAATAAGGTCCCCCTGATTCCACAGAATGAATTAACAGCATTATGTGGGCTAACCTCTTTGAGCTATCAAGATAATCGGTGAGAATTGTTTCCTGAAGAATAGTGGAGTCATTCAGGAGCAACCAGATATGAATTTCAGTGCAGATGGATTACAAAAACAGTTTTGAGTATAGGGATTGCTCCACGATACTAACAAATTTTGCGACTTTGTCAACATGTTCTGGAACAATAACCAATGTATGGTTTGCTAAAACTCATTAAACTGAAGAATGTGCTTCTGTTTGGAGGCAAGCATGAAATAAAAGCTTTCAAGGCAGTCTTTATGCTCAAGCTTGGCTTATCTCTTTTAAATGGTTTTGTTTTCATGGACAAATACTGCATTCATGCTTTTCAGTTCCACCTAATTTGTGTACCTTTTGGAATCTAAATTATACACTGTCTGCTTTTTATGTTGCAGACACCTCTTGTAAGCTGTCGACATCTCCTCACTTGTTTACTGTCTGTGCTATATACAGAGCCCACATATAGGGAGTAGCTCTCACTATCATTTCAGCTGTTCTCTCTGTAAGCTTTTCCTGGAGGTGTTACATCAAAGCAACGCTATCCATCATATCTTTAAATTGATTCCATGTGTGACACCGACCCCGTCACCATTAAGGACCCACACACAGCACTTCCCCACTCTATATCCCTTCCATTTTTCTCTGTATCGTGCTCTCTCTCGGACTCATGTATTGTGTCATTTACTTTTGATCCTTTATAATTCCCACTCCCCTGAGTGCCAAAGACAACATTTGGAGAATGGTCATGATCTGTTCAGATAGAAAGTGACTTTTCTTTCCCATCAGCAGTTTGTGCAACTGTGCAGCATTCTGTCCAGAGAAGGACATGTTGTCCACACTGCTAAGGTATGGCCACAGGAATCAGAACCCAGACCTGAGAAATGAAAGGCAAAAGGTGAAAGCCTCTCAGTTCCTCAGGATTAGAATCAAATCAGAATTCAATTTATTTGGCCAATTATGCACACACATACAGGGAATTTGGCTTCGGTTCCCAATGGCTCATAGTGTAGAGTAAACAAAGAAAAAACACAACATACATATACATAAATATAAACATACATACAACAAGTGCAGGGATGGGAAGGAATAAATAACGAGGGATGGAATAAATAATAAGGAATCAAATAAATAATTGTCACGGTTTTCCTTGCCCCTCCCCTGATAGAACTTCCTGCCAACTGAGCGCATGTTGATAGTTTTTGGTTTTTATAATGATTTTTATCATGGTTACTACTTTCTGTCAATGACTCTTTCTGCATTTGTGCCTTGTAAACAGTAATGCACAGTGACAGTATTCAGTTCTTTCTTCTGTGAAATGGGGCAATGGGAACACATGGGTTAAGAATGTAAGACTGTTACCTGAAGGCAAGTGGTTGTAGCCCTAAAATAACCCTTATAATTAAATCAGGCATCGGTGAAAGATTAACTATGAAAGAGCAAGATCGTAGGTTGCTTTGTATGAAAGTGTTCGCTAAGAAACTAAAAAATATGTGACACAAATAATTTATTATAGTCAGGTGTCGAAATGACCAAAAAAATATTATCAAGCCACTTTGCTTGTAATCTTCTCTAGAAAACTTTATTTGATAGTTTGCTGGCATTCTCACTAACAATGGGTTGGACCATTAGTTAAAATGAAAAAATTGCAACAATCATTTGAATGCTGTCTCAGAATAAACTTGTGAAAATGTCTAATAGATAGAATATTAATATAATATATTAATGTCATACATTATATTACACAGTAGTATCATAATTAATATATGATATAATAGATAGAACTAGATCTACAATAACCAGTGCGTTTTCTGTAGTGCATGTCACAGTCAAGGTTTAGGCTGCAAAAAAATCTTCTGCAAATGTTCTTTGCTAAAAAATGGTATTTCAGTGATTATTCTATATACAGCACCCTCACTAGGACCATCTAACTTTTCTTATGATTATCACATTGTGGTAAATTTTGTGCTTCTTGATTATTGCACATTTAACACTTAACTGCTGTTAGACACTTTTTTAAACATTTCTCTGGGAGATATATTAGGTCATCTTCTTGTGCATATCCAGTAATAATATTCAACATCTTGGTGATAAAACTTAGCAGCATGCATTACTGTACTGGAATTCAGTATGTTGTTCAGGGTCAGTGTCATGCATGTAATAATCACACACACACACACACACACACACACACACACACACACACACATTTTCTAAACCGCTTATCCCATACGGGGTCACGGGGTGCCGGAGCCTACCCGGTAACACAGGGCGGAAGGCCGGAGAGGGAGGGGACACACCCAGGACGGGACGCCAGTCCGTCGCAAGGCACCCCAAGCGGGACTCAAACCCCAGACCTACCGGAGAGCAGGACCCGGTCCAACCCACTGCGCCACCGCGTCCCCCTAATAATGATACATCTAAGTGTAATGTGAAATTTAACAGTGTTACACAATTTAATGTGTTAGCAAGTCCAACATACTGTATTTCCAGCAACACTACAGGGGTAAGCTGTGATTTTATGGAAGTGATATAACAACCTTACTGGCATTTTTTGGCAATTCTTTAAAGGTTAAATTTTTAACATAGATTCTATTTCAGAAGCATCAAGGGTGTGAAATAAAAGATCTAAGATTTTGTACACTTCTGACCTCTGAATGATCCATGACTATACAGTGTTGATCTTAGTTGACATGTTATGTGGAAACAATATTGATCCAACATGTTTTTGCCTAGGGGAAGGTTAGGGATTTTTTGATATTTGAACACAAATGTTGGCCAGTTGCTGAAACTCACAGAAAATGTTGTACATATCAAAGAAACATATTTAGCGTATTTTTGTTTAAATCCATCAGAGTAAGATAAAACTAGCAGATTTTTGCAAGTACAAGGGCCAAAAATTTTATGTAATAGTGTATACAGTATGTATCCAATATGTGAAGATAAAAAGCAGACAATAGTGAATTTAGATTAAAACACTAAAATATTTATATTTTCTGTTGGTCAAAATAAATCACCATCATTTAGCCATGATCACATCCAGGGATCTGTACAGAGAGTAGTAGTGTGCAATAAGTTTATCCTCTGAAGCAGAGTTCACATAGGGCGTGGCCACTTTATGATAACTGTTTACTACCAAAACTTTTGTTTCAGAAAGATGAAAGATTCATATGTTCTGGGGTATTTTGATATGAAAACTTCTTTTGACCCTAAGGCTTTTCACAGGACTCTTAGTCGCTGTAGGATGATCGACAAATGTATGCATTGCTGTAGCATCCTACAACATATACCAAAGGCTTCCCAAACTTTTTTACACAACTACACAAACACACACACACACACACACACACACACACATTTCTATAAAAATAAAGTTAAAAAAAATACTAACACATTGTAATAATAATAATAATAATAATAATAATAATAATAATGCTTTTTTGGAAAAAACCTCTTATGTTTACTGTTTATGTGTTGTTACAGCATTATAACACAAAACAGCATGTCACAGTTTTTAAATCAGTGGTTCCAAACCTTTTCTAGGTCACAGATCCCTCTAAAAATCTCATGAAATCTAAGGACACCTAGAAAAATATCCATAAATAGTATTGCACTTTGGGCAGCACGGTAACGCTGCTACCTCACAGCACCTAGGTGGTACGATTCAATCTCCACTCATTCTGTTTGCAGTTTGCATGTTCTCCCTGTGTCTGTGTGCGTTTCCTCCAGGTTCTCTGGTTCCCTCCCACAGTCCAAAGACATGTGATTACTTTGTATAAATTGCCATTAGTGTGTGAACTGGGTGAGTGACTGTGTGTGTATGGCTACCCTGCAATGGAGTGGCGTCCCATCCAGGGTGTACCCCCCCCTCCCCGCCTTGCTCCCAGTGATTCAACACACCCTTGCTAAGGACAAGCAGTTGCAAAATTGCAGGGATAATGCATTCCACGTACTGCAGTTAAACTTCATTACCTTCTCACAGAATTATGTCACAGATAGTAAGAGCACAGAATTTTTTAAATTTTATTTAATTTGACAGTTTTTCTTTGGGGCATGCGGTGGTGCAGCGGGTTTAGCTGGGGCCTGTTCACCAGTGGGCCTGGGGTTTGAGTCCTGCTTGGGGTGCCTTGTGACAAACTGGCGTCCCATCCTGGGTGTGTCCCCTCCCCCTCTCGCCTTGCACCCTGTGATGCCGGGTTAGGCTCTGGCTCACCGCCATCCCCACTTGGGATGAGCAGCTTCTGTGTGTGTGTGTGTGTGTGTGTGTGTGTGTGAGCTTTTTTTTTTTTTTTTCTCTTCCATTTTCACAAGTGTGCACTTTATAAATCCCTGGAATTTAACTCCAGTGAAGCTCCAGTTTCAAATGCTCTTATTTAATTTTAAAAGTAAAATCACAACCGTTTGATTTTGTTATGCTTACCATTATGATGGCCTCCCACAAACTTTTTTCCTTCACCAGCACTGGATCCTTCGAGGCCTACATTTCCCACCCATATTGTACCCACCTTTCAGTGTGTCATCATTCTAAACTAATTTGTGTACTAAACCAGAAAAGAGCCAATGTACCAAGAAAGCAAAATATTAGAACACCAAGTACAAAGTATACTGAAGGACAGGCATGTATATGTTAAATGTACTCAAAGAGATTAGTCTGAAGCTTCAGATATGTCAGATATAAAAATGTAGAAATCACATATCATGAAAATGTACTGCTTTTCACAGGAGACTCAACAACTTAATGCTAAGTCTGCAAACCATATGTTAGGCTCATAGTGGGTTGCCAGTCCTCCGTCAGTGTGGGTTCATATGGTTTTGGTTTAAAATAAAATTAAACTGAATTCTAGGAGCACTGCTACTGGGCTATGTAAGGATTATGTGACTTTTTTTGTTTTTTTTTTTTTTTCAATAAAAAAAGAATTTGCCTAGAATACATAGTCTTCACACTGGCAAGATTTTTTCACGAGGGATCACAAAGGTGTGAATAACTGCATTTCTGCACACTGTTGCTGCAAGTTATAGAATATGTTCGCTAAAAATCATTGTCACAAGGTCCCTTTTTGCCTTACTGGTAACACTGAGAGATCAGAGTAATTTAATAACAAAGTTCCATTTACAGTCTGAATCCGTAATGTGTAATGCGCACTGTGAATTTTCTATGAGATATCCATCGCTTTGGAGAAAAGCATCTGCTAAATGAATAAATGTAAATGTGAAAATTGCTAAGTTTCAGTATTGTCAACTGGATGTCGTTCAAATTTCAAAGCAAGTACATGTGAATTATCTCTCATTGCAGTTGTGAATGATCAATGTTCCAGTTTAAAAACATGGGATTTGGTCTGCAGAGTTTTGCTCAAGCAACATAATTTTGTTGCTGTTTGCCAATCATTAAGACTTGTTTGCACAAGGAGTATGGTAAAGTTTGTCATATTATGTATCATCACTGCTCACTGTTTTCAGTTGTTAGACATAACTGAAACTGAATCTTTTGCAGAATGTACGCGTCTTAGGCACAGGTATCACTCAATAATGGACTTCATTTACTCTTTATGATGATCCCATGAAGCGAATTGTTGTTGTGAGCGGGTCCAAGTCGCACTCATGCTGCAGTATGCTAGCAGTGTGTACACTGCTTAGCCTGAGTACTCTAAAAATGACTTTTGTGCAAACTGGTAAATCACTGTAAATAGCCTAATATGGTATACCACTGTCAGATAAATGTATCATTCCATCTTCTATCGTAATATTCGAGTTATATTGTGGCAGTACACGTGGAAGAGGTAAGAAACTAAGGAATAGCTCTCTCTGCGGATACTTATTGTGCTGTTTGTGCGCGAACTTCCTTCTGTAGTCCTACTTGCGTGTACGTGCGGGGACCTCCGTTGTCGTTGCGTCGCTATTGCGTCGGAGCGCTCGTGCCACTATTCGGTGGCCGTGATTGGTTGGAACTCTGTCTGGCAGGATCTCCAGCTCCCATGGTGCTTTGTGCTGTGCATATAGTTAAGTGAATGTATTGTTGTCTTTGATTTTCTTAAACGTTCCCCTGAGTGTTCATTTAGTTTCTTTTATTGGTGGTGTTGTGTTAAAGGAGTGCTTTGAATCGATAACCAGGGGAGTTGTGTCTTATCGGAAATCACCTTTTGCCGGTTGAGAGAGCAGACGTGTCGTACAGTGATGCGTGTAACAGTAAGGACTTATTGTGCCATTTGTAGCAAGTAGTAGTAGTAGTAGTGGTAGTGGGGGTGGTGTTCTTCTTGGCCTTTCGGCTAAGATCAAACGTGGAGAAGCAGTAACTGCTGAAAATTGGTGTATTATTATCCTAAATTGTTTGAATGGTGTTTCCTCGAATTGGATCCGTTGTCTGAAGGCTGAGGGCAATTACAATAATAGCGTCAAACACACGCCGGGGGAGCGCGGAATGGAGAGCGAACACGTTCCATTTTCCGCCACTAGAGGTCAGCAGCGTCCCGCCAACGAAAGATCTGTTCGCCCGATCTTCTCCTTGTCTTTTCACCAAGACACCCTAACTCAGTGCGCTCTGCATCTGAGCGGAAACTTGTCCCGACAAATTACAGAAACAGTTACTTTGCTTAGCTGCAAAACTTGTTGTGGAGTGGCGCGTCTCTCCGTGCAAGCGACCCCCCCAGGAGTCCCTAGTGGCCAACATGTACTGCTTTCACAAATACTTTACCAGTCTTTCAAAAGTGTTGTAACGGCGCCGAGGGGAGCTGATATAGCTCAGTGTAAATAGGTGTTATTAGTGTCTATCTCTGTACATAGTCTTGTGTTCTGTTGTGATTGGTTGTTTATTGTTTATGCGTAGTTTGCCACGGGGGAATTCTGGGGAGTTCAAGGGGTGACCCCTAACCATTGTAGGAAGAAGGGGGGCTTAGAGAGACCTGGGGGAGTTCCCTAGTGTTCTGGTACTGCATGGTGCTGTCTGGAGTGTATTTATTGAGACTGCTGTTGAAATATCTCAGGTTTCTTTTGAAAATACACAAATCTTCTGCCTTTTACTAAAGGTTTCCGTGGAGAGAAATGCTGTTAAGAAGACGTGTGTTGTTTGTGAAGAGCGTGTTCCTATTATACTGACTGTCAAGCCTCTCTCTGGTAGCTCCATGAGCTCAGAATTGGGTCTGATTGCAGATTTTTCTCATTTTTTTATTTTTAATTCACAACACAGCATCAAAACAGCATACAGATAGACAGTACAGCAACAAACTACAAATATGTCTACATACATATAGGGCTCAGGGTCAAAAGGTTACAATTTATCACAGGTATCGTCATGTAAGCACTTTCTAATAACTTCCAGAAGGGTGTCCAGATATTCCTGAATTCATTAGAATTTTCATGTAAATCAAATGTCAGTTTTTCAAAGGGGATACACTCCATTATATCGCACTACACAGACTGAAACCACTTGTCCCGAGCGGGGTTGCGGTAAACCAGAGCCTGGCACAGGGCTGGAGGGGGAGGGGACACACCCAGGACAGGACACCAGTCCACCGCAAGGCACCCCAAGCAGGACTTGAACCCTCGACCCGCCAGAGAGCGGGCACAGGCCAAACCCACCGTACCACTGTGTTTCCCTATATTGCATTACTTTAATTAAAAAACAAGGCAAATATATTAATATAAACTTAAATGTTGAAAATTAATTAATATTATAATATGTATTACAACACACACACACACATTTTCAGAACCGCTTGTCCCATACGGGGTCACGGGGAACCGGAGCCTACCCGGTAACACAGGGCGTAAGGCCGGAGGGGGAGGGGATACACCCAGGACGGGACGCCAGTCCGTCGCAAGGCACCCCAAGCAGGACTCGAACCGCAGACCCACTGAAGAGCAGGACCTGGTCCAACCCACTGCGCCACCACACCCCCTGTATTACAACATTTCTTAATATTTGTAATTTTTTTTTTTCTCAGTTAATCTGCTTTATTCAAAATATAGTTTGCTGGGGTTTTGTAAGGGTAGACTGCAGTTTTACTTTAATATAATTTACTCATTTGGTTACAATGATATGTTTGTATCTGAGTTGTTGACAAATATTTGCTCATTTATGTACTTTTTTCCCTGGGGCTATTCAAGTTAAGTAGCATAGCGGCACAGCAGGTAGCCCTGGTGTCTGGGTTGTGGTTTCAGGTTTGGTTATGAATCCAGCTTTGTCTTTGTGCAGTTTTCATGTTCTCCCCATGTTCACCTTGGTTTTTTTCTTGCAGTCCAAATGTGTGGAATAAGACCATGGTGAACCACTTCTGTATCCTACCTTACAGTCTGTTTGCGGGTAGCCGGGGTAAGGAGCAGGGCAGGGGGGATTCAAACCAGGGTCCATCAGTTGCAAGGCTCTAACAACTACAGTAATTGAAGTGAGACAGAGACAAAATAACAGTTAATGACAAGAAGCCAACATCTCAGATCTGGCTTTAGGGTGGCGACAGCGGCCCAGTATGGACAGGTGGGGTCCCGTGTGCTCTGACTTATCTTTGAGCATCTGCTCCTGCATTCTTCTGGGCCTGCAGCCAGGAACACTCCCTGTGAAATGTGAAGCCTGTCCTCTTTTATATTTCATATAAACTGTGCCACTGACAGAGCACAGACAAAGCTAGAGTTTCCAGTTGGACAGCACATCCTCACCTCACAGAGCTCCAGAGGGAAGTAACCATGCATAAAAGCAGAGGATAATTAAAGATCTTACTAGTATTGCACGAGAAGCAGTCACTGAAATGAAGCCTGGTCATGATTTTCCAGCCTTAAAATCACTCAGTAGGTATGTAGAGCTGTGCACTAAAATCATAAATGTGTCATCTGGAAGAAGAATGTGATGCCCTGTGCTGTTATTGAAAGATCTACTCACACATGCAGCCTCCTAATACACTGCAGTTATTTGCATGGTTTCCTCACCAACTACTTGCAGTGTATGATGACACTGACTGAAACACATTTGCTTATTCCACCAACAGCGTCATTAGAACGGTAATTAGGTTTTACCCAACAGAAAAGAGTATAAACCCATTACCACGTGATGTAGTATTGCAATACGGTGTGTAACAGTCAGTCGTTGCATGCAGTGACATGGACGATATGTATGCGTGTATGTACTTATATATTCCTACATTTATAAATTGGAGTATGGTATTGTGCAAGACTTCTGCAACAGTAAGCTGATCAGATGAAAGGAAATACACACTGAACTTGGAGCATGTATTAGGAGAGGTATTGTAGGAAATCAAGGACGATCACATATATTATGTATATGTTTTTCATCTGCGGAATTATCAGAGTTTTCAGCCAGCCAGTGTGAGACAGAAATCCTCAAAGCCCCTATGTTTAAAAAATGTATGCCTACAGTATGTGCATTTAAATGTTTAAATATGCCTTTAAATGTACTTTTTGGCGAAATCCTAAATAATCACAGCCCCTGTATGTTTTACGGTAGCTCCACAGATGGAACTCAGATGTTCAAATAAAATAAAGGCAGCTACATAACGTGAAATTTAGTTTAAAGCAAGAATGTAGTCTCCTTTAAAATAAAAATCCTGGGAAGGCACAGACTCAGTAGGGGAGGGAGACTTTAAGAAATCTTGAAATTCATTTTAGGCCAACCATGCAAGCAAATCATCTGAGGAATCAAAACAACAGAAACCTTTTAGACTTAAGTGAGTTCATTCAGTGCTCGGGATTATACAACACTGGTATTTTATGTAATTTCATAAGGCTGATATGGTCCGGTTCTAGTAAAGAAGTGCAGTAACTGGATTTTTAATGGCTGCAAGTATACAACTATCCAAGTGTTTAAGACATTTTGTCTTATTTTATGGGTTCAGACACACAGATGGAGCTATAAACATATACGTCTGAACGCTGTTTCAATGCGTTATGCCTCGGAATTACAAAAAAGTGCTCTCATTTTGTCACTAGGTGGTCCTCGTGTTCCTATTAATGTGTTACTCATGTTACTTAGTACATGAGTACTATTGTAGACCACTAAAACAACTATATATTGCTTTCAGAAAGCATTCATTTTCCTGGTGTTTATCTGTTTCATTTATAGCCTGGATCCACGGAAGTGCTTTAGCTCTTCAGTAATGCAGTAGATTCCACTAAAAACATTTCTTATTAACAGAAGTAATCTCAGCTAAGTAAATACTTTGAAATCCTTTTACTTTAGTTACAGCAGTGAGTCTTTCTATGTCTGTCTGTATAAGTATTTGACACTGATATTTTGTATTTTTTTTTGCAAATTCCTCTCTAATCTGTTCCAGTTTAGCAATGATGGAGATCATCTTAGCACAGCATTTTTCAGCTTATTCTGTGGCTTTTTAGTGAACTTCAACTCAGGGTTTTCAGAGACTTTATTTTAAATGTTAAACATTTCTGTATCTGATAATTAATTATGACACGGATTGTGAACTTTTTATAGGCTGCGGTACCACTTAGAAGTTTTGGAAGAGTATGAATACAGCGCACATTGTTCTGATTCACAGAGCAGTGCATTCCAACAGCAGCAAAGTTTGGAAGTCACTCCATGTGTTGTTTCACATGGTATAACATGATGCACTGTGTTCTGCACGGATCCATTTGAATAGACAATGTAAAGATGTGAAAACAGCATATATACATGTGTGATTCTTCTCCTGAGCAGGGTCATAGTCTAACCTGACAACACAGGGCAGAGGGGAAGGGGACACACCCCAGATGGGACATCAGTCCACCACAAGGCACCCCAAGCAGGGCTCAAACCCGCTGTGCCGCTGCACCCCCTGTACTAGGTTCATAAAAAGAAATTGAACAACGTCTTGCATTTACATGTAGAATTAAAACTGGATGTGAAGTTATACCTTGAGATGAGCATGACTTCTGTATTTCATCAGTAGTGTGAAGTTGCACAGACTACATCAAACAGAATGATGCATAAGTAGGGTGAGCACTGAGGAGAAGCTGCACTCAAGGTAAAGGCAATTGTGAAGCCTAAGTATCTACCTGGTCTTCCTTTCCATTACCGGTGTCCCTCACAACAAAGGATCCTTTTATTCCCGAGTTACGAGCAAAGTTTATTTGGATCAAAAAATTCACATGTTGTTAGCTCAGGAGAAATGTCTTTCGAGAGAAGACATTACAATGCAAAATACATGAGAAACACACCAAACCAGCAGAAATGTTTTGATCCAAGCAAAAAAGTAAGGGAAAGCCTTACACAGAACTTGTGAAAGATAGAACACAGGCAGTGCTCTTGAAAGGCAATATCATCACAAATGACTTATGTGGTTTGATTTCTTTTTTTATATATATCCCAAATCATTTCTTATAAATAGCAGCAGAGAGAAATTATGAACATTACAGGTCATTGCAGTAATTGCAAAGTTAATACAGTTATGATCATTACGATTAATATTGTGACACAGCACTCTGGGTTTGGATGGGATGAAGAAGGACAAACAGGCAGCATTCATCATGAACAGTTTATTTGAACACCGGCACATAGGAAAATAATGCTCTCAGTCCGAGAACCGTGTTTCCTATAGTCTCTCTCTCTCTCTCTCTCTCTCTCTCTCTCTCTCTCTCTCTCTCTCTCACAGTAAGGTTCAACACTTTATGTACAATTTACCCACAATTCAACTATTTACCATAAGCAAATTTACAATTAAAAAATATAAAATTACTATATGTGCTATAAAGAAACGTACAATAAATATACTCTGTGGAGTTTTCATGTTCTCCCCGTGTCTGCATGGGTTTTCTCCCACAGTCCAAAGACATGCTGTTCAGGTTCCCCCATAGTGTGTGACTAACAGACAGAGTGTGTTCCACTGATGTATGGATAAGTGACCCAGTAAGTAGTGTATCTAGCAGTGCAAGTCACCTTGGTGAATAAGGTGTGTGGGCTGATAACACTACATAGAGTTCATTAGAAGTCCCTTTGAAAAAAAAACATCTGCTAAATACGTAAATAAATGTAAATACCAGCAAGTTAAACATTTTATTAAAAGACAAAATATAAATAGAAGAGCAATACTAAGACATCAGCCTATAAGAAAAAGTATTTAGAAATTACAACAATGAAAGGGCAACAGAATCCATCCATAAGAGCACTTGTAGAGCATTCTGGTCCCGATCCCCCTGGGGAGTACAGTGCGCGTGGAGGAATTCTGTTGCATCCGGATGGGTACGGATGGATTTTGCTGTAAGGTCATAATGGTGTGACAAAATACTGGACTGGAACACTGGACCTGGCCAGGGGAGCAAACGGCAGGAGTAGATGGGACAGGCATTTGGGACTGAAACATAAACACCTATGGAATGGGAGGGGGGCCTCGCAAGGGAAATCTCAAATGGAACACTGATTAAGAATTCGCGATCTGGTCTCCGGTATCGTGCCTTTCAACAGATTGTAAACAGGTGTAGGGGTCTGGGCTCGTGGTACTGAGTGGTGCCTCCTCTGGTCTCTAGGGGTATTGTCCCTGTTGGTCATGACAGACACACTCTCCATCATAGGGCAATCACACACATACACACATAGGGACTCATCAGTTTACCTGAAACAAATGTCTTTCGACTGTGAGAGGAACCTGAAGCACCTGGGCGAAAGATGGAGAGAACATGTAAATTCAGTATAGACGGATTGAGGTTCAAATTCATGTTTAGGACCGTGAGGCACTTTCTGTGACACCATGCCACCTAGGAACAACAAAATAAAACACCAACATAGTTTGAGATTAAATGATGAGAGAGTAAGGGGCAAAGTGTATAGAAAAAAGAGCTTGCAGTGTATGATATTTTGAACGTATCGGTCTCCTATGACACTGTGTTTAAAAGCTTCCAGAGCAGTTGTAATAGTCCGGACTTAATGGTAAAATGATTTCTTTTTAGGGGGTGCGGTGGCACAGTGGGTTGGACCACAGTCCTGCTCTCCGGTGGGTCTGGGGTTCGAGTCCTGCTTGGGGTGCCTTGCGATGGACTGGTGTTCTGTCCTGTGTGTGTCCCCTCCCAATGCGGTTTTCGCCCTGGCCGTAGAACACTGGACCAGCTCTATACCCTCACTAGGGTGTTGGAGGGTTCATGGGAGTTTGCCCAACCAGTCCATATGTGTTTTGTGGACCTGGAGAAGGCATTCGACCGTGTCCCTCGTGGCATCCTGTGGGAGGTACTTCGGGATTATGGGATTCAGGGCTCATTGCTACGGGCTGTTCGTTCCCTGTATGACCGGAGCAGGAGCTTGGTTCGCATTGCCGGCAGTAAGTCAGACCTGTTCCCGGTGCATATTGGACTCCGCCAGGGCTGCCCTTTGTCACCGATTCTGTTCATTATTTTCATGGACAGAATTTCTAGGCGCAGCCAGGGAACGGAGGGTGTCTGTTTTGGTGGCCGCGAGATCTCGTTTCTGCTTTTTGCGGACGATGTGGTCCTGTTGGCTTCATCAAGTCAAGACTTGCAGTGTGCACTGGAGAGGATTGCAGCCGAGTGCGAAGCGGCGGGGATGAGAATCAGCACCTCCAAATCCGAGGCCATGGTCCTCAGTCGGAAAAAGGTGGATTTCCCCCTCCGGGTTAGGGGGGAGTTGCTCCCTCAAGTGGAGGAGTTTAAGTATCTCGGGGTCTTGTTCACGAGTGAGGGAAAAATGGAGCGGCAGGTTGACAGATGGATCGGTGCGGCATCCGCAGTAATGCGGTCACTGTACCGGTCTGTTGTGGTGAAGAAGGAGCTGAGTCGTAAGGCGAAGCTCTCAATTTACCGGTCAATCTACATTCCTACCCTCACCTATGGTCATGAGCTCTGGATCATGACCGAAAGAATGAGATCGCGGATACAAGCGGCAGAAATGAGTTTCCTCCGCAGGGTGGCTGGGCGCACCCTTAGAGATAGGGTGAGGAGCTCAATCACCCGGGAGGAGCTCGGAGTAGAGCCGCTGCTCCTCCGCATCGAGAGGAGCCAGTTGAGGTGGCTCGGGCATCTGTTCCAGATGCCTCCTGGACGCCTCCCCTGGGGAGGTTTTCCGGGCATGTCTCACTAGGAGGAGGCCTTGGGGCAGACCCAGGACACGTTGGAGAGACTACGTCTCCCGGCTGGCCTGGGAACGCCTTGGGGTTCCCCCAGAGGAGCTGGAGGAGGTTTGCGGGGAGAGGGAAGTCTGGGGAGCTCTGCTTAGACTACTGCCCCCGCGACCCAGTCCAGGATAAGCGGAGAAAGATGGATGAATGGATATAGGTCTAGTGTACTGTAAAATGCTAATGGAGTTTTAAGGCCTCTTTTAAGTCTCAGAGCAGTAACACACCCTCAGTGTAAACACTGTAACACCACCACTGTAAGGGCAATGTAGAACCTCCAGTTGGTTCCTGAAACATGTCTAGACTGTAGCAGGGAACTAGAGCACCCAGAAGAAACCCAAATATCCAGAGAACATGCAAACTACATGCCTGCTCAGTCAGGTTTGAATTCACATTCAAACTCACAGCCCAGAAGGTATGACACTACTGGAAGTCATGTTTATTCCTGAAATTTTGGTAAAATGAATTTTGTTGAGGGGGTGTGGTGGCACCGCAGGTTTGGCCAGGTCCTGCTCTCTGGCAGGTCTGGAGTTCAAGTCCCGCTTGGGGTGCCTTGTGACGGACTGGCGTCCTGTCCTGGGTGTCCCCCCTCCCCCTCCAGCCTTGCGCCCTGTGTTGCCAGGTTAGGCTCCGGCTCGCCACGACCCCGCATGAGTGTGATTGAATTTTGTTTGTTTACAAAAAATTTAAATCTTTGCTTTTTAAAATAAAATAAATAAATGATTCATTGTACACATTTAGGCCACTTGATTTAACTGACCTTTCTTTACATTTATTTTTTCACCTCTCAGAGTTGTTTCAATATTTCCAGGCATGTCTACTGTGAACTTACTGCTTTTTGTATTATTTTTCTATAGCTTTCATCCTTCCATGTCAACTGTAGGTAATGGCTCTTGTTGTTATAAAGTAGAAGGATTACCTTCCAGACTCTCAGTCTCGGGCCCAAATAAAGCTGACAGTCAACAGTCTGCAGCTATTTAACATCACATTCTCTCTTCTCTTCTCTTCTCTTCTCTTCTCTTCTCTTCTCCAGGACCGGGCACAGGGAGAGACATCAGTGGCTCTGCATGCCTCACCCAGTCACTGTGGATTTTTCTGGCCTCCGTCACCTGCCTTTTCTTCAAATGTTAATAACACCACAGTCGTCCATCAGTATTACAGCAAAATTGCATTGAGACTGTTTGTATCATGTTACAACAACCTGATGCGCTCTTGCACCGAAAATATATAAAAGAATGAGCTATTACAATGTTTTAGTCTTTAAGAAGAAAGGTTACTTAAGGAGCAACAGTGTTTATAAGGGCCATTTATTACAGCATTTTACTTTGCTTTAATGTTGCTTATTGCTGTCAGTCATTTAGTTGCATTATCCATTTATTCTAAGAACGGTTTTAGCAGGAAAGAATGTTATACGCCATCAATAATATGACAAATGGAACAATTAAGTAACTTAGATATGGATGGAATTTCAAGTGAAGTATAGCTGTCCTGGATAGCTACAATGCTTTTTTCTTTATAATTTTACAATTTCAAGCTTGTTTTACGGTGTGCTCTCAAATGTTTTTTGTGAGGTTCATTGAAGCTAGTGCACTACATTAAAAAAAATGCAGCTACCAAATATAAACGTAGCAGAATCAAATAAGGATAAGAAACCAACAAAAACACAATAATAATATAAAGATGCCATAATTGTTCATGAAAGAGTAAAATGAGAAACTGAGCAACAGTTCTATAGACATGTAGTTTAAAAGTTAGAGTAAAAAAAAACTGGGGTAGAGTTGCATAGTCATATAAACATCTAAATTAAGTATAAAGAGCTGTATATACTGTCTGATGTATCTCATGAACACTGCTTGTTGCCAGTTTCTGAATTCCCTCTTTGTCAAATATAGAGCTTTCTTGAAAATTGAGAATTCTGTTGTTTTAGAGAGGATAAAGCCTAGTGTGGGGGCTCAAGTGGTGAGGCAATCAATACTTCAAGTGATTACAGTAGGTTGATGCTTTTTTAGCAGAGGGGTTACGTATTAAGAGTAAGGACTTACCAAGTAAAACTTGTATATAATGAATTTTTGTATTTTTTCTTTAAGGAAGACAAATTTAGCTGTTGAATTAACTATAATGACAACAATAGTAATCATAATTACGTATGAAATTTGTATTATTGAATAAAAAATGTATGTTGAACAGTTTCTTCATGGCAAGCTGTATTTAGCATCAGGAGTTGCTCTCTATTTACACCATCAACATTTAGTATTTTCTTTTAGTAACGTTGTATATCTAGGAGTTGAGTGCATGATGCCGATGATTGAAGAAAAACTGATTTTTTTAATTTTTTGTGTATGAAATGGAATTCACAGTGTCCATTTTCCTTCTGTCGGCTCAGTTAATAGTGTATATACTTGATTCCAATGTCTTTACAGAGAAAAAAAAGATTTAATATCTGTCCATGTTTCTAATTAAATTAGTAATTTGTTGATGATAACCTTGTACTAGTCAATGGTACCATAATTTGGCACCATGTAATTAAAAGAGCTTTAGAATATAATGTTTTTAAAAAATAGTTCAGCAATATTATTTTATGTGCTTCTTTACCCTTCATAATGCACATAGCTTCACCCTGAACTTTTAGGTATTTACCCCATTAAAAATGTATAATTTCTTATAGAATGTCTGTATCAGTGAATTATGTCTTAAACAAGTTCATTGGCATAACCATGAGTTGAATGCCAAAACCAAGTGTAATCATTATTACAAATGTACTGTAAAGCAATTAGGTTTTCTTTTCCAAATCAGATCAATTTAATTCAGAAAAGAAATACAAATATTTCATGTAAGAGTAAAAAAATCATGGCCTCATTCTCCGTAGCAATTCCAAATTTTTGGAATACGTTAACAACACAACCCTTGTAAAATAGATTAAAAATACATTCTTCCTCTAAAATAGCTTATTTCTGAAATTAGTTTTTCATGAATGCTATTGGATCCGAAACTAAGACTATGAGACATTGTTGTGTTTATTTTCTGTTGTTTTGTTATTATATGTAAACATGTCCATCAAGCCTTTCCAAAGGAGCAATGCCCACAGCTTCCTTCCAAAAGCTGTCACAGAAGGATAAGTCTTTTGGAATTATTTTTAGCTGTATGTGGTACTCACTAGTAACAAATAGAAACAGTTCTGATTACATACTCTATCAAAGTGATAATGTTTGGGAATGCAAAACCTACACAACACAATAGGAGTTTAGTTCATTACCTTGCCAAAATATCTTTTATAAACAGAAAGGAAAAAAGATTCCATTGTTTTTATGTCACATTCATTCCTGATGAAAGTCTAATCTTTTTTTTTCTTTGTTCATGTGTAAGGTATTACTAATTCATGTAGTTATTGAAATGCATGCACATACTTTAGTAACATCATAGCATACAGTGGTGCAGGACTTTGCTCTGAAAGTTTAAAATATTTTCCACCAAATCACCCCTTTAAGAATAATTCCAAAAACACGGTGTAATATACAGTTTCTTTTTCTTTTTTTTCTGAAGAAGGAAATGGAAGTGTTGTAAAATAAATGAAATTTGTCTTAATCCATTTGTAACATAAGTTCATATTCTAAAATAAAGACTATTAATGAATGTGAAAACCAGACCTGTAATTACACCATTCTTGACAAAAATGGAACTTACAAACAGATCTTCCTTTTGTAAGAAATTTTATTCATTTTCTTTTACTAAATGTGAAATCATCTCTGTCAATTTCTGGAATGGATTGATAATGCACCTAAGGTACACTGAGAATACAAAAGTAAGGTTTTTGGTTTCTGTGTTCTGTATTTAAAAGTGGATTGAAATGCTTTGGTAAGTTAACCTTTTTGAAGTCAGCTTAAAACATTATATCTTAATGGTACAATTGTGTTTATCGCCCTGTAACATGCAAATAAAATATTCTATGTATTGTTAATTCTCATGTGAGGAGTCGTGTTGTAATACTATCCGTAAACATTGAGTTGAATCAGTCTCAAACATTTAATGACAGCATGTGTTATGCATAAATTCTGTGCTAGACTTTTTTTTTTTTAAATTATTATCCTGGAATTATGGTGTTAAGGACATATAAAGGATTTAACATGACAAGCTGAAACACCATTTTTTTCTCTTACTAAACCCATATTGTTTGTATTTTCATTTCAGAGATTTTTTTTTCCTATGTAGTCATACAAGCATTTTTGCCTTATGAAGTTTAGAATAACAATGAAAGAGCATAACACCTGACTTTTGACTATATGACACAACATTAAAAATAAACCAACAATATGTGTTTCTATCATGGCCTCCGATTATTGCTTTTTTTGTCTTTACTGCAGGTCAAAGGTAGCTTATTTAATGTTTATTAAATTGATTTAAATTAGATAATTATTAATGCACTTACAAACAGTGTCAGCGTAAGCCTTTTGTAGATTATTTTAAGATTATTCATTCCAAGACAAAATACAAGCAGTGGCATTGTCTAACTTACATTTACCAAATTAGCCACAAAAGGTAACAAAGTAAACATAAGCGCACAAATACAAATTACAAGATTTCAAATACAGATAAGAAATCTTAACACAATATTTGCTTTCTTAGTATATTTCAAGATACTTATCAGGTATCCTTTTCTCATGTCAGGTGTCTGTGTTCCCCATTTTCTTCCCACAGTCCAAAGACTTGAGTTTCAAGTAAACTGGTATCTGTAAACTGTCAACAGCGTGTGAATATGTATGTATGTGTTGCATTGCTCTGCTGCTGACATGATATGTAAAGCTAAAAACCATATCTAATCTTGTCCGCCAACAAGGGTTCTCCAAGCATCTATGTCCTGCGCATTTCTCTCCAGCTGACCCCAGATGTAACCCAGTCTCTTGGTGTCAGCCTCCAGGTCTTAGCACCAAGTGTTTCATGGTTGACCTCTTTTTCCTCTTCCCTTGTGGATTCCACGTGAGCACTTGTCTGGTGGTTTGAAGCTAGTTTATGGAGAGGGTGTCCAATCCACCTCCATTGTCACATGAGTATTTCCTCTTCTGCTGGAATCTGGCTTGTTCGCTGCCACAGCTGCTGGTTGCTGATGGTGTCAGACCAGCAGATTTGGAGGATCCTTTTCATGCAACTGTTGAAAAAGTCCTGGTCTCTGTTGGTTGTAGCCACTGTGGTTCTCCAAGTCTCGGCCCCATACAACAAGACTGACTTGATGGTGCTGTTGAACAGTCTGATCTTTGTCTTCAGAGAGAAGTCCTTAGACTTCAAGACATTCTTCAGTTGCAGGAAGGCTGCTCTTGCTTTAGCAGTTCTTCCTTCTACATCGGTGTCTGTACCACCTTGCTCGTCAATGATGCTGCCAAGATAGGTAAAGGTGTCAACTTCTTCCAGTTCTACACCCTCCAGCATGACAGAGTCTGTGTTGGCTACATTTACTTTGAGGATCTTAATATTTCTTCCCTCTCTGGATGTTGAGTCCCACATGTGATGAGGTGACTGCAACCTCCCTGGTCTTCTTTTGCATCTGCTGGTGGGAATGTGATAGTAAAGCCAGATCGTCTCCAAAATTAAGGTCGTCCAGTTGCTTCCAGAGTGACCACTGGATTCCATTCCTCTTCTGAGCTGTGAATGTCCCCATGATCAAGTCAATCCCCTTCAGGAACAGGCAAGGGGAGAGGAAGCAGCCTTGTCTGACATTTGTCTTTACTCTGAATGCAGCGGTGAGTTGCCCTCCATGAACCACTTGACAGATCATTCCCTCGTAGGAGTTCTTGAAAATGTGGAGGATCTTCCCAGGCACACCGTAGTGTTGCAGAAGTTTCCAGAGTGTCTCTCTGTGTACACTGTTGAACACCTTCTCACAGCTGACGAAGTTGACATACAAGGGAGAGTTCCACTCCAACGACTGCTCGATGATGTTACGTAAAGGTCTGAAAATCTCTCTATGTTTTTGTTCATCGCTCCTTGTCCTTGACGACCCATGACCTTTTTATACCCACTGTTGTCACTGCCGATCTTTGCAGTGTGGTCCCCCATAAGGATGGCGATTTCTCTATCTGAGTAGTACTCTAGTATGGTGTGTAGTCTGCTGTAAAACTTTTCCTTGCTTTCCTCATCACTGTCATTGGTAGGAGCATAACACTGAGTGAGGAAGACGTGGTAGTGCAGCGGGTTTGGCCAGGGCCTGCTCTGTAGTGGGTCTGAGGTTCGAGTTCTACTTAGAGTGTCTTACGGTTGGACTGGCGTCCCATCCGGGGTGTTTCTCCTCCCCCTTCAGTCCTGTGCCCTGTGTTGAGGGGTTAGGCTCAGGCTTGCCACAACCCTGCTTGGGACAAGCGGTTTCAGACAACGTGTGTGTGATAACACTGAATGATGTTCAGGTTGACCCTTCTCTTCTTCGTTTTAAAGGATGCTGTGACAAACCTTGGGTTGTGGGCTTCCTATCAGTGTTTTCTGTGCGACTTCCGACAACATCAAGGCCACTCCTTGGGTGTGTGGAGCATCGTCCTCTTTATGACCTGAGAACAGTAGCAACTCTCCAGAAGTAAGTCTCTCCCAGTCAGAACCAGTCTACCTAGACTCACTGATTCCCAGTACGACAAGGTTATAGTTCCTCATCTCTTCTGCTACTTGCGCTGTTTTTCCAATCTCATACATTGTCCTCATGTTCCACGTTCCCGGTTCAGAGAAGGGTGATCGGCCTTGTGGCTTCCAGACACTTCCAGCTTTCACCACATGATGTCATACACCTTCTTGGTGAAGGCCCATCTCCTTTCAGGGCTTAAGTGTGTTGTAGTCTTCTTGGTGTATCTGTAGCTAGCTGCTTTTTACAGGGTGGGGAAGCTAACCCCACACCCAACCCTCCTCCTTTCCAAAGAATTTGCATTACACATACATTTATTCATTTAGCAGACACGTTTCTCCAAAGTAACATACATCTCATAGAAACTACAATGTATGCATTACATTAGCAGAAAGAGAGACTTGGCTGTAGACATGTGTTTATAAAGTACAATTAGTTTGTTATTTTCCACCATATGAACTAATGTACATCACACAAGTAGCTGCATAAAAGTTTATATGAACATCAGCAATTACAATCCTAATATTTGTTTTAAACATTTCGATTACACAAGTAGCTGCGTGAAGGTTTATCCGTTGTTCAACAGTTATGATCTCAGCAAAATAGAGCATGAACATTGGATCTGTTTTGGGGAGGCTGAGTTGTAAGTGCTGACTGGGGATTTAACTCTTCTGGGTTAGACCACGTCGTGTAGGACACTGGTTCACTTCCCCCATTGGAAGCATCTTCAGGGAGCTGCCACATCTTGTGAAGGTTAGATGTGATCTCGAGTGTTCGACGAGGGTGGGTGTATTTATGGGAGGGATTGTGGTTGGAGGTCATAGCGGGTGGTCCTGACAGGTGGTGCCCCTGCTGTGTTCTCCACTTGCACTGTATCTTTCGTGTTACAGGTCGGCTTGTTGAACTGAGCTTCAATGAGAGGCAGTAAGGTCGTTGTGGGTCTGGTGCGAAGACTTGAAATAAAAGGTGTCCAGGTTCTTGATAGTTTGAAACCCTCCTCCCGATTGAAGTTGTCAGGGTGCTTCTCTTTCTTGATCGTCTCTCTTACTATGTGGCTCCTGTATCCGGGGTGTAAGTGGTGATCAGACATCTAGAGATATCTGACAGGCAGGCAGCGATGCACAAGGAAATGTCTGATGGTCCAGGTGGAAATTGTTGTGTATTGAGTGTTGTATAAACTCAGGGATGAGTGTTAATAGGTCACTCTTAATAGTAAGGTAGGTTACGGTTTGGTTGGCCAGGAATATGTGCAAAGTGAAGGAGAGTTGTTGCTTGCACGTGGTTCAGTAAAAAGAAAGAAGAAAACATAATCCATTGTGTCTTATCTTTATTCGTGTTTGAATGTAATGAATACACCGGCAAAACACGACAGAAATGTGAGGAAAAGCTGGGTATCATTGGCTCAGCCATGTTAGTTGAATCCATGAGAGGCAATGACAGGGCCGAGGGAAGAGGTGTAGACTGAGAAGAGTAGGGAGCCCAGTACCAAGCCCTGTGAAACACCAGTTGAGAAAGGCTGAGGTGATGAACGGGACCCCGCCAGACCACCTGATAGAATCTGTCTGATATGTAGGACTCAAACCATTTTATTGCTGTTCCTTTAATGCCAAGCTGAGCAAGAGAAGGAAAGGAGAATCCAGTGTTTGACACTGTCAAATGAGGTGAAATGAGGGCAGTTTTGAAGGCAGCCAGCGAGCAGTGAGAAGTTGGAGATGAAAGCGAAGAGTTGCAGGGAGATGGTCTGAGGGAATGTCGATGGGACTGGATCGAGCAAGCAGATGGTGGCTCTGTGTGACAGCAGGAGTTTGGAGATTTCAGTTTCTGGGAGGGGCTTGAATTCAAAGAGCATAACTTTGCAGGAAGGTCCAGCATGATCAGGGCAGGTAGATGCCAAGAATATGTCCATAATTGCATTGACTTTGTGTCTGAAAAACAAAACAAAGTAATCAGTAGTGAGAGAAGATAGAGGAAGAGGCGGCAGAGGACAGAATAAGGATGAGAAGGTAGTGAAGAGTCTGTGTGGTGTTTTTGGTTGCAGACTGTATTTTGTTAAAGAAGAAGGTTGTTTTAGCTGAGGAGACAATAGAGTGAAAGGTTGCTAAGACATCCTTGTAGACATGTAGGTCTGTGCGAGTCTTGGATTTTTTCCATCATCATTCTACAGCCTGGAGTTTGGTCCAGTTGGCACGTAGTATATCAGTCAGCCATGAGGTGGAACTGGGGCGTGCTGGTTTGGAAGTTAGGTGACAGAGAGAGTCTAGAGAGGAAGATGGGGCAGAGAGGAAAACATCTGTAGCACTGTCTCTTGACAGATCTGAGAATTGTGCAGCAGTAGGGAAAGTGGACAGTGTGGGAGAGGAAGGCAGGAGGATGAGAGTGATTCTAGGTTGCAGCAGAAGGTGCCAATGGATGCAGAGGCAGAAGAAGGGAAGAATCAATGGAAATTTGCCCCTGGGAGAGAGTTCAACAAGATTTCAAGGTCATCCAGGAAGAGTCTGAGAGGGCCAGGAGGGCGAAAGAACAGCCACAACAAGTGTGATTGAGGCAGTGATAGAGACAACGTGTAATTCAGTGGAGGACAGACCATGCAAGGGGAGAGGGAGAACAGAATTTTCTCCACTGGGGAGAAATGAGCAGGCCTGTGTCCCACCTATGCCAGAGGGATGATGAGTGTGGGGAAAATGAGGACTCATTGGAGAGGGTTGCGGGTGTTGCTGTGTTGTCTGGGGTAATCCAGGTTTCAGTTGAGACCAGGAGGTCCAGTGAGAGGTGGGAGGCATAAGTCGGGATGAAGTCAGCCTTCCTCGCAAAATTCTGGCAATTCCAGAGTCCCATGGAGAGGTTGAAACAGGATGGAAAGCTTGATAGACAACGATAAAACAGGTTACCTAAATGTTGGACATGTTTATGGGATGAATCATTAAACAATTGGCACTTAACAGAAGTTTGTGGAGAATTTTTTCTTCAGTCATTCTCTGTGCCTCCCCGTGTCTGGTCACTCTCCATACTGAAGAATGCACAGGGTTATATGTGGAAAAACGTACAACAAACTGTATTAATGTTTTATTAGTTGTATAAGCTGTATTGGGTCACAACACAAATGCAACATGATCAGAGCTTATTCAACATGTAAGAAACTTCAAGATAAGGTTACATTCTAGTCCAAATACAAAAAACTTACACAGGAATAGACACAGGTATCAAGGACAAGGTGTTCTAGCATAGGTGTCAATAAAGGTAGGGATTCTACAAGGCAGACACAAACTTAACCTCAGAAGAATTTTCTAGATTACTCCACACTGTACCCTCCCTTACTAAGAAAACCATAGTGTGATCAGTATTAATCGATTTCAACTCAACAGCACACCTTCCCTGCACCTCAGGATCAAAATGATGTTTTAAGCAATTTGTTTTGCTCATTTTAGGTTTGGTCCCCTGAAACCCTAGAGGCCTTCCAGGTGCTGAAAGAGTGTTTCACCACCGTGCCAATACTCCAGCATGCCAACCTCACACTTCTGTTTGCAGTGGAGGTGGACACCTCCTTAGTCAAAGTCAGGGCAGTGCTGTCCCAAAGACAGGGGTCCCCACCAAAACTCCACCCCATGTTTATTTCTTATGTAAGCTGTCATCCACTGAGCTAACTATAATATCAGAATTCAGGGAGTATTGGCCATTAAATTGGCCTTAGAGGAATGGCGGCATTGGCTGGAGGGAGCCACTCACCTTTTCCTTGTTCTCATGGACCGTAGAAACTTAGAGTACTTCTGGACAGCTCGCCGACTTCACCCACATCAAACATGCTGGGCACTGTTTTTCCCCAGCTTCCAGTTCACAGTATAGTATAGGCCTGGAACAAAGAATACCAAAGTGGATGCATTATCCCACATTATTATTATTATTATTATTTTTATTTTTTATAGAATGCTCTTCTCATGTAGTGACACAGAGCGCTTTAACACAAGCATACAGCAAGAAAAATTGATACAAACAAAGAAGACAGTCAACTAATGGCTACCATAATGAAGAACTTATTATAGAGCTACAAGTATACCTACTGGCCACCTACATTCACGACAAGGACCCGATCAAGGCTTCCCCAGAATCGGTTTTGCCCACCACCTGTTTCGTTGCCTCTGTACAGTGGCGGTTCCTGCAAGACCTCAAGACAGCCCAGGTCCAGCCTACAGGCAAAATGTCCTTGTGCGATTGAGGGTCCCTTTGCTCCAGTGGCTGCACAACTCACCATTCACCAGGCACCCAGGCAGCCTGAGAACTCGCTGTCTGTTGCAAGGCAGGTTCTGGTGGCCCTTCATCCTACAGGATGTTCAGAAATATGTGGAGGCATGTGAGACATGCACCCAGGCCAAGACCTCGACCCAGGAGCCCGCCAGATTATTGGAGCCACTCCTGGTACCCTCTAGGACATGGTCCCATGTGCCAGTGGACTTCATGACTGAACTGCCCCCATTCGAATGTAACACCGTCGTCCCTGTGCTGATTGATTGTTTTTCCAATGCAAACCACCTGATCCCCGTGACAATTCAGTTCAATTCAATTCAATTTATTTTTATAGAGCGCTATTCTCACGCAGTGACACAGAGCACTTTAACACAGGCATAATGCAAGAAAAACAGATACAAACAAAGAAGACAGTCGACAAATGGCTACCATAATAAAGTACTTTTATAGCTATAAAAAGCTATAAGTACTCTAAGTAAGCTATAAAGAGCTATAAGTATCCCTACTGACCACCGGGGAAAGGAATGAAAACTCCCAACTGAAAGATGAGGGAGAAAAAACCTCTGGAGGGTCCACGGGCCAGTGGTTGCCTACCCCTCCTGGGCATTCTAGATTAAGTAACAATTGTCATCCAGTTTAACAAGTAATTATGATATTGTTGCTAAATGGTATCTTGGATCCCCAGCTCAGCATGGAACATCTTGTTCATCATGACAACTCCCTATGGCTCTAGAGACAGCAGAGACCTTATTCCATCAGGTCTTTCATCTATAGAGCCTGCCGGAGGATATTGTGTCGGATCAGGGACCCTAGTTTTCGTCCTAAGTATGGAAGGCCTTTTGGCTCAAACTAGGACTATTGGTCAGCTTTACCTCAAGATATCATCCCTAAGCAAATGGCAAGGTGGAGAGGCTCAACCAGGACTTGGGTCGGTTCCTCAGGAACTACTGTAGTTAGTGACAACACCAGTGGTCGCATTTCCTGCCTTGGGAAGAGAATGCACATAAGTATGCACCATTCGTCCACAAGACTGTCTCCCTTACAGTGCATCCTAGGGTACCAACCTCCTCTGTACCCATGGCACCCTGGTCCCAGTGATGTGCCTGCTATATACAAGTGGTTCCAGAACAGCGAAGAGGTGTGGCGGAAGGTGCAAAACCACACCTCAGAGCACCCAACAGTTTAAGCACTAATCAGACCGACATCGTCGCACCCTCCTCTTGCAGCCTATGCAGCAGGTATGGTTGTCCACCTGGGATATTAAGCTGCAGCTCCCTTCCAGGAAACTCAGTCAATGATTTGTAGGTCTATTCAAGATCCTCCAGTGAATCAACCTGGTAACCTATAATTTTCATCTGCCCCCACACTTGCATATTTGCCTCACGTTTCATGTGTCTCTCCTCAAGCCCTACAGTATCGCCCTTTTGGATGCTTCCCAGGGGTTACGCAGCCTCCTCCACTGAAGGTCGATGCGGCCCCAGCACATACAGTTTGGATTCCAAGCGCCAGTGCGGAGGTTTGCACGACCTGGTGGACTAGGAGGGAGTACAGGCCCGGGGAGAGGTGCTGGGTCCCTGCTTGCGAGATCCTCGACTTTCCTTGATTATCAAATTTCACATGGATCATCCAAACCGACTGGCGCCTCGTCCCTGGGGGCATCCCCCTTCTAGGAGTCACAGGCTGGTGAAAGCACCCATGAGGAGGGGGGTACTGTCATGCCCATGCCCTCAGCACAACCACAAGCACCTGGCCACAATCAAAGCAGCTAGGTATAAAGAGCAACTGTCTACTGCTCCCCGGTTGCAGAATCTCTTTGACAACTGTCCCTCCTGGACTCACAATACACCAACCTCGCCTCACCTGCCCTTCTCCTTGTCCCTGTTCCTGTCTCCCATGGCAACAACCCTCACTTTGTGTCATCGACTATGTCTTCGGATTCGCCTTCTGAATAATGTTTGTGCCTTACATTGAACCACGCCTGTCCCAACCACGGATATTGCTTTTGCCAATTATACCTTTGTAATAAACAACCCTGCAATTGGGTCCACACCCGGGTCTCCGATCCACTCTGTGCGTCACATGCTGAATATAGGCCTTCAGCAGCTCAACATTCTTGGATCTCCTGTGGCATATTTTGTGAAACCACCCTGTTGTAATACACACTGGATGTGGCTTGGCATTGTCTTGCTGAAATAAGTAAGGATGTCCCTGAGAAAGAAATAATCTAGATGGCAGCATATGTTGCTCGAAAATGCATATATACCCTTCAGCATTAATTCTGCCATCAGAGATGTGCAAGTTTCCCATTTTATGGGCACAAACAGATCCTCATACCATGACAGAAGCTGGCTTTTGAACTTGGCGTTGGTAACAATCAGGACAATTCTTTTCCTCTTTGGCCCGCAGAACACGATGTCCATTTTCTCCAAAAACAAGTTGAAAGGTGGACTCATCAGACTACAGCACATATTTCTACTCTTCATCAGTCCATTTCACATGAGTTTTAGCACAAAGAAATCAGCAACATTCCTGGATCTTGCTGATGTATGGCTTCTGTTTTGCTTAGTATACTTCTAACTTGCATTTGTAGATGCTGTGCTGGACTGTGTTTACTGAGAACAGTTTCCAAAATACTCCTGAACCCATGTGGTTACATTCATTATAGAAAAAATGTTGTTTTTTTATGCAGTGCTGTCTGAGGACTCGAAGATCGCAGGCATTCAGTACTGGTTTGCAACCTTACCCTTTAGGCATACCAACTTTCCCAGATTCTCTCAATCTTCTAATAATATTTTGGACTGTAAGTGGTGAAATCCCTTAATTTCTTGCAATCATTTGATGATAAATGTTGCTTCTAAACTGTCCAACTATTGACTCACTGTTTCAACTTTTTTGGAATGTGTTGCAGGTCTCAAAATCAGAATTAACTTATATTAACACATTTCTTCTAAGTTCATGAGGTAATACACACACTTTCTGAACTGCTTGTCCCATTTGGGGTCATGGGGAACCAGAGCCTAACCTGGCAACACAGGGCGTAAGGCTGGAGGGGGAGGGGACACACCAGGACAGGACGCCAGTTTGTCACAAGGCACCCCAAGCAGTACTCGAACCTCAGACCCACCGGAGAGCAGAACCCAGTCCAACCCACTGTGCCACTGCACCACCGTGCCACTGCACCCCCCCTCATGAGGTAATATGTTAAATATTTTGTCTTTGTAATGTTTCAGTTACATATGGGTAAAAGAGCATTTATAAATCACCATTTTCTGTCTGAATTTGCATTTTACATACTGTCCTAACCTCTATGGAAATAGTGTGGTAATAAGCAACGGGTCTAAAGATTGATTTTTTGCATAATTCCACACCTTTATAGAATATAGAGGGTGAGCTTGTCACAAGAAGTCTTTAATGGGTGGTTTGCAGAGAGCTGAGATATGATGTCAGAGTCTAAGAGTTTCAAGTTATGACTTGAAATCTAGGAGGAGATGTCAGAGCTAATCTGGAGCACACCAAAATGTGTGCTTCAAAATTGCCTTCAAAACTGCTCTCATTTCAGCTCTGTTAAAGAAACTCTCCCTGGATCCCAATCTGGTCCAAAACTACAGACTGGTCTCGCTCCTCTCCATCCTATCTAAAACTCTAGAGCAAACAGCCTGTGATCAACTGTCTGATTTCCTCACCGGGAAGAATCTCCTTGACGGTTATCAGTCTGGTTTTAAAGTTGGTCACTCCACTGACAGGGCGCTTCTGACGGTGCAGAATGAAGATGGCAAAAATCCAGGACTCGCTCAGACCTGGATGCCTACCAATTACTCTTAGCTACTTTTCAGTCTGCTATCTCTTCAGCTAAAACCTCCTTCTACCACAACAAAATACAGTCTGCAACTAAAAAACCACACAAACTCTTTGCCACCTTCTCATTCCTTCTGTGTCCTCCCCTGCCTCCTCCTCCTTCATCTCTCATTGCAGATTACTTTGCTTTGTTTTTCAGAAAAAAGTTAAAGCAATCACTGAGAAGTACTCAGCACCACCCTACCTGGTTTGCGCTGGACCTCCCTGCAAAGCTGTGCTCTCCAAATTCAAGCCGCTTTTCGAATCTGAAAACACTGTCCTCCTGATGTCGAGCAGAGCCACCACCTGCTCGCTTCATCCTATCCCACAATCACTCCTACAGAACATTTCCCCGCAACTTTCCACCTTCATTTCTAAGATCATCAACTCCTCTCTCTCCTCTAGCTGTTTCCCAGATGCCTTCAAACTGCTCTCATTTCACCTTCTTTAAAGAAACCCTCCCTGGATCTCAAATCGGTCCAAACTACAGACTGGTCTCCCTCCTTTCCTTCTTGTCTAAAACTCTTGAAGGGGCAGCCTGTGATCAACCATCTGATTTCCTCACCTGGAACTATCTCCTTGATGGATATCAGTCCAGGACCCTGGTAACTGTCTACAAATGCATCAATAGAACTGCTCCCAGCAATTTACAAGACCTGATCACCTTTTCCGGATCCACTTTGCCCAACTGCTACACCCAAGCTAGACCCCTTCGCTCATCTACTTTTGCTCACTTGGTGGTCCCGTGCACAAAAGATAAAGAATGGAGGTTCTTTATTCTGGCTCCGGCTCCGTTGTGGTGGAATAAGCCTTTACACAGCTGCTACTCCTGCTAAATGAATAAATGTAAATGTAAAACAGATAAATACCGCCCCCCCCCCCCCCCCCAGGGGGTGTTCAGCCAGGTAATAAATCAATAGCACAATCCCAGGGACAGTGTGGGGGTAGTGCAGCAGCTCTAGCCTTTCTGAAAACCTCAGATCAATCCTGGTACTCAGAGAGGATGTTCACTGGGGCTGTAGGTTCAGAGCTTTCAATGGATGTTGCATAGCAAGGTAAAAGCAAAAAAGTATGTCTACATTATTTTCCCCAAGAGACAAGGTCTCCTAAACTCCATGAGAATGTAGGGTCATACATCCTAAATCATGGAAACACCAAAATTATGAGATTTTCAGGTGACTTAATGAGATAGACAGCTTTTTTGTATGACACACCCTTATGTGCACTTTAACCAGTTGTGTCTGTCCACAATGCCAAAACCCAGAGATTGACTATCTAGTGTGCTAATATGATGCCTGACCTCACATTCCAGGGCTGGTATGCCCTTAGAAAGTGCCAGATTACAATCTACAAAATTTTATAATTTATAAAATGTTCTCCACATTATGCCAACTATTTTGTGTATGGGGGGCTCTTCGGAAACTGGACAGCAAGACAGGATCATTTCAGCGACTCTCTGTAGCCAGAGTATGAAATCACAGGGCATATTCAGCAACCATCCCTGCTTAATAGACATTAACCGGTCACCAGCTACTGGTTGGTGAAATACAGCTAAAAAGTGTGTTTTAAACTCTTCATGCATGAGAGTTGAAGTATGTTATTGCTCCCACACTGCAATGGCTCGTTCTAATCCCACCCCAGGGAGGAGTGATATAATTTATGTGGCTAGAGTGTGAGTTCTGCAAATGCAGCATAGAGGAGAAAACCAGCTTGCACTGGAGCAAGAAGCCCTTGCATCTTTCTGGGGAACCATTGTATCGGAGGGGCGTGGATCGGAGTGCAGTGGCAGCAGTGTTGTGGATGAGGTTAGCAGCACCAGCAGTTATTGCTGGTGGGTCACTGATCCAGGCATACCCTCAACTCCGTTTTGTAGAAGTCAAACGGTTTCACCCAACTACTCCAACAGCTTGCGGAAGGTTTGGTCGTGGTTCCCGAGGCGCGCTGTTTGCATTGCAACGGCAAGCCATACCCTGCTGGGTCCATGGAAGGCAGAATCTTCTGTCACCAGCTCTGAAGAACCACTCTGAAAATTTGGATTGTTGGAGCCCAGTACCAAAAATTATTTGTGTTTTCCAAATCAGAACACTTGAGATGTGGAAGATGAGAGGAAAACAAAGGAAAGCTAAAAACACTGTCAATAACAAGACAAACTCTTTGTGAAGCAGTAAGTTTTCAAAGCATTTTCCTCAACAACATTTACAGTCTATCCTTGTGATGTGGCTCCTAATATACATGCCTTGAAGTGAAGCAGGTATGTTAGCTAATGCTGCCCTCAAGATTGGTTCCACCTGTTGGGGTTGTGACAATTACCTATTTTTCATCAGGTCTATTTCATTTTCTGTGGACTGATGCAGTAAGTTGTTTATGCTCTTGCCACAAATCACTTAGACTTACTGATTCTGTTTTGCACAAAGCTGGACTAAGCAACCGAGATGACCACCAGGGCTGCTAAATTAGATGTTGGACAGGTGAAGTGTTAAAGAGCTGCCCTGACCACTGGTCTGTGGTGTCTGCCTAAAGTACCTCAAGACATATGTTGCATGTGCTACCAGTAACTCCGGAGTCCTTACTACAACACAGTATGACCTAAGGTCCAATTTTGTGAAATTTACTGGAAGTTGAACTCCGCCGAGGGATTCCTTCAGGGTCCCCTGCTGGTCCCAAGCCCGGATAAAGGAGGAGGGTTGGGCACGGGGCTAGCAACCCCATCCCATAAAAAACCCACACCGCTACAGAAACGCCAACAAGTACTCAAGACATCTCGGCCTTGGGCGAAGATGGACTTCCAGCTGGAAGTCTTATGACGCAGAGTGGTGAAAGCCAGAAGCATCTGGAAGCTGCTCAGCCGATTACCATCCTTTCAACCAAGGCCACCCTTAACATCGGGACGTGGAATGTGAGGACCATGTACGAAGCTGGAAAGGCGGCACAGGTGGCCGCAGAAATGAGGGCCTACAGACTTGCCATCTTGGGAATCAGCGAGTCACGGTGGACTGGCTCAGGCCAGAAGAGGCTATCATCGGGAGAAATGCTGCTGTTTTCAGGACACGAGGAAGACAACGCCCCCCACACCCAAGGTGTGGCTCTGATGTTAAATCAGACAGCCCAGAGAGCTCTCACCGGATGGGAGGCCCATGGACCACGCATCATCACAGCAACCTTTAGAACTAAGATGAGAAGGATTAATATGAACGTCATGCAGTGCTACACCCCAACTAATGACAGCGATAAAGAGCAGAAGGAGGAATTCTACGACAGACTGCAAACCGTCATCCAGAGTTTGCCAGGAAGAGACGTCACCATTGTCATGGGAGACCTCAATGCCAAGATTGGCAGCAACAACAGGGGCTATGAGGAGATTATGGGGCAGCAAGGACTAGGTGAGATGAATGACAATGGAGAAAGATTTGTCAACCTATGTGCACAAGCAATCTGGTCATTGGCAGAAGCATCTTCCCTCATCGAAGGATTCATAAGGCAACCTGGGTTTCACCGGATCTATCTACAGAGAACCAGATAGACCATATGTGCATCACAAGGAGGTTCCAGAGATCCCTGCAGGACGTACGCGCCAAGCGAGGAGCAGATGTTGCCTCAGACCATCACCTCCTTGTGGCTCGCCTCAGGCTCAAGCTAAAGAAGACATGGACAGGAGAGACAAACCAGCGCCAGAGATACAACACCGCCCTTCTCAAGGAGGTGACAAAGTTAGAGGAATACAGACTAACCCTCACCAACAAGTTCCAGGCTCTGCAGGAGCTTCTGGATGAGGAGACTATTGATGCGAAATGGAAGGCAGTGAAGGAGGCAATGATAACAACATGCCAGGAAGTACTAGGCCCCAGGAAACACAGCCACAAGGAGTGGATCTCAGTAGAGACCATGAAGAAGATACAGGAAAGGAAGGAAAAGAGGATAGCTCTTAACAACAGCCGTACACGGGCCGAGAAAGCCAGAGCACAGGAAGCATACAGGGAGGCCAACAAAAGTACAAAGAGGAGCATCAAGATTGACAAAAAGAAATACTTTGACTCTCTGGCTACTGAGGCTGAAGAAGCAGCTCGACAAAGGAATATGAAAGATCTGTACACCACTACAAAAAAGCTGTCTGGAAAGTTCAACAAACTAGAAAGGCCTGTAAAGGACAAGGAGGGAAGGACCATCACTGGAGATGAGGGAAAGAAGAAAAGATGGGTAGAACACTTTGAAGAGCTGCTTAATAGACCAGCCCCTCAGGACCCACCACACATCCAGCCAGCTGCTGTAGACCTGCCTATCAATTGCAGGGAGCCCACCAGGGAGGAGATCCGTAAGGCCATCAAACTGCTGAAAATTGGCAAGGCAGCTGGACCTGACAACATTCTAGCAGAGGCATTGAAAGCTGACATCGAAACCACAGTGGAGATGCTATACCCCCTTTTCAAGAAAATTTGGGAGGAAGAACTTGTCCCAACAGAATGGAAGGAGGGATACCTCATCAAGCTACCAAAGAAAGGCGACCTCAGCAGCTGCTCCAACTATAGAGGCATAACACTCTTGTTGGTTCCAGGCAAGGTGTTTAATAGGATCCTCCTCAACAGAATGAAGGACACAGTTGACCAACAGCTCCGAGACCAACAGGCAGGATTCCGGGAAGAGCGATCCTGCACAGATCAAATAGCCACGCTGCATATTATATTGGAGCAGTCAATAGAATGGAACTCACCACTCTACAAAAACTTCATTGACTATGAGAAAGCCTTTGACAGTGTAGACAGACACACCCTGTGGAAACTGATGAGACATTACGGAATACCAGAGAAGTTTACCAACATCATCAGGAACTCCTACGATGGGATGACCTGCAGGGTGGTGCATGGTCAGCAGCTCACTAGCGCTTTCCAGGTGCGAACAGGAGTTAGACAAGTATGTCTCCTGTCACCATTTTTGTTCCTGCTTGTGATTGATTGGGTGATGAAGACCTCCACAGCTGAGAAGCGACTTAGGATCCAATGGACACCTTGGGAACAGTTGGATGACTTGGATTTTGCAGATGACCTCGCCCTTCTCTCACATACCCACCAACAAATGGAGGAGAAGACCAGCACTGTGGCAGAGAACTCAGCACGAGTAGGTCTCATCATCCACAGAGGGAAGAGCAAGATACTGAGGGGTCAATGCAGGCAAGGACTCTCCAATCACACTTGACGGTGAAGCGTTAGAAGAGGTGGACAGCTTCTCCTTGTAGTGTTCTTGGGGTTATAAGACGCTTCATATTTAAGCTCCGACACAGACATTTCTTTAATACTGCTTTATTATGCGGGTGCTGCCATGTTGGTTTTGTATTATACCAGAACAAGGCAATATAAAAGAAGAACCTCCCACTACACTCCTACCTAGGCAGCACAATCGACAAGCAGGGTGGGACAGACGTCGACGTCAGAGTCAGAATAGGCAAGGCAAGCGCAGCTTTCCTGCAACTGAAGAACGTGTGGGGGTCCAGAGTTCTGACAGTTAAGACCAAAACCGGAATTTTCAACTCCAGCGTAAAGTCAGTCCTACTTTACAGAGCAGAGACCTGGAGGACCACCGTCACCACCACAAAAAAGATACAGACATTCATCAACAACTGTTTGCGACAGATTCTCAGGATCCACTGGCCCGTGATCATCAGCAACCAAGAGCTATGGCAGAGATCAGGACAACAACCAGTAGAAGATGATATCCTGCAAAGACGCTGGCGATGGATCGGCCATACTCTGCGAAAGTCAGCTTCAAACACTACAAGAAGAGCCCTCACGTGGAACCCCCAAGGCAAGAGGAAGTGAGGCCGGCCAAAAAACACATGGCGATGCCACCTGGATGCAGAAGCCAAGAGGATGGGCCACACCTGGGGAAAACTGGAAAAACTGGCCCAGGACAGAGATGCCTGGAGAGCCCTTGTTGACAGCCTATGCCCCAAGAGGGGTAGCAGGCATTAGTAGTAGTAGTAGTAGTACTGGAAATTGGTGGTACAATGGATGGTGAACGAAAATGTGAGATTGATCCCCACTCAGTTTGTGCAGAGTTTAAATGTTTTCCCTGTGTTAGTGTTGGTTTCCACTGGGTCTTCTGTTTTCTACCCACAGTGGCATCTGTATTTTGCCCTGACAGCCTGAGAGAAGGAAATTTGTCCTATTTTTTTTCCTCCTTGTGTTGTGTTTTTCCAAGTTTCGCTTCATTTATTTATTCATTCAATGTTTTCGGTTCCCTGGTGGTGCAGTGGGTTGAACTGGGTCCTACTCTCTAGTGGGTCTGGGGTTCGAGTCTTGCTTGGGGTGCCTTGTGGCAGACTGGCATCCCGTTCTGGGTGTGTCCCCCTCCGGCCTTACGCCCTGTGTTGCCGGGTTAGGCTCTGGTTCCCCGTGACCCCGTATGGGACAAGTGGTTCAGAAAGTGTGTGTGAGAGGGGAAGGTAATTCCACCACAATGGAGCCAGAATAGAGAACCTCTGTGCTTTACCTTTTGTGCGCGGGACCACCAAGTGAGCAGAGGTAGATGAGCGAAGGGGTCTGGCTGGGGTGTAGCAGTTGATCAAGTCCTGTAAATAGCTGGGAGCAGTTCTATTGATGCATTTGTAGACAATAACCAGGGTCTTGAATTTGATTCGGGCAGCTATAGGAAGCCAGTGGAGAGAAATGAGTAGAGGAGATACCTGGGAACACTTTGGCAAATCAAGCACAACTTCTGTAGCAGCATTCTGCATCAGCTGCAAAGTTTTGATGACAGTAGCAGAAAGGCCACACAGGAGAGAGTTGCAGTAGTCCAGATGGGAAGTCACCATGGCCTGGACAAATAGTTGGGCAGAGTAAAATGTGACGTAGGGACAGATCCCACGAATATTATGCAGGATGTATCTGTAAGACCGGGTTGTGGTTTCGATGTGATGAGAGAAAGACAGACTCATGTCTGCCTATGCCTCCCTGGTTCCCCATCAGCAACCCGCAGGTCTTTTGGAACCTCTTTCAGTACCCACACATCCCTGGTCATATGTATCCCTGGATTTTATAACAGATTTGCCCCTTTCTCATGAGTTCATGGCTATCCTGGTGGCAGTGCATAGATTTTCTAAAACTGTTCATCTTATCCCACTCAAAGGCTTCACTACAGCACTGAAAACTTTTTTACCCATGTTCTTAGATTGTATGGGCTCTCTGAGGACATAGTTTCTGATCGGGGTGCCCAGTTTACCTCTCAAGTCTGGAGTGCATTTTGACCCGGGTTAGGCATGTTGGTTAGTCTGAGATCAAGCTATCATCCGTAAACTAATGGGCATGTTACAACCCCGGGGTCTAGGAGTGAATACGGCGTAACATCAGGTGAGTGGTGACGAGCTGTAAAAAGGAGCCAACAAAAACATATGCAAGAAGAAAGTGCTTAAGTGCAAGTTCTTTTTACTGTGGGGATGACTATTCACAATTTTTACAGAATACAAAGACATTGTTCAGGATTAAAAGGAACTAAGATGCTGCCGAAGTAAAGAACTTGGGGAAACCAAAGTAAACTAATTGAAGGTAGACTACCCTATCTATGAAACAAAACAACAGGATCTTCAGCATCTAGGATGCCCTAATTAACCTACTCTACAAAAAATCAAAAGTTCAGGGGGTGGCACCCGTCTCCTCCCAAATATGTTTAGACAGGCGTCTGAAACCTAAGTGTTGGATATGTAGGTCACATGATGTGTTTACTTGTTTGCTTTTTCCCCAAGACAACAACACAAAGTGAGTAGAAAACTAATCATAACAATAAACCAAAGACAGAACAACTAAACAAAGAAAATAAGGGCTCCTTCCTTATGTATCTTGGGATCAGCTGGAGAAAGATGTTTTAGCCAAGGGATTAAACTTTGCCATAACACCAGAACAAATACCAGTGGTAGACCTTATTACAGCTACAGAGTCTGCCATTAGGAATAATAATTTGACCAACACAGAAGCAGAACAACTAAGGTTAAAGATAACAGCTGCCCTTGCTAGTGCTAAAGCACCACCTTCCCAGGACAACACCCTGGCCAGATCACATTTGTGTCTTTCTGGACCTTTGCCTGACTACCATCTCCTTCCATTTCAATGGGGGTTTCTACAGGCAAAGACAGGGCTGTGCGATGCGGTCACCAGTGTCACCTATAGTGACCAATCTCTATATGGAAGATGTAGAGAGCAGAGCCCTGAACTCTTTCACAGGAGCCACTTTCACCCACTGCTTCAGGTATGTGGATAACACCTGGGTCAAAATTGAAACACACGAGGTCGAATCCTTCTCACAGCACATTAGTGCTGTGGACAGCAACATCAAGTTCACTCGGTAGGACATCAGTGGGAATAGTTTGGCTTTTCTAGATTGTGCAGTAAATGTTGAGGAGGACAGAAGCCTCAACACTGAAGTGTATAAGAAACCTATACATACAGATCAGCATTTATTATTTGATTCCCACCATCCTCTGGAACACAAGCTGGGGGTCATCAGAACCTTACACCACTGAGCGGCAGAAGGTAAGGAGAAGGAACAAAATAATTCTGGGTGTATGTTGGCCTGGAGGTTTACCAGGTTTGAGGTGTTTGATTGCAGTATCCATTTCTTGAGGTGAAAACTCTTGACATAGGCCCAAAACTGCTGAAGGTTTGTATAACTCTTCTTTTAGTTCATTGAGCACTTTATGGGAAAACATTTTATCACGTTCTGCAAATTAGCCATTTTGGATAGAAAATTTAGCCACACCTGCAGCTTTAACAGGTGTGTTATTAGTTTTATCTTTCTCCTTGTGCCAGTAAGTCTGTGGATGGCTGTCCATGCTTTCCAACTGGCTTTCCACTGCTTCCCTCCAGCGTTCCTGCCTGATTTTGTCTAGGTTCTCATTAGTTTGGAAGCTGTGATTTGGACTTCTTCATTAGTTTGAGCGCTTTGGTGTTTTCTGTATAATTCTTGACATTCTTCATCCCAGCTGGGAACAAAGAGTTTTATTACACCTCTAGGAATGTGCTTTTTAGCTTTTTCCATAATAATTTTGGTGAATTTATTGTATAATTAATTTGTTATCTTTAACTGGTTCTTCGAGACTGCTTATAGCTTCTTCAATGTCCTTAGCAAAGTTGTTCCAGTTGGCTTTCTGCAGATTCCACCATTTAACTGAGTAGCTTGGTGTGGGCATAATCAGTGCAAGGTGTTGTATTATAGATGGTCTATGTTGTGATCTTGGGAATATGCCCAATATTGTTTTTGTTGGGCTAATAGTTTGTGGGTTGTCACATTTTGTTGCAAAAGCCAGGTCTGGATTTGTGCCACTGTTCCGTCTTCCTGAATGAAAACTGGCTGGTTGCTTGTTGTCATAAAGAAGTTGCAAGTCGGCATTCGATGCCCAGTTGACTAGTTGTTCTCCACAGGCTGAATTATTGTGGTAGCCCCAGTTGACGTGTTGACAGTTAGTCGCCAGCATATATTGCTGGGTGGCTAAAAACTGGGAGAGATGAAAAAACCACTTTCGGTGGTTTGTATACGTTCACAAATTTGACTCCATCGATATCTGCAGCTATCCATTGAATATTGTTGTTTCTTGACAAAGCTGTCACATCAGTTGTTCCCATGGTTATTTGATCTTATGACACAGGATATTTGACCTTTACTTTGAGAAAGCAGCTTACTTTAGTTTAGTGCGTCCTCACTGTGTTGGGCACACATCTGGTCATTCCTGAGGAACTGCATTAACCAGAGGGGAGATGAACAACAACAATGGGTTTCCTTGTACTCCAAGCCAATGACCATTAGCAAGGCTTCAGTTGTTGTTCCCATAGCAACCACCCCAACTTCCTCTTACTAAGAGTTTGACTGTCTGCCCATGAAAATGGGCACTTACTCTTGTATACAGGTCTGACTAATTGAGTCCTCTTGTTTTTCTCGGTGCCTTTTTACAAAGCCGAGCTTTTTAGCATAAAGGCAGTGCCTTATTGAAGACTGAGTTTGCATATTCTGTTTAAAGCTGCTGATGTTGCTGTCTATACTGTCTATTAGACTGTGTTTGTGGTGTCATCAGCCATATGTTATAATAATATTTTTGTTTTTTCTCCCACCTGACACTCTTATGTATGAGCATGCCTGAAGTGTTCTTTTCTGGGTTGAGGGATGTAGTTCCTAGCCACTGAATTATGTAATCCAGGGAAGATCTCATGATGGTCAGGCAAAAGAGGAAGCTGTAATACCACCTGACCATTAACGTAACTGCATAGTAGACACAAAGATTTTTTAATTATTGCACAGAATTTCCATGGGTGGGCAGTCAGTTTACCTTGAAAAAATCATTTTTCTTCAGATTTTTTCATTAGGAGCTTTGTTTATTGCCTTCTTTTGCCATCTGGCTTTTCTCTCACACTATTACTCTTAACATGTATATCTTTGCTGTTACCATTCACAGTACTTGGTGTATATCTATATGTTTTTTCTGTTTGTATTAACTGTATATTTTTCATTAATAGGGGTGCTATACAAAAGTAAAATTAATTGAAGTGAAAGTGAAAATCAATATGACTTAAATGTTTTCCACAACACTATGATTCTAAAAGTAATTTTTCTATAAGCTTGAATAAACAAAATGAATTTCATTGCAAAAGCTACTAATGCAGTTTCAGAAAAAAACCTACCTTGTGAAACCAAAAGTATGGAAGTGCAAGGTTGATCTAGAGGGGTCTACATATGTTCAATATGGTGTCAAAGATGATGCTATCCCAAAAATGGGGTAGTAGTGAATGAAGATTAAGAGGGGGTTTATACCAGTTTCAGTAATTGTTGTAGTGAAGGCTTTGGTGTAATACAAACTCCACTTCAATCCTGTTATTCAGTGTTTGTGCATAAGGGTAAATACTTCCCTTATCTTTGCTTCAAGTATTCAATGTATCAAACCAGCACAAGAAAGGTTGTTGAGACCACCAAAACACTGGACTGGAAAAGCAGCTAAATTGGAGAAGAAGGCTTTAATAGATGAATATGATGAGGGCTGCTATAGGAAGCCAATGGAGCAAGAAGAAGAGAAAAGACACATGCAAATGTTTTGGAAAGTTGAACACAACTTGTAACAATTGTTACTCCTAGGCTTTTGGCTATCATTGAGAAAAATTAAGTTGTCCAGTAAGACAAACAGGTCTTGATAGTGTGAAGGACTAGCTAGGAGGTAGAGGATTTCAGTGGTGGGAAGCATAGGGTGCAGAAGGTGATCAGACATCAAGATAGATTTTTGTGATTTTTGAATCTGATAGCTTTAGAAAAGAAACTTCCTATCTCGTATGGTGTTGTACTGCATGCTGTGGTACCATCTGCTGGATGGTAAAAGATCAAACAGTCCATGAAAGGGGTGGACCATTTTACAGTGTTCTGAGCCCTTCTTTCATACTACCTCAGCAGATCACTTGGGAGTTCATCACCTCAGACTAGGAGCAACACAGTAACTGAGACATTTTGAGAGTGAACTAAAAGTGCTGTTTTAACTTTGTGGACAGTGAAATGGAAATCATGGAATCCATGTCCGAAGTTGAAAAAAGTACAGAAGAAGAAATAGATTATGTTTTGGGCAATAGCAGAAATTAAACTTAGTGTGACATCTACTTCTTATTAATTTATTATAGTTAATTAATTCTAATTAACTGTGACACCTAGTTATAAAGAAAGGAAATGCACTTAGATCACAGAATAGGGGTCCTGGTGTGGGGCATGAGATTCTTAGTGTGGGAGTGAAATAATAGACAACTAGTGCCAGTTGGATAAGATCCGCAATTACTTATCCAAGTGGGGTATGTGGTGTTAATCAAGCAGAAGACAATGAATCATGACAGTGTCAGGATACTGTTGATAGTTGTGCACAGAATCAAGGGGGTGCCAGATCTATTCAGATAGATTGGCAGTGAAATCGGGACTCATGTCCTAGTATAAGACTATGTAGCAGTCAACATTCAGGACAAAAATTCCTTTTATACACATATGGCCGGGAGGCAGGAGGACCTAAGTGCGGGATCTTTTATTTCTCTCCGAAGGGCAATGGCAGGACTGGTGGTCAGGGACAGGTATGGATCAAGGAAATGAGGAGTAAATGTCGTTCTTGGGTTTGATCCGAAGTTGTTGTCAAAGAGCAAAGTAGTTGGCCCGAAGCCGAGGAAATCAGGAGCTTCCAGAGGAGAAGATGCAATAATGAATCACAAAGGGGACGTTTGTGTCAAAGAGATTCCGCAACATGGAAGCAGTGGTGTGGCTTCCTTTATACTTTCCCCTGCTGATACCTGCTATTTGCATTCAGCTGGGTTGTGGTCAGCTCCCTTACTTAATTTCAGTTTGAATTTTAGAATTTCTGATTATAAAGCTAGACATCAAAGAACCACCCATCTTCAGACATGATGATACAGACAGGAGTGTGATGGGTGAATGGCTGGAACTCATGCAGATTTCCCTAATGAAGAATGACTTCACACTGTTAGAACTGGAAGCTGAAGTCTTGGATTGTCTCATGGGGTGAGCTAAGGATATAGATAAAATTAGAATCTGCATCAGCCTTATCACTGTAGCAAAATGAATCAATATGAATGTAAGCAGAGATCCAAATGTAATGTTCAGCATTTATACACAATAGGTGTGAGAAGCGATTTGTTCCACAACCACATTATCAGATTTCTATCCCCCTGTGCTGAAACAAACAAAGATTACTGGATCAGACTTAACAAATCAGTTAATCTTGATGATGGTTGAAGAGACAAGGAATAAGGTTAGAAGACATCACCCATGAAGTAACCATAACACAGACCAGGCCCAGCCTTGTCCGCTGATTTCTGAAGCTAACCTATTGAAAGATTGTTAGTTGGAAAAGTGCAAGAAATGATTGCTAAATTAGTCACTAAAGGGACACTTTGTATTTCAGATTTAGGTAAAGCACTGGGAAAGCCAAACAGGATGTCACTCCCAAAACAGAGCAAGGGGCACACCTGCCAGATGAGATGATTAACACTAGAAAATAGGATTGCTGATTTCAAAGAAACAGTGGAAAAGGTAAGGGAGGCAGGTTCATAAATGATGTTTGCCTGCAGTGAACTAGTGCAACAGTGGTTCTTTTAAATGAGGATATTAAAATGTATGTATTCCACTGTAAATGCTGCATTGTAGCTGAGATACCTGAACTGGATGCCTGAGTACCCCTGGAGTCCATAAAATCAGAGATCATTTCATTAAACTGGCAATATGCATTTGCCTGTCAGAATTAGATAGCAAAAGTTGTTGCTCAGAAATTCTGAAACCAGTTTTTTTTTTTTTTTTCCTATTTACAGCTTTACTAGGTAAAGCTGTAGATAGTACCTGAACTGCTGAAGTTTTCTGGCGTCAGGAAATCAAACACAACCGTATTTCATCCAATGAGTGTTCATCAAACAGATACATATAAGTAAACAGTGAGTGGTGTGATTCTGATATTGCCGCTATGCGTAAACAAAAAGTGGCCTGATGTTTCTCTACATACTGGAAATGTTTCCTGCATAAAGTTTGCTGTAACAAAAGGGCAGATCCTGTGGATTTTGCACAGGATGTATCTGCAGGACCTGTTGAGGACTTCATTGGGCTGAGGGAAGCTTAGCTGTGAGTAAGTCATTACACCCAGATTCTTAACCAATGATGAATATGAAATGAACACATTGTTTGATAAAGTTTCTGAGAGGAGGATGGACCAGCGGGGAAGTGTAGGATATCAGTTTTGAAGTGGTTAAACTGCAAATGGTAGTGATTTCATGAGAGACAATGGCAGTGCCAAAGGAACAGGTGTAGATGGAGAATAGTTAGGTGCCTACCAAGTTAACAGGAATAGGCACATGGGCTTATTTCCACCTGTTAAAGTTTCCTTACTTTCCTACAGATCATTAAGTCATGGTTTTTCCTGTAGGGAAACAAGATATTGCTGCAGTGGAATCGGTCAAATTTTAAAAGGGGGTGAGTCTACTACAATCATACACAGACTGCCTGAAACCACTTGTCCCAAGATGGGTCGCGGCGAACTGGAGCCTAACCCAGCAACACAGGGCACAAAGCTGGAGGGGGAGGGAACACACCCAGGACGGGACGCCAGTCCATTGCAAGGCACCTCAAGCAGGACTCAAACCCCAGACCCGCCAGAGAACAGACACAGGACAAACCCACTGCTTGGTGCTTTGCAATAGACTGGTGTCCCATCCAAGATGTACCTCCCCCACTCCTTCAGCCTTGTGCTCTATGTTGCTGGGGAAAGCTCCAGTTTGCCACAACCCTCCTTGTGCTCCGTGGTTGTTGACAATGGCCTGGACAATTACATTGAAATTACTATTCTTCTTGTTTTAATTTTTTAATGAATTATACTGTTTTCTTTTTTTTGTTTCTCCTTTTGAGACATAAACATGACACATATTTTTCTTCATGGTATTTCCCATAAGGTATAATTATCTCTCAGGGTGCATTTAGATGGCTAAGACCAGCTTAATTGTGCCAGCTGAGTTTGCTGCCTGCATATTTTATGGAGCACACTGCAAGCAGTCTTTATCATCAATTAAATTAACAGCAATATTTTAATACTCTATACAATAATACACAGGGGAGGATGTTAACACCCTTGTGCTAAAATTATAGGGGCTGGACACATACCAACCATGCCACCAGTACCCAAAGTACAATTTATGCATGACATTAAGAGAAAGAGACATAGCTGCAGACATGAAAGTCTCAAGTAAACCAAGTTTGTTACCTATCACTTGCTGCCCCCAGGTTCATTGTTCAAGTAGGTGCATAAAACACAGGATAGGCAAATTCTGATACCCTCCCATCCAACACACACTGTCTGAACTGCTTGTCCCATACAGGGTCGCGGTGAGCTGGAGCCTAACCCAGCAACACAGGGCATAAGCCTGGAGGGGGAGGGGACACACCCAGGATGGGCCATCCAATATACATACATATATATACACACACACACACACACAACATACAATTTTATATATAGGATGAGCAGCTGGATAGTGTAGTGGTAAGAGTGTTGCCTTTCACCTGGGAAAGTGGGGTTTGAATCCTGGTTATGGCCTACCCTCCAGTAGGGGGTCCTTAGGCAAGACCTCCGCATGCTTGGCTCTTCCTACCTTGGATATGAAAGTGAAACAAACAAAGAGAATCATGTTGGCTCAGATGTTGCCTGGATTAACAAAGTCTGTGCCAGATGCTGGGGAACCAGGACGTACTGATGATAAGTGGACTACTGGACAAGAGAGGGGAATAGGGAACTGTTGGAATGCTACTACACAAGTAACCCTTGTGAAAGGGGTTACATGAAGAGGATGTGGGACCTATGGATACTTTGAAACCCAAAATAAAGACTAATGCCTAAACAACTAGTAGTAGTTACAACATCTGCAAGAAACAACAACGAGAGACTGAAGAGGAACAACACAAATGTTATGGCAAGGGGGAGCCGGGGGGGAATATCATCATCCCCACACTTCAAGATTGGGTACCAAGACCCAAGAACAATGAGCCTGTGTAAGCTGAATGCAAGAGCATGTGACCTAAGAGATAACATCATGGCTAAGGACACCTGTGGCTGATTACCAAGACCAAGTGAAGTACCTACTGAAAATCTTCTACTAGAAGATGTGAATGCAGCACTACAAACAATCCCTACTGTGACCAACCAGCTGATGTACAACACAGCAACAGTGATCCTTGAGATGCTTGTATACAAGATGAATACCAAGCATAAGAAGCAGTATCCTCTATGGAAAAGAAGTACAACAAGCTGTCTATGCCTGAGGCCTTAGAAACTGCCAAGCAAAGACTCACAGCCTTGGCTAACCGCCTGAAGAGATACACAAGAGAGATAGAGGGTAGAAGAATAAACCAGATGTTCTCCACAGAACCATCCAAAGTGTACTCTCAGTGGCAGGGTAATAACATGAGAGCAGACCCACCAAGGTTGGAGACTGAGCAATACTGGAAAAACATATGGGAGAAGGAGGCATCACATAACAACAAAGCACAGTGGCTAGTGGATCTAAGAGCAGACCACAGCAACCTCCTTGAACAGGATCCAGTAACCATCACAGTGACAGACATCCAAGAAGGAGTCTCAAGTATGAAGAACTGGACAGCACCAGGCCCTGACATGATCCACGCCTTCTGGCTAAAGAAGCTAACTGCACTCCATGAGCGCCTGGCAACACAAATGAACCAGCTGCTAATGGATGGGACCCACCCTGAATGGTTAACAGAAGGCCGGACAGTCCTGATCCTGAAGGACCCCCAGAAAGGAGCAGTCCCATCCAACTATCGCCCGATAACCTGCCTCTGCACAACATGGAAGCTGCTCTCAGGTATCATAGTGGCTAAGATGAACAGGCATATGGCTCAATACATGAGTGGGGCCCAGAAAGGAATTGGTAGAAACACCAGAGGAGCAAAACAGCAGCTACTGGCAGACAGAACAGGCAGTCGAGACTGCAAGACCAGACAGACCAACCTGTGCACCGCCTGGATTGACTACAAGAAAGCCTATGACTCGATGCCTCACTCATGGATCCTGGAATGCTTAGAACTATACTAGATCAACAGGACACTAAGAGCCTTCATCAGGAACTCAATGGGGCAGTGGAAAACAACCCTAGACGCCAACTCCAAGCAAATTGCGCAAGTCACCATCAAGTGCGGCATCTACCAAGATGCGTTGTCCCCACTGCTGTTCTGCATAGGCCTGAACCCCCTCAGCCAGATCATCACCAAGACTGGCTACGGATACCGACTACGGAATGGAGTAAACATCAGTCACCTCCTCTATATGGATGACATCAAGCTGTATGCCAAGAGTGAACGAGACATCGATTCCCTGATTCACACCACCAGGATCTACAGCAATGACATCGGAATGTCATTCGGACTGGATAAGTGTAGCCAGATGGTAACAAAGAGAGGGAAGGTAGTCAGAACTGAGGGGATTGTACTACCAGAAGGCAACATAGCCGATGTTGAGGACAGCTACAAGTACCTTGGAATCCCACAGGCGCATGGGAATCATGAAGAGGCCGCAAGGAAAGCAGCAACCGCCAAATACCTACAGAGAGTAAGGCAAGTCCTGAGAAGTCAGCTGAATGGGAAGAACAAGGTCCGGGCTATCAACACCTACGCCCTGCCGGTCATCAGATACCCCGCTGGCATAATAAGCTGGCCAAAAGAGGAGATAGGAGCCACTGACATCAAGACAAGGAAGCTCCTGACAATGCATGGAGGGTTTCATCCCAAATCCAGCACCCTGAGGCTGTACGCTAAGCGGAAAGAAGGAGGCCGAGGACTAGTGAGCGTCAGAGCCACTATCCCGGATGAAACAACAAAGATCCTTGACTACAGCAAGAAGATGGCCCCAACTGATGAAATACTTAGTGAATACCTCAGGCAGCAGAAACCCGAGAAGGAGGACGAGGGAGAACAGGAACCGTCATGGAAGGACAAACCCCTACACGATATGTACCACCGGCAGATTGGAGAAGTGGCTGATATCGAAAAATTATACCAGTGGCTGGACAAAGCTGGACTGAAAGACAGCACAGAGGCACTAATCACAGCAGCACAGGAACAAGCTCTAAGTACAAGATCAATAGAGGCCGGGGTCTACCGCACCAGGCAGGACCCCAGGTGCAGGCTGTGCAAAGATGCCCCTGAGACAATCCAGCACATAACAGCAGGGTGTAAGATGCTAGCAGGCAAGGCATACATGGAACGCCATAACCAAATGGCTGGCATAGTGTACAGGAACATCTGTGCCGAGTATGGGCTGGAAGTCCCAGGATCAAAGTGGGATACACCCCCAAGGGTGGTCGAGAATGACCAAGCTAAGATCCTGTGGGACTTCCAGATCCAGATTGACAAACTGGTAATGGCTAACCAACCGGACATAGTAGTGGTGGACAAGCAGAGAAAGAAAGCCGTAGTGATAGATGTCGCCATCCCAAGCGATGGCAACATCAGAAAGAAAGAACATGAGAAGCTTGAGAAATACCAAGGACTGAGAGAGGAGCTAGAAAAGATGTGGAAGGTGAAGGCCACAGTGGTCCCCGTGGTAATCGGAACACTAGGGGCTGTGACCCCTAAGCTGGGAGAGTGGCTCCAGCAGATCCCAGGAACAACATCCGAGATCTCTGTCCAGAAGAGCGCGGACCTAGGAACAGCTAAGATACTGCGCAGAACCCTCAAGCTCCCAGGCCTCTGGTAGAGGACCCGAGCGTGAAGGAGTAAGACCGTCTGCAAAAGGGGGCGAGTGGGGAATTTTTTTTTTTTTTTTTTTTTTTTTCCCACACACACACACACACACACACACACACACACACACACACTTTTTTTTTTTTTTAATATTCCAAGATACACAAATAAGCAAGTACAATGCCAGCCTACTGGCTGGATAAAGGTTGTATCAGTGGATGCTCATGAAGTTATGATGTGTGAAGAATTACACCGTAAATGAGCTGGAGAGATCTTGGGCGGAGTGGATGCAGAAAAAGGTGATTAAGTCTTGTAAATAGCTGGGAGCAGTTCTTTTGATGCATTTGTAGATAGTTACCAGGGTCTTGAATTTGATTCTGCCAGCTATAGGAAGCCAGTGGAGAGAAATGAGTAGAGGAGATACCTGGGAATGTTTTGGCAAATCAAACAGAACTCATGCAGTAGTATTCTGTAGAAGCTGCAGAGGTTTGATGGCAGTAGCAGGATAGCCACACAAGAGAGAGTTGCAGTACTCCAGACAGGAAGTCACCATAGCCTGGACAGATCAGGGACGGATCCTACGAATATTATGCAGGATGTATCTGCAGGACCGGGTTGTGGCTTCGATGTGCTGAAAGAATGACAGACTCGTGTCAATCATTACTCCCAGACTCTTTGCCAAGGAGGTAGGCGAAATGAGTGAGTTGTCCAGTTTGATCAACAGATCGTGACAAGAGGACAGGCCAGCTGGGAGGTAAAGAATATCTGTTTTGGAGAGGTTGAGTTGGAGGTGGTGATCATACATCCATGAAGAGATGTCCAACAGGCAGGCAGCAATGCATGCAGAGATGTCTGATGCACCAGGTGGAAAGGGGAGAAAGAGCTAGGTATCATCAGCATAGCAGTGTTCTTTGAATCCATGGGAGGCTATGACCGGACCGAGAGAGGAGGTGTAGATGGAGAAAAGAAGAGGATCCAATACCGAGCCCTGCGGAACACCGGTTAAGAGAGGCAGAGGGGAAGAACGAGCGCTCCACCAGACCACTTGACAGGATCTGTCAGATAGGTAGGACTCAAACTATCTTAGTGTCGCTCCTTTGATCCCAAGCTGACTAAGAGAGGAGAGTAGAATCCGGAGGTTGACTGTGTCGAATGCTGCAGACAGATTGAAGAGAATGAGGACTGAGGAGAGAAAGGCAGCTCTAGCAGCTTGGAGAGCATCAGATACCACCAGAAGGGAGGTCTCAGTGAAATTACCAATTTTGAAACCAGACTGAAAACCATCAAGGAGATGGTTCCTAGTGAGTAAATTGGACAGTTGATCACAGGCTGCCTGCTCAAGGGTTTTGGACAAGAAAGAGAGGAGAGAGACCGGTCTGTAATTTTCAACCAGATTGGGGTCAAGGGAGGGTTTTTTTAACAGAGGTAAAAATAGCATGGTTTTGAAGGCAGCTGGGAAACAGCCAGAGGAGAGTGAGGAGTTGATGACTGTAGAGATGAAGGAGGAGAGTTGAGGGGAAATGTTCTGAAAGTGTGATGATGGGATCGGATCAAGCGAGCAGGTGGTGGCTCTGCGTAATATCAGGAGGTCAGTGACTTCAGATTCAGAGAGCAGCTTGAAGTTGGAGAGGATAGCGTCGCAGGGAGGTCCAGCGTGAACCAGGCAGGTTGATGGTAAGAATTTTTCAATGATCGCTTTGACTTTGTCACTGAAAAACAAAGCAAAGTCTTCATCAGTGAGAGATGAGGAAGGAGGAGGCAGCAGGGGACATAGAATGGATTCGAAGGTTGCAAAGAGTCTGTGTAGTTTTTAGATGCAGACTGTATTTTGTTGTGATAGAAGGAGGTTTTAGCTGAAGAGACAGCAGACTGAAAAGCAACTAATAGTGACTGGTAAGCATCCAGGTCCGATGGAGTTTTGGATTTACACCATCTTCGCTCTGCAGCCCACAGTTTGGTCCTGTTAGCATGTCACGTATCAGGCAGCCATGGGGTAGCAATGGAGCGTGCTGGTCTAGAAGACAAAGGGCAGAGAGAGTCAAGGGTGGAAGACAGGGAAGAGATGAAAGTGTTAGTGGCATCATGTTTAGATAGATCTGAGAATTGTGTAGCAGAAGGGAGAACGGCCAGAGTAGCAGAGGCAAAGCAAGAAGGTGAGAAATTTTAAGTTGCGGCGAAAGCTGACAAAGGGTGAAGAAAGAGACGAGGAGTTAGTGGTGAGGGAGGGTTGAAAGGAAATGAAGAAGTGGTCAGAGACATGCAGCGGAGTGACAGAGAGGACGGGACAGCCACAGTTCTGGGAAAATACAAGGTCAAGACAGTTACCTGCTTTGTGAGTAGCAGGAGATTGGGACAGGGAGAGATCAAAGGACTGTAGGAGCAACAGAAGGCCGCTTGAATGTCATTGACATGCAGGTCGAAGTCACCCAGGAGAATCAGCAGAGAGTTGTCCCCTGGCAGACAGCTCAACAAGATGTCAAGGTCATCCAAGAAGTGGCCAAGAGGGCCAGGAGAGCAATAAAGGAGAATCACAACTAAAGTGATTGGGACAGTGATGGAGACAGCATGTCATTCAAAGGAGGACAGATCATGCAAGTGAAGAGGAAGAATAGAGTATTCCCACCAGGGGGGAGATGAGCAGGCCTGTGACTCCACCTCTGCCAGAGGAACGAGAGGTGTGAGAGGAGTAGTTAGTAGAGAGTGCTGCAGGTGTGGCTGAGTTTCTGGGGTGATCCAGGTTTCAGTTAGGGCCAGGAGGTCCAGTGAGAGATGCGAGGTATAGGCAGGTATGAAGTCAGCTTTCCTCACAACGGACTGGCAGTTCCAGAGTCCCATGGACAAAGTGTACCAAGATGGAAGGTTTGATAGGTGAGGATAAACCAGGTTGCCGTAGCAGCGAGAGCACCCAGGTCTCCGGTGGTGGCGAAAACACATGGCTCGCTTACCGTAGAAAACTTTGATGGCCGACATGTTTGACACATGATCCCTTGCGGACAGCTGTATCGGTGGCCTCCTCGGTGGACTCCCACAAGTAGACTCCCTTGTTTTTGCACCCCGAGTCTTCACACCAAGAGGCTGCCGCAACCGCTGCTGCTACAGATCACCAGCCGCTATTTAAACTAGGGTAATGCCTATCAGCTGACTTCCTAAACGAAACCAAAACTACACCAACAATGGCGACCAAAACAAACAACTAACCAAACGTGATTAATCGAACCACGGAGTCACGCCCGCTCCGGGACACAGAAATGATCTGGAGAACAGTCGTCTTGACAAACCACACACACACACACACACACACACACACACACACACACACACTTTCTGAACCACTTGTCCCATACGGGGTCGCGGGGAACCAGAGCCTACCTGGCAACACAGGGCGTAACTGACAAACCACTGAATTCTATTTAACAAACAAAATAATTACAGTGCCACGCAACACTACACAGACACACAACAGATTGTATCTATCAATCCGCACAGCTAGACGACACAAATGCGCGACGGGAAAAAGCGGTAGCAAAACACTACACTTACCTGAGACACCACGAACAACCGCGACACACCTCCAACGCAAAATATAATGCACAATGAACTAAATATCTAAACCTCAATCCACCAGTCATCATATTTGATTTTAACTAACTATCCATACCAGCCGTATCTCTTCAGAATATCTCCATCCACCTGTAGACCAACACATATCATGAATGGACACTACCCTCTTCACCAGGGATCACTGCGAGCACTTCGCTGGGGTTGTCAAGTGGGCACCTTCCTTCATTGGTGCTTCATTGAATTGAGCCCACGACACCTCCAGAAGGCTCAACAGCGAAATCTGGTGTCCCAGACCCACCCCCCTCCATGCCTGCAGCGCAGCCCCAGTGACTCAACTACCAAAAGCTTACTATTCCAACCACCTGTTGACCACCCTTTAACCTGCACACAGCCAACACACCACATAAGTGCATGGAGGTGACAACAAGACTCAACATTCAACATTCTCATAAGCGAATATCCCCACGCTTAGGTCTGCTGCCTCCTAAGCTGCAACCACTGGCTAGATCTTTCTGCTACCTCAGACAAGTTTTTAACCGCTGCCTTTAACGCCCGACCTCTAAAACCAAAGTCCAACAACAGCGACGTGGTTGATTTTGCAACAAACCCTCTTGTACCTACCTCCACTGGTCTAATAAGCACTGCCAGCCTCACTCCCTCACCTCAGTAGCCAAGTCAGCATACTTCAACCTCTTCCTCTCAAAGGCATCCTCCATTGCATCTTCGAAAGGTATTGTTAACTCAATGAAATATACTACTCGTACGTTTTACCTACCTCTTCAGCAAAGAGCCTGGGAGTATTGATTGACTCAAGTCTGTCTTTCTTTCAACTCATCAAAACCACAACCAGCACCTGCAAATAAACCCTGCATAATAACAACCAGATCTGCACCAATCTCACAATAGATTCTAAGCAGCTGTTTGTCCAGGCTATGGTGATATCTCACCTGGACTACTTTGATGGACTGCCATCAAAGCTCTCCAGCTGATACAAAACACTGCAGAATGAGTTGTTTTCAACCTGCCTACGTAGCTCAGCTCTTTGTCTTCCTCTGTCGGCTTTCTATAGCTGCCCGAATCAAATTCAAGAGTCTGGTTATGGCCTATAAAACCATCAACGGATCTGCTCCCTAATACCTACAAGTCTTAATCACTTGCTACACCATAACCAGACTGCTATGCTCCTCCACCTCTGCCAGCTTGGTGGTCCAATGCAGAAAAGGAGTAAAATCAAAAGCACAAAGGTCTGGTTCCAATATGGTGAAATGACCTCCCTGTCTCACTCAGAACTGCTGAATCCCTCTCTAAATTTAAGAAGAGTCTATGGGATGTATGTCACTTTGGAGAAATTAATAAATGCAAATGTAAGCAGTGTTTGAATGTCATTTTCTTTTTGGCACATCAAGAGAGGTCAATGTCAATACTGGTCTGTGAATGGCTGTTTCTTTTCTGTTGTTCCCAGCTACACACACACACACACTTTCTGAACCGCTTGTCCCATACAGGGTCACAGGGAACCAGAGCCTAACCCGGCAACTCAGGGCGTAAGGCTGGAGGGGGAGGGGACACATGCAGGATGGGACGCCAGTCCATCGCAAGGCATCCCAAGCAGGATTTGAACCTCAGACCCACTGGAGAGCAGGACCTGGTCCAACCCACTGCACCACCATGCCCCGGTAAACCCCAAAAAGAAAATAAAAAAATGTTGCCTGGTTTTTTTCTACGCATTCTGAGACGTCATCAGAAATCCGCTATGGTATCACCACTTATCTGTTTCACAGTCACTCATAATCCATGTGAACAATCTCTTTTCAATTCATTATCTGTTATGTTGTTGGTTTATACCAGCTTCTATGTTTTCCTTCTTGTAATCATCCTTTGATCTGCAGGTGTGCAGGGGAAAAGTGTAACATTCCCAACAGATATGTTCTCATGGTTTACTCTGTATACTTACAAATTTCCATATTATCATTATGTTCTGGTTACATTGTGTAGGGTTTTTTTTTATGAATTTAATCTAACAACACTTACAGTTCAAAGTTATACTTAATGAATGTTTATTTGTTGTCAGTAACATTTTGTTTTGTTAATAATGATTGTATGGATTCATGGAACATTTTGGAGAAATATTACAGTATAGGTGCCATCTCATCTGTTAATTTATGAGCATACAATGTCTGAATGAACTATCTGGGATGGGATATATAGAGCCCTTTCAAGTTTAAACTTTTTTTCCAGAAATAGCCTAAAGTGGTATTTTTAGGAGACAGGCTTGAAAAATAAAGCTGGTTATTTAAAAAAAATAACAATGACAGATAACTGGATGATGCAATGACTTGCAAACTCAAGACTTACATGGACTGCAAGGTGAGGTAATCCACATATTTGTATTATAGGAATCAAAAATGTTGCGTATAATTGTATTGTATAGCACTGTATTTCAAATTATTATTAAAAATGAAAAAGAATTCAAAAGTGATTAGCCATTGTCAAAATGATGTGTGACTCAGTATTCATCAAGTGTGGAATGTTGTATATTGTACTGTATATTGTATTACAGAAACAAATTTGGTAAACAAGACACCAAAAGAAATTATCTCATTGCTTCTGTTCCACAGCAGGCCTTAAATGTCTATATTTTTTTACTTCATCTGAAGGTAACTGAATTAAATGAGACCCCACTTAAGCAAAGCTAATGGGAAGACAAAAGGAAGAAGTCTTGCTTGCTTGATATAATGGCCATTTATTTCTTTCTACTTATTTTTGTATGTACAATCTAGAAAATATATTAATCAGTACAAATAAGTTCATGCAGTGTCAGTATATTATCTTAATGTTTGCATGAAGGGGGTGCGGTGGCGCAGTGGGTTGGACCGCAGTCCTGCTCTCCGGTGGGTCTGCGGTTCGAGTCCCGCTTGGGGTGCCTTGCGGCGGACTGGCGTCCCGTCCTGGGTGTGTCCCTTCCTCCTCCAGCCTTACGCCCTGAGTTGCCGGGTTAGGCTCCGGTTCCCCGTGACCCCGTATGGGACAAGCGGTTCTGAAGATGTGTGTGTGTGTTTGCATGAATGCTGTTGTTCTTACTGTTGAGAACACTGTTGAGCTGATGGGCAGTGACACCATGGAAAGGGGTAAGGTAAAAATTATTAGGCAGATCTCCACTGCCCATCCCTGTACTGTCATTGTAACATTGATCAGTTGCTCACTATTGAGGACCTATCAACAAGGACTCAATTCAAAAGTGTTTTTGTCTCGGCCTCATTCTTCTTGTTGATTTTGTTCCTCACTTGATTTGTGGCTCTTGTTACTCCTTAAAGCGGTTATATCCTAATTTTGTTTAGTAGAGGACACATAAGGGGGCTGCTGGTAGTGTAGTGGTTAGAGCTGCTGCCTTTAAACACAAAGATTGTAAGTTGGATTCCCACCTCCAGCTGTCACACAGATGAACAATGTACTTACCTGCTGTTGTTCCTGTAAAATTTCCTAGCTCCATAAATGGGTCAATAATTATAAATACCTTAATGCTTTCAAGAAAAGCAGCAGCTAAATGAGTAAATGCATGGTTAAGCATTTTATTTGGCAATGCCTGCTCTCTTTGGACTCTTTGCTGCCCATGTGGCCACCTCTGCCTGACAGTTTTTGTTTTATGTGGTAAAGAAATGTGTTCATAAGGAACTTTGAAAGCTCATTGCCAAACTAGTGATTCTTTAAAAACATTTCTTCATTTAGCTGATGCTTTTCTCCAAAGCAACTTACAATATTAAGCTACTTAGAATTATTTACCCATTTATGCAGCTGTATAACTTTACTGGAGCAATTTACATTTATTCATTTAGCTGACACTTTTCTCCAAAGTGCCTTACAATGTTAGTCTGCCTACAATTACTTACCCTTTTACACAGCTGGGTAATTTTACTGGAGGAAACTTAAGGTAAGTACCTTGCTCAGGGCTACTACAGCCAGTGGGGAGGGTGAAACCCATTACCGTAGGATCCAAAGGCAGCAGCTCTAGCCACTACAATACCACCTCTCCCCAAAGAGCTAGGTATTCTTTCCTGGAGCAGCTAAGGTAAAGTATTTTGCTTGAAGATACTACACCTGGACATGGGATTCAAATGTGCAACCTGTGCATTTAAAGGCAGCAGCCCTAATTGTTACGTTACCAACTGTCCCAGCTCAAAAAACGCAAAACAACTTCAAGGCAATTAACAGATACTATACTCCCAGAAGGGTGTGGTGGTGCAGTGGGTTGGACCGGGTCCTGCTCTCTGGTGAGTCTGGGGTTTGAGTCCTGCTTGGGGTGCCTTGTAGCGGACTGGTGTCCCATTCTGGGTGTGTCCCCTCCCCCTCTGGCCTTACGCCTTGTATTGCCGGGGAGGCTCTGGTTCCTTGCGCCCCCGTATGGGACAAGCAGTTCAGAAAATGTGTGTGTGTGTGTGTGTATTCCCTGAAAATTGGCATTACACATAGTTTTTTTTTAAAACAGGACAGGATGTTGCCTATGCATTTGTATTTCTTTGTATGGCTTTCTCAAATTGATACAGATTGATAACTGTATAAGACAATCAATACATTACCTTACTGAAATCAGTAACTTCCAATCTTTAAAGATAACTGGAGAACAAATTATTATGTATGTATTAGGATTGGGGGCACGGTAGTGCAGTGGGATGGACTGGGTCCTGCTCTCTGGTGTGTCTGGGTTTCGAGTCCTGCTTGGTGTGCCTTGTGAAGGACTGGTGTCCTGTTCTGAGTGTGTCCCCTCCCTCTCCAGCCTTATGCCCTGCCCTGTGTTGCTGGGTTAGGCTCCAGCTCCCCGTGACCCCGTATGGGCAAGTGGTTTCAGACAATGTGTGTGTATTTAGATTATATAGCATGTACCTGAATTCTCCAAGCAAACTGAAAGATGACACTTTCAATACAGTGTGGACTATTTGTTGTGAAGTTTTAACTGACAATGAAGGAAATAGGGTTCTTTATGCAGTTCTGGAGATTTGAGCTGACTGGCTTACTTTCTTGAAATGTTTGCTTTTCTTAATCTAAATAGCTGATTATGGTAATGGATTCTGTCTTTTCCATAACATGTTGAATTATACTGTTCATGTGTATATTTTTCCAGTAATGGCTGACTTACAGTAAGCACAGGCAGTTTACGGGTTATGTAATATGCCACATATGTAGACTTTGACTTAAAAAAATACTCAAGGGTCAATGGCACAAATTCTGAGCTACAAAAAAAAAAATGCATTACTGTTTAGGGCGGCGCGGCAGCGGGTTGGGCCGGGTTGGGCCGGGTCCTGCTCTGGGGGACTGGGGCTGGGGTTCAAGTCCTCCTTGGGGTGCCTTGCGACGGACTGGCGTCCTGTCCTGGGTGTGTCCCCTCCCCCTCCAGCCTTATGCCCTGTGTTGCCGGGTTAGGCTCTGGCTCCCCGCAGCCCCGTATTGGACAAGCGGTTCAGAAGATGTGTGTGTGCATTACTGTTTATGTTAAATGTGAATTTGTTTATACAGCAGTCTTGCAGTACATAATATTTCTGCTTTGCAGTGCATGGATAGAGTGGGGAAATGTGAGTCTGATCCCTGCTCAGCCAATGTGGAGTTTGCATTTTCAGGCTCTCAGTGGGTGGGTTTCCTAGTTTTCCACTACAATTCAGACATGCATTTCAAGTGAATCGGCTGCTTTGCCTGTTGACACAGGGTAGAAGCAGGTAGTGTTGTTATCTCACAAGGCTTGAGGTGTGCAAAGGTTCAAATCCAGCTTTCTGTGTGGAGTTTGTATGTTTTCCCCTTGTTCCTGTGGATATGCTTTGATTATTTCTCACAGTCCAATGATATGTGTTTCAAGGGGATTGTGACTCTGGCTGACTGGCATCTTGGCCAGTCTTGCACCCTATCTAGGGTTCCCGCCTTCATTTCTTTGCCAAAACTCGTGAACATGCGCTTTACAATGCTGTTTACAACGTTATTTACACAGTCCATTCAGAAAATATTCAGACCCTTTCACATTTTTCATGCTTTTATGTTGCAGTCTTATGCTAAAATCGATTAAATTAATTTTTACCTCATAAATCTACACTCAGTACCCCATAATGACAAAGTGAAAACAGGATTTTAGAAATTTTTGCAAATTTATTTCAAAAAAGCAGAAATATAACAATGACATAGGTATTTAGACCCTTTACTTAGTACTTAGTTGAAGCACCATTGGCAGCGATTACAGCCTCAATTCTTACAGGATATGACATGATCAAGACTCTGGTTATGGCCTACAAGACAGGCAAAGCGCTGTCATCTTGATATTTACTGAATCTGATCCATCCCTGCAGACCAGCAAGAACACTATGGATTTTGGCTTCAAGCTGCCTGCTCACAGTCAAAGGGCTAATTTTATCTACATATTCTATTATTCTTATGTGATTTTGATAAGCAGGTATTGGAAAACATTTTCTAAGACAATGGCTATATAAAACAAAAGTTGAACTTCAGTAATGGTCTGTATGTATCTAAGCCAGACAACTAAGCCTGTTACGGGATGCAGTTATGTCTCTGACCTTTACGTTACTTTGGAGAAAAGTGTTTGCTGAATGCAAAAATATAAATACAGACATGTGTCACTTAACAATGAGGATATGTTCTGAGAAATGCGTTGTTAGGCAATTTTGTTGTAGTGTGAACATCATAGAGTGCATTTACACAAACCTAGATGGTATAGCTTCAGTGCAGTCACAAGATGCAGTAAACACAAGATTTATGATGTTGCTGCTAGTGTAACACAGCATACTGTTTTATGGTAAACTTTTTTTATGAGTAGAAAGAGTACACCCTAAAATAAGAATTAAAAAGTACAGTATAGTAAATACATAAACCAGCAACATAAGTGTTTATTATCATTATCAAGTGTTATGTACTGTACATAATTGTATGTGTCATATTTTTATATGACTGGCAGCGCAGCAGGTGTGTTTACAGCAGCACCACCATGAACACGTGAGTAACACGTTGCACAGCGACGTAGCGTCACTGGTTGATAAGAATTTTTCAGCTCCACTATAATCTTATGGGACCACCGTTGTATATATGCAGTCAGTCATTAAGCAGCGCATGACTGTATAAAGCTGACAAGATAACTTGAAAAAAGTTAGTCACAGGCCCACTGGTTACAAAACAAGAAAAACTTGTATCAGAAAAGAATTGCAGCAATAGCTGAAGTTTGCCAATAAACAGGTAAATTGCAAGCTTCACAAAGCTGGGATATATAGCAGTACTTTAAGGTCTTCCATGGCATCTTCAGATGTCAACATTACTAATAAACATACTGTACCTTTAAGAAAAATTTGTAATGAAGAGTTTGGACTTCTACATTAATTTTTCAAAGTGAAGGCTTTCCTTCTAACTCACCTTTGTCAGCTGCTTGTTCTTCTCAGGTTCATGACAATCTAGAGCCTATCCCAGAATCACTGGGCACAAGACAAAGAAGTACACACCCTGGACAGGATGCCAGTTTGTTGGATAAAAACCATACTGCAGGCAAATTAGGGTGTCCATGTCACCTGAACTGCAGGAGGACACCCGCATATTAACAAAGAGAATGTGCAAACTCAACATAGACTAAGCTGGATTCAAGCCTACACGTAAAGAGGCCAGGCATTGCAAATGAGCAGCACTACTCACTGTGCCACCAAGCTGCCTTGCTTTCCTTCTTTAAATATCAAAAAACTCAGTTCAGGGCTTCTATGATGGCATTCCAAGAATGCCTAAAGTTATTCTGAAAAAGATAGCACCACACATTACTCATTGCTTGATTAAAGTGGTTTGAATTTCTAGCAATACATTTCTGGATTACCACTGAATTACTGAACTAGTCACACATACCATAGCACAACAGTTAACAAATGGTATATGCTGGAAAGCCCTGACAGAATGGTAGATGCATGGCTTTGGTAGTAATTCTGCCTTAATTTAAAAGTTTTAGTTCCTTCTTCCACCTATTTAAAATATAGTTTTCGATGCAAGGCTGTTGAATACCAAGATTTTTTTTTTTTTTTGTAATCACGTAGTTATAACATTTGTAGATAGTCTTTTTGCAAACCAATTTTGCACAAAAAACACAAAATCAAAGGAAACACAATGTATACTGTAATTGGCACATTGCTTTATTTTGAAAACAGACAAAAGTTTTTTTTTCCCATCACATTGAATTGAAACCATTTATTCACTCACAATTGTAATTCCTTATATTTAAAATGAACATTGCACTCACTTGAACATGGAAAATAACCAGAGCAGTTTTGCTTTGTTTTTGTTAATTGTTGCTTTAAATATAGTGCAGAATATTTCCAAATGGTTGGTCATATCAAACTGTCATGACAACACCAACAACATCTAAAAGAAGTCACATTGTTTTTTTTTTACTTTATTTTTTTTTTTATTTTGTTTTGTGACTGCCAAACATTCCAGTGGAGGGGTTTCCATCTACTTCGTTGAATGACTTAACTTCTCATACTGACAGAAGCAGTTGTATTCTTGCTGAGTTTTTGTGTACTACACCTCATTCCACTCATCACAAACTGTTTCACTCTTTTTTGTGTGCAAATTAGCAATTACATTTGCAAATGGAAAATATATGAGAGGAGAATAATAAATCAGATACATCCCTAAGGTATTACAATAATATGTACACTGGCAAGGCTCCAGATTATGGAAGATAGAGGCTTTTCTGTGATTTGGGCTGTATTCTGGGCAACTATTTGTTAATTATAGTAAGTATATCTTATCCGAACGTGAATGCATATCAATTGGTATATAAGCCAAATCTGTAAATGGGAACTCCCCCAGTATTAGAAAATCATTGCCACACAAAGAGAAAACAATAAAATAAAAATGGATGGTCCTTACAATTAGAAGGCAGAATGACATTTCTTTTTACCTCTACTCATTACTGTTTTATTGTCTCAGACTTTGTCTTGGTCAGGCTTGTCTTCATCCTTGTCTGCCTCTATTTGAGCACTTTCAGTTGGTTTGGACTCTTCTACAGCATCTAAAATAGAACATGAGAAAGGTGATTTAGTTGTATGAATAATTAAATAAAACACTACTACCTTCAACAAGATAAAATGGATCTGGATCAACTGCATACCACACAGTGTTTTTCCAAGACTTAACTTGCTATACATCCACCAATATTGAATTTCTCTCAGTGACCATGACACTGTAAATGGATGAGGTTTTTGAAAAGATACTGATAGATATGTGTTCCTCTATTGCATGTAGTATATGAATGTGTAAGTGAACGAGTGCTTGATTGCCCTGTGATAGACTGGCATCTAGTTTAGGGCTTACACTGACTCATTCCTGTGCTTCTAGGATAAGCTCTTGACCACCACAACCCTACAGTGGAGGAACTGTTATTGATCATGAAAGAACAAAGGGACAGGTTTTTACACGATATAGAAATTGAAGACTATACTGCGCATTGTCTATATTTAAGCAGAGAAAACATTATTTAACATGTTTAGTAAGGATTCTTTTTTTAATTTTTCAGTGAGGAATGCTAATAATAATCAATAATTTTTTGCTCTACAATTATAAAATAAATCTTCAAAGTACTATTTCATTTTAAAATAATTCCAAAACATAATCACGTGGCAGGAAACTAGCAGCATTTCTTTAAAATTTTGTAAAACAAATCTAGGACCTGTAAGGCCGTGGATGTTGTAAGGCTGTCACGGCTGACATGCCTGTGCAATGTTACATGGACCTCGGGGACAGTGCCTTTGGATTGGCAAACTGGGATGGTGGTCCCTATCTTTAAGAAAGGTGACCGGACAGCGTGTGCCACCTATCGGGGTATCACACTTCTCAGCCTCCCTGGGAAAGTCTATGCCAGGATGCTGGAAAGGAGGCTCTGGCCAATAGTTGAACCTCGGATTGAAGAGGAACACTGCAGATTCTGTCCTGGCCATGGAACAGTGTACCAGATTTACCCTCTCACAGATAACTGAGGGGGCATGGGAGTTCGCTAATCCAGCCTACGGGTATTTTGTGGACTTGGAGGAGGCCTATGACCATGTTCCCCGAGAAATTCTGTGGGAGGTGCTTAGGGAGTAAGGGGTGCCAGGTCACTACTGCGGGCCATTCGATGTCTGCATACTCGGCATTAAGCCAAGCCCGTTCAATGTGGGTGCTGGACTCTGCCAAGGTGTGCCTTGTCTCTACTCCTGTTTGTGGTTTTCATGGACAGGATATCAAGGTGCAGTGGAGGTCAGGAGGGCATTCTGTGCTAGAGGTGGAAGTTCTCTGAATCTGCTTTTTGCGGATGATGTAGTTCTTTTGGCAGCGTCACATGGTTGCCTCCAACACACACTGGAACGGTTTGCAGCCAAGTGTGAAACGGATGGGATGAGGATCAGCACCTCAAAGTCTGAGTCCATAGTTCTCTCACAGAAAAAGATGGCATGCCCCCTCCAGGTAAGGGGAGAGAATTTGCTCCAAGTGGAGGAGTTTAAGGATCTTGGTGTCTTGTTCACGAGTGAGGAAGAAGAGAGCGTGCAATCGGCCGCAGACTGGGAGCAGCAGCAGCAGTAATGCGGTCGCTGTACCGGACTGTAGTAGTGAACGGGGAGCTGAGCCATACGGCAAAGCTTTCCATTTACCGTTCGATCTATGTCCCCTACCCTCACCTATGGTCATGAACTCTGGGTAATGAACAAAAGAATGAGATCATGGATACAAGTGGCTGAAATGAGTTTTTTCCGCAGGGTGCTGGGAATCACTATCCGTGACAGGGTGAGGAGTTCAGACATCCGGGAGGAGCTCAGAGTAGAGCCGCTACTCCTCCACATTGAGAGGTGCCAGCTGAGGTGGTTCAGGCATCTGATAAGGATGCCCCCTGGGCACCTCCCTTTGGAGGTATACCAGGCACGGACAACTGGGATCAGGCCCTGAGGTCAGCCCACGACCTGCTTGAGGGATTATATCTCACAGTTGTCCTGGGAATGGCTGGAGATCCCCCATGCTGAGCTGGAGGAAGTTGCGGGGGAGAGGGGTGGCTGAACATCTCTGCTCTCCCAGGACAAGCGGATGAGAAAATGGATGGATGGATGGATGGATGGAAATCTAGGACTTTAATAAAATATTGTCATGGAATGACACCGAGACAAAACCAATTCTTGTAACCTTCTGCCTGCTTGAACAATTACTGAAAGCAATAAGGCTCAAATGTGGAAGAGCATTACTGAAGAAGTAACATTTATTCATGATCGACAGGCAGCTCTGGCAAATCAGAATTCTTGCCTTCTTTCCCTCCAGTGTCAACACTGGGTACAAAAATTACAACCACCTGCAGCAATTTATAACCTGTCTGCCTTTGAAGTAAGGAAATAAACTTATCTCTATAGTTTTTTGCTTAACTTTAAAAATGTCCTTTTGTTATAAAACACTCTCAGCTGATCTTAGTTAGGTCCATTCATAGTGGATACTGGTTAAATCTGAATAGACTGTCACACAATCACAGATCAGAACAAAATCTAAATTATATTTTTATATTTCTTGCCTTTTCATTCATATCATTGGCTGTTGGTCGCTAGATACAAGTCACAGGACTACAGAATAAGGCTACTCTGCCTCATGCCGTATGTTTCCAGGGTAGTATACAGACCACAGTGACCATGCCTTCAACAAGTAGTTATTAGTAAGAAAATGACATTTTACTTGTGCTTTCCTTTTGATTTAGCAATTTATTTTCAATTCAAATACTCTATCACATCAAAATATTTAAAATATTATCATTTGAAAATTACCTGATGTGTGTTTATTTTGCACAAACAAAGACATGAGATAAAGAAGACATATGTTGCTGAGTTGTAATTACATCATATTGTAATGACCTGCGTTACTAGGAGTTTTAGTGGGAAAATGGTTTTATTGTAAATAGTTGGATTGGACAGTTGTGGATTGTACTGTTCTCCCTGCATGTTATGCACATCCAGTTACGTTAACGCAGTTTTTAACAGCAAGCCAAGCCAAACTCGATTCTCACGAGCCAGGAAATGAGCGTCTTGCTCCTTTATTGTCTCTGACAAGTGAAAATGCGAGTGAAACTATAATAAACAGAAACAGTAAAAGAAACTTAGTCTAATTACAACAAATAATTATAACCAGTTACTCATTTGCCGATACGCTAGCACACTGACTTAGCATGGCACAGCGCGAACTCACACGCGTTTCACAAGGACAGTAAGTTACGTGGCGTTACGGCTAAATAAACAGAGTTTAAACTACAGAGATTAAATTTAAAGCACGTAAACATTTTAACCAATGTCTGCAAGAACTTCACAACTTACACAGTTATTGCCTCCACAGGCGCAGGAAAAACACACAGAACTCAGACGCTTCCACTATGTCTATCCTGATAGTGAATCATGGAAATAGCGCACGTGCACAAATTGCGTATTAACTTATGGAAATAAAGGTTCCGCTCAACATAGCAATTAATCACGTGAAGTAAACAAATCTGCGGGCAGAACATGGATAAAACAGAATTGTGTTCAACCACTGTGGGGACTCACAGAGAATATAAGGGGTAACTGTGTTAACCAAAGGGGTGCGGTGGCGCGGTGGCGCAGTGGCGCAGTGGGTTGGACCGCAGTCCTGCTCTACAACGGGTCTAGGGTTCGAGTCCCGCTTGGGGTGCATTGCCACGGACTATCGTCTCGTCCTGGGTGTGTCCCCTCCCCCTCTAGCTTTTCCCCCCGTGTTGCCGGGTTGGGCTCCGTTACCCCATATGGGAGAAGCGGTTCCGAAAGTGTGTGTGTGTTGGCCAGTAAGAAGGGAAGAAAAAAAAAAAGTCTTAAGACTGCTAAGCATATTGGGAAGGCTTGCTTGAAGGGCAGGTCCTTGAGGAAAACGGCTCCTTGAACTGAGAGAATTATTTCCTTATGCTTGCACCTGTACCCCCTGCTTTGTGCCAGTGTTCTAATAAATGTTTGTAATGAAGGCTGTCCATGCTACAATATTCTGTGTTGAATTTATCAGTTTAGCTTTATTTTTTCATATTGACTTTCAGCCTCTGAGGGAAAATTGTCTTCTCTGTCTGTGTAGGTCAATGGTATTTTCTATAAATCACGGCAAAACTTGAAGTAAAACCATACAAAAACTTATAAAAAGGACACTGATGTGATGTATGTACAGTGCTAGGCACTAGTGAATATGAAATGCGTGTCTTCTGACTGGGGGCAGAAACCCACAATATGCAAACTCCACAAAAAGTGAGCTGGATTCATGCCCCAAACAGCCCAGACACCATGAGGTAGCAGCACTACCTCATCTCTCATCTTCCTCCGCTATCCGAGGCCGGGTCGCGGGGGCAGCAGTCCGAGCAGAGTCCTCCAGACTTCCCTCTCCCCTCACACCTCCTCCAGTTCCTCTGGGGAAACCCCAAGGCGTTCCCAGGCCAGCCGGGAGACATAGTCTCTCCAACGTGTCCTGGGTCTGCCCCGAGGCCTCCTCCCAGTGGGACAAGCCCGGAACACCTCCCCAGGGAGGCGTCCAGGAGGCATCCGGAACAGATGCCCGAGCCACCTCAATTGGCTCCTCTCGATGCGGAGAAGCAGCGGCTCTACTCCGAGCTCCTCCCGGGTGACTGAGCTCCTCACCCTATCCCTAAGGGTGCGCCCAGCCACTCTGCGGAGGAAACTCATTTCTGCCGCTTGTATCCGCGATCTCATTCTTTCGGTCATGATCCAGAGTTCATGACCATAGGTGAGGGTAGGAACGTAGATCGACCGGTAAATTGAGAGCTTCGCCTTACGACTCAGCTCCCTCTTCACCACAACAGACCGGTACAATGACCGCATTACTGCGGATGCCGCACCGATCCGTCTGTCAACCTGGAGCTCCATTTTTCCCTCACTCGTGAACAAGACCCCGAGATACTTAAACTCCTCCACTTGAGGGAGCAACTCCCCCCTAACCCGGAGGGGGCAATCCACCTTTTTCCGACTGAGAACCACGGCCTCGGATATGGAGGTGCTGATTCTCATCCCCGCCGATTCGCACTCGGCTGCAAACCTCCCCAGTGCACGCTGCAAGTCTTGACTTGATGAAGCCAACAGGACCACATCGTCCGCAAAAAGCAGACACGAGATCTCGCGGCCACCAAAACAGACACCCTCCGTTCCCTGGCTGCGCCTAGAAATTCTGTCCATGAAAATAATGAACAGAATCGGTGACAAAGGGCAGCCCTGGCGGAGTCCAACATGCACCGGGAACAGGTCTGACTTACTGCCGGCAATGCGAACCAAGTTCCTGCTCCGGTCATACAGGGAACGAACAGCCCGTAGCAGCGAGCCCCGAACCCCATAATCCCGAAGTACCCCCCACAGGATGCCACGAGGGACACGGTCGAATGCCTTCTCCAGGTCCACAAAACACATATGGACTGGTTGGGCAAACTCCCACGAACCCTCCAGCACCCTAGTGAGGGTATAGAGTTGGTCCAGTGTTCCACGGCCAGGGCGAAAACCGCATTGCTCCTCCTGAATCCGAGGTTCGACTATCGGTCGGATTCTCCTTTCCAGTACCCTGGCATAGACTTTCCCAGGGAGGCTAAGGAGTGTGATCCCCCTGTAGTTGGAACACAATCTCCGGTCCCCCTTCTTAAAAAGAGGGACCACCACCCCGGTCTGCCAGTCCAGAGGCACCGTTCCCAAACTCCACGCGATGCTGCAGAGGCGTGTCAGCCAAGACAGCCCCAGAACATCCAGAGACTTGAGAAACTCGGGGCGGATCTCATCCACCCCCGGAGCCTTGCCACCGAGGAGTTTTTTGACTACCTCAGCAACTTCAGCCAGGGTAATGGACGAGTCCCCCTCCAAGTCCCCAGCCTCAGCTTCCTCTACGGAAGGCGTGTCGGAGGGATTGAGGAGATCCTCAAAGTACTCCTTCCACCACCTGACGACATCCTCAGCTGAGGTCAGCAGCGCACCACTTCCACTGTAAACAGTGTTTGTGGAACACCGCTTCCCCCCTCTGAGTCTCCAGACGGTTTGCCAGAATCTCTTTGAGGCCGACCGAAAGTCTTCTTCCATGGCCTCACCGAACTCCTCGCAAGCCCGAGTTTTTGCCGCGGCGACTGCCAGAGCCGCGCTCCGTTTGGCCCGTCGGTACCCGTCAGCTGCTTCAGGAGTCCCATGAGCCAGCCAGGCCCGATAGAACTCCTTCTTCAGCTTGACGGCATCTCTTACCTCTGGTGTCCACCACCGTGTTCGGGGATTGCCGCCGCGACAGGCGCCGGAGACCTTATGGCCGCAGCTCCGAACCGCCACCCCGACAATGGAGGCGTGGAACATAGTCTATTCAGACTCAATGTCCTCCACCTCCCTCGGAACCTGGTTGAAGCTCTGTCGGAGATGGGAGTTGAAGACCTCTCTGACAGGGGCCTCCGCCAAACGTTCCCAACAGACCCTTACTATGCGTTTGGGCCTGTCAGATCTGTCCAGCTTTTTCCCCCGCCATCGAATCCAACTCACCACCAGGTGGTGATCAGTTGACAGCTCAGCCCCTCTCTTCACCCGAGTGTCCAAGACATATGGCCGAAGGTCAGAAGAAATGACTACAAAGTCGATCATCGACCTCCGACCTAGGGTGTCCTGGTGCCAAGTGCACTGATGGACACCCTTATGCATGAACATGGTGTTCGTTATGGATAAACCGTGACTAGCACAGAAATCCAATAACAACTCACCGCTCGGGTTCAGATCAGGGAGGCCGTTCCTCCCAATCACGCCCCTCCAGGTGTCACTGTCGCTACCCACGTGGGCGTTGAAGTCCCCCAGTAGAACGACAGAGTCCCCAGTGGGAGCGCTTTCCAGCACGCCCTCCAGGGACTCCAAGAAGGCCGGGTACTCTACACTGCCACTAGGCGCATAAGCACAAACGACAGTGAGAGACCGTTCCCTGACCCGAAGGCGCAGGGAGATGACCCTCTCATTCACCAGGGTAGACTCCAGCACATGGCGGCTAAACTGGGGGGCTATTAATAAGCCCACACCTGCCCGCCGCCTCTCACCCTGGGCAACGCCAGAATAGTGGAGAGTCCACCCCTGGTCGAGAAGAGTGGTTCCAGAACCCAAGCTGTGAGTGGAAGTGAGCCCGACTATATCTAGACAGTATCTCTCAACTTCCCGCACCAGCTCAGGCTCCTTCCCCGCCAGTGAGGTGACATTCCAAGTTCCAAAAACCAGAGTTGGCGCCCGGGGTTTGGGTCGGCCAGGCACTCGGCCCCGACCACCGCCCAAATCACAATGCACCGGCCCCTTACGGTCTCTCCGGCAGGTGGTGAGCCCACCGAAGAGCTGCTCCACGTCATGGCTTCGGGCTGAGTCTGGCCAGGCCCCGTGGGCATAGACCTGGCCACCAGGCGCTCGCATGCGAGCCCCCCCGCCCAGGCCTGGCTCCAGGGTTGGGCCCCGGTGACCCCATACCGGGCGGGGTAAACAAAAGCCTTGATTTTTTCTTCATAAGGGGTTTTTGAACCGCACTTTGTCTTGTCTGTCATCCAGGACCTGTTTGCCATGGGAGACCCTACCAAGGGCATATAGCCCCAGACAACATAGCTCCTGGATTCATTCAGGCACTCAAACCCCTCCATCACAGTAAGGTGGCGGTTCACGGAGGGGGTATTTGAATCCATGGGAGGCTATAACCGGGCTAAGGGAAGAGGTGTAGATCGAGAAGAGAAGAGGACCTAGTACCGAGCCCTGCGGGACACTGGTTGAGAGAAGCAGAGGAGAAGAACAAGCGCTCCGCCAGACCACTTGATAAGATGTCAGATAGGTGGGACTCAAACCATCTTAGTGCCGCTCTTTTGATCCCAAGCTGACTAAGAGAGGAGAGTAGAATCTGGTGGTTGAGGGTGCTGAACGCTGCAGACAGATTGAGGAAGATGAGGACCGAGGAGAGGGAGGCGGCTCTAGCGGATTAGAGAGACTTCCAGAGGGGCCATCTCAGCGGAGATGCCTCCATCATCTATTTACATCCTCATTGAGTTGCCACCACTCTTTCTTTTTGTTATTTTGACATCATAAACAAAGTTTTCCGACACCATCTGGCAATGTATGAAAAATAATCGTCCCCTAGTTATTTAAAGCCAGTTAAATTACACAGTTATTGTCAGTGGATATCATAAAAACATTAGTTTTGATTACTGTTTGTCACGGTGTCCACGGACCCAAGTGCGGAGCACAGGAAGGTTTCTCAAGGGGTAATCCAGAAGACATGGTCAAATAAACAGTCAAAGGGTCAGCAAGGTGTGAACAAAAGCTGAAGGGAGAGTCAGCCTTGTGCCCTGTGTTGCTGGGATAGGCTTTGGTTTGCTGCAACCCCGTGTGTGTGTGCGTGCGTGCGTGCGTGCGTGCGTGCGTGCGTGCGTGTGTGTCCATGTCCGGTGTAATGGAAACCCAGCATTACTAATACCAACAGTCAATCATGGTGGCGATATTGGGGTGGTATAGGGATGCTTTGCTGCCTTGGAATCTCAAGAACTTTCCATAATGAAAGGAACAACAAATTCTGTGCTGTATCAGAAAATTCTTGAAGAGAATACCCCCGTTCATCAGTCCATGAGCTGTAAAGTTGTTTTGTTATGCAGTGGACCCAAAACAAAAAATGGCTGAAAAAAAGTTGAATTTCTGGAGTGGCCTAGTCAATGTACAGATCTAAACACAACAGAGATGGTGAGGAAGAATCTGAAATTTGCAGTTCATTATCCGCATCCCACATTAGTCAGGTGCCCTTTTTTTTTACATTAAATTTTGGTGGAAGACCTGAAAACACACACACACACACACACATCTTCAGAACCGCTTGTCCCAGACGGGGTCGCAGGGAACCGGAGCCTACCTGGTAACACAGGGCGTAAAGCCAGAGGGGGAGGGGACACACCCAGGACGGGACACCAGTCCATCACAAGGCACCCCAAGCGGGACTCAAACCCCAGACCCATCGACTTTGTAGTCATTTCTTCTGACCTTCAGCCATATGTCTTGGACACTCGGGTGAAGAGAGGGGCTGAGCTGTCAACTGATCACCACCTGGTGGTGAGTTGGATTCGATGGCGGGGGAAAAAGCTGGACAGATCTGACAGGCCCAAACGCATAGTAAGGGTCTGTTGGGAACGTTTGGCGGAGGCCCCTGTCAGAGAGGTCTTCAACTCCCACCTCCGACAGAGCTTCAACCAGGTTCCGAGGGAGGTGGGGGACATTGAGTCTGAATAGACTATGTTCCACGCCTCCATTGTCGGGGTGGCGGTTCGGAGCTGCGGACGATGTGGTCCTGTTGGCTTCATCAAGTCAAGACTTGCAGCGTGCACTGGGGAGGTTTGCAGCCGAGTGCGAATCGGCGGGGATGAGAATCAGCACCTCCATATCCGAGGCCGTGGTTCTCAGTCGGAAAAAGGTGGATTGCCCCCTCCGGGTTAGGGGGGAGTTGCTCCCTCAAGTGGAGGAGTTTAAGTATCTCGGGGTCTTGTTCACGAGTGAGGGAAAAATGGAGCTCCAGGTTGACAGACGGATCGGTGCGGCATCCGCAGTAATGCGGTCATTGTACCGGTCTGTTGTGGTGAAGAGGGAGCTGAGTCGTAAGGCGAAGCTCTCAATTTACCGGTCGATCTACGTTCCTACCCTCACCTATGGTCATGAACTCTGGATCATGACCGAAAGAATGAGATCGCGGATACAAGCGGCAGAAATGAGTTTCCTCCGCAGAGTGGCTGGGCGCACCCTTAGGGATAGGGTGAGGAGCTCAGTCACCCGGGAGGAGCTCGGAGTAGAGCCGCTGCTTCTCCGCATCGAGAGGAGCCAATTGAGGTGGCTCGGGCATCTGTTCCGGATGCCTCCTGGACGCCTCCCTGGGGAGGTGTTCCGGGCTTGTCCCACTGGGAGGAGGCCTCGGGGCAGACCCAGGACACGTTGGAGAGACTATGTCTCCCGGCTGGCCTGGGAACGCCTTGGGGTTTCCCCAGAGGAACTGGAGGAGGTGTGAGGGGAGAGGGAAGTCTGGGGGGCTCTGCTCGGACTACTGCCCCTGCGACCCGGTCCCGGATAAGCGAAGGAAGATGGATGGATGGATGGTTTCAAATACCACTGCTATGCCAATGATACCCAGCTCTTCCTCTCCTTTCCACCTGGAGTGTCAGACATTTCCGCACACGTTGCTGCCTCCCTGTTGGACATCTCTACATGGATGTCTGATCACCACCTCCAACTCAACCTCTCCAAAACAGAGATTCTTCACCTCCCAGCTGTCCTGTCCTCCTGTCACAATCCATTAATCAAACTGGATAACTCACTCATTTTACCTACCTCCTTGGCTAAGAGTCTGGGAGTAACAATTGACTTGAGTCTGTCTTTCTTTCAGCACATCAAAGCCACAACCCGGTCCTGCAGATACATCCTGCATAATATTCGTAGGATCCATCCCTACCTCACAACTGACACAGCCTAACTACTTGTCCAGGCCATGGTGACTTCCCGTGTGGACTACTGCAACTCTTTCCTGTGTGGCCTTCCTGCAAGTGATATAGAATGCTGCTACACAAGTTGTGTTTGATCTGCCAAAGCGTTCCACTGTATCTCCTCTACTCATTTCTCTGCACTGGCTTCCTATAGCTGCCCAGATCAAATTCAAGACCTTGGTTATTGTAAACAAATACATCAATAGAACTGCTCCCAGCTATTTACAAGACTTGTTCAACCGCTACACTTCAGCCAGACCCCTTTGCTCATCTACTTCTGCTCCCTTGGTGGTCCCACGCATGAAAAATAAAGCACGGAGGTTCTCAGTTCTGGCTTCGTTGTGGTGGAATGATCTTCCCCTCTTACTCAGAACTGCGGAAACTCTGAGTCTGTCTACATTCAAGAAGGGTCTGAAAACTTACCTTTTCTGGACGCACTTTGCCCATGATCTCTCCAGGTCATGTATGGTGTAAATGTTCATGCACCGTAACTTCATGATCATCCCCAGATAAGCCTTTACACAGCTGCTACTCCTGCATTCTATTTAATGTTTGTGTACCTTATTTAAAAAAAAAATGTAGGAAGGTTGTCAGGATTCATCTATTCCGTGTTTTATGCACCTGCTAAAGCGATGAACATTGGTGCATCAGGTGGAAAGTAACAAACTAGGTTTACTTAAGAATCACATGTCTGCAGCCATGTCTCTTTCCCTTAATGTAATGCACAAATTGTTTTTTTTTTTCTGAGATGTACGTCGCTTTGGAGAAAAGCGTCTGCTAAATGAATAAATGTAAGCATAAACGTAACAGTGAAGGGTGATGTTGACAAGAGGCTTCTGACTACAACAACAGTTGTTAGTTTTGGCATGGTAAGGAAGGCAGGAAATTCAGAATACACTAAAACTATCCAACAGAGGACACATACTGTAAAGCAGGCATTGAGTGCATTATAGCTTTGGTTTAGATTGGCAAGTGAGGAGGAAAGATTAATCCTACCGAAGATTTGGTGTATTCTAAGTTAAAGATTTACATCTCTGCAGAGTTTCATAGGAGAAGGAGGAAAGAGAGGGCCATAAAGCAGGCAGCTTTTGTATTAGATGCTTTAGAATTCAGTAGGCAGATGCCGAGACAGAAAGATAGTGAGCAGCTGCTTTGCTCCAAGATAGAAATTGACAACTACCTCCAAACCATATATGACAATTCTATTGTAGACCAGGAGCTGGAGCAGTGTGAGGTTGAATAGAACTGCAGATCTCAGTATGACTGGCTATTAGGCAAAAAATTAGCTTGGCTGAAGACCGAAATGTAATCCCTTACAAGGTCTTTAATCATTGTCCAAAGCTGTTTTATTGCCTGTGGAGAATCCTGAAGGTGATCTAGAGAAAGGATACGGCTGCACAGCAGCAGAGGTATGATGAAAGACTATAGATCCATAAAGGGGACGAATCCAGTCAGGATCAGCAAATTTTGTCGTCTCTTTCCTCAGGGTAAAGAGTAAGTTATTTTTCAGCATTATTACTCAGCATTTAACAGCATTCTTCATCAAGTGTGCATACATTGACATATCAGTGCAGAAAGGAGAAGCCACTAGGCTGTTGAGAACATACTGGTGTGGTTATGCAGTTGATTAGAGACGTTTGTGAAAACAAGATACACCTGGTAGTGTTGTGGTTTGGTCTCATTAATGCCTATGGTTCAATACCACACAAGCAAGTGGAGATACCGTTAAAGTAGCACCATATCCCAAGCAAGGTCAAGGGCCTCATTCATTCAATAACTGCTATTTATTTCAGTATGAAGGTCACACTGGGAGGAATAACATCTAAGTGGCATAATTTGAAGAAGAGCATAATTACTGGTTGTACTGTTTTCCCATTTACTCTGGCCATGAACATGATATGAAATCAGCAAAGGTAGAGTTTAGAAGTCTACTACAAACTAAGTCAAGTGTCAGACATAATCAACCAGGCAATCAGCTTTCTTGGATGACTTAGCAGTGATTACATCATCTCTCCTAGGATTCCAGAGGATTTTGCAGGGGTTGAAGAAGCTATTCATAAGGGCAGGGATGAACTGCAAGTAATCAAAGTTCAGATCTTTGGTGCTGATGAACGGAAGGTCTCCTTATTAGTTTTACTTTAGCACAGGGAGAATACCAATTCAACCAACTTGGAGAACCTAATGAAAATTTGCAATTTGATTGACAGCTGCTTGATGTATACAGTGGGTATTCAAGCAACTTTTAAGGAGTTGTAGAAGTGACTAGCAGTAGTGGATAAACCAGAACTTCCAGGTATGTTTAAACGATGGGTAAACCATCACGGCTTGATAGCAGATATTCTTCAGCCCCTTCTAGTCTTTGAAGTGCCAATATCAACATCTTTGTCATTTCAGAGAAAGATAAGATAGTACCAGTATGGATGGCTTAGCAAACCTAAAATATTCAGTAGCATTCCTTTTTAAAAGTAGTACAGCCTTAGAGAACAGCTGATAGTATAGTGGTTAGTGCTGCTGCCTTTGGACTCAAAGAGTAGAAGTTTGAGTCTCCCCTTGAGCAACATACTTATTCTCTATTGCTCTAGTAAAACAACCCAGCTGTACAAATGGATAAACATTGTAAGTCACTTTAGAGAAAAATGTCAGGTAAATGTAAAAGTAGAGTTACTTCTTGAAACGTCCCTTCTGGAGCCCAAAGTAGGAGTATAGGTTGAAGGACAGTTTTTCATCAAAATAATGAAAAAATAATTATGCTAGCTAGAAATGAGAAATTCAATTTACAAACATAATGCATTCCTGCAAACTGCTAGTAAATTAAATCATAGCAGATTTAAATTTCGATTCCAGTAAAAGGGGAAAAAAAATTGTAATGTGAGTTTAATAGCTATTTTTCATGGAAATTGTCATGTGATAATAGAAACATGATAATATGACTGAGTATTTAGTGCAATTTGCTATACAATTTAACAAGAAAATATTCTTCCTTCTAAAGCATCACATACTAGATGTTGGATGGTGAAACTGAAAAATGGCTTTTATTATCTTGGAGACTTGGGATATGTTCCAGAAGATTTGTAAACAACAACTAACATTAGAATATAGACAAAACAAAAAGAAAACCTAGGACAATCTCTGTCAGGAATGTTTGCCAACAAGTGCGGTCTGCTTGTCTTCACCACTACTGTGGAGACATTGCAGATCAATTAAAAACTGGAGTGTGAACATAGGTACATATAATTAGATAAACTTTGCATAATGTGCACTGAAATACAATTAAAATGACACATTATGAACATAAGGGGTCGGAGGAGTTTCGCTCAGGCTGTTTAGCAGGAGTCGAGAAACTCTGACCTCTGATGAGGACATTGTCGGGAGCTGGAAGGGGCACTTTGAAGAACTCTTAAACCCGAGTGATATGCCTCCCTTACAAGGAGTCAGGGCCAAAGGCTTCCAGGCTGTCAGAGTCCATTCCCCTGGCGGAAGTCACTGACGTAGTTGGTAAGCTCGACAGTGGCAAAGCGCCGGGGGTGGATGAGATCCACCCGGAAATGCTTAAGGCCCTGGATGTTGCAGGGCTGTCATGGTTGACACGCCTCTGCAATGCTGCATGGACCTCGGGGACAGTGCCTTTGGATTGGCAAACTGGGGTGGTGGTCCCTATCTTTAAGAAAGGGGACCGGAGAGTGTGTGCTAACTATCGAGGCATCACACTTCTCTGCCCCCCTGGGAAAGTCTATGTTGGGGTGCTGGAGAGGAGGCTCCGGCCGATAGTTGAACCTCGGATTGAAGAGGAACAATACGGATTCCGCCCTGGCCATGGAACAGTGGACAAGCTTTTTACCCTCTCACAGATAATTGAAGGGGTATGGGAATTTGCTAATCCAGTCTACATGTGTTTTGTGGACTTGGAGAAGGCCTATGACCGTGTTCCCTGGGAAATTCTGTGGGAGGTACTTAGGGAGTATGGGGTACTGGGGCCACTACTGCGGGCCATTCGGTCCTTGTACATATGGAGCGAAAGCTGTGTCTGCATACACGGCATTAAGTCAGGCCTGGTCAGTGTGGGTGTTGGACTCCGCCAAGGTGTGCCTTGTCTCCACTCCTGTTTGTGGTTTTCATGGACAGGAGATCAAGGCGCAGTCGAGGCGTTGTGTGGAAGTCGGAAGGTGACGTCTCTGCTTTTTGCAGATGATGTTGTCCTTTTGGCACCATCACATGGCTGCCTCTAGCACGCACTGGAACGGTTTGCAGCCAAGTGTGAAGCGGTTGGGATGAGGATAAGCACCTCAAAGTCAGAGTCCATGGTTCTCTCACGGAAAAGGATGGTATGCCCCCTCCAGGTAAGGGGAGAGTTTTTGCCCCAGGTGGAGGAGTTCAAGTATCTTGGGGTCTTGTTCACAAGTGAGGGAAGAAGGGAGCATGAGATCGGCCACAGACTGGGAGCAGCAGCAGCAGTAATGTGGTCGCTGTACTAGTCTGTAGTGGTGAACGGGGAGCTGAGCCATAAGGCGAAGCTCTCCATTTACCGGTCGATCTATGTCCTTACCCTCACCTATGGTCACCAACTCTGGGTGATGACCGAAAGAATAAGATCGCGGATACAAGTGGCTGAAATGAGTTTTTTCCGCAGGGTGCTGGGAATCACTATCCGTGACAGGGTGAGGAGTTCGGACATCCGAGAGGAGCTCAGAGTAGAGCCGCTACTCCTCCACATTGAGAGGAGCCATTTGAGGTGGTTCGGGCATCTGATAAGGATGCCCCCTAGACGCCTCCCTTTGGAGGTATACCAGGCACGGCCAACTGGGACGAGGCCCCGAGGTTGGCCCAGGACCCACTGGAGGGATTACATCTCACAGTTGGCCTGGGAACGGCTGGGGATCCCCCAGGTTGAGATGGAGGAAGTTGCGGGGGACAGGGGTGACTGGGCCTCTCTGCTCTCCCTACTGCCACCGCGACCCTTTTAGGACGAGTGGGACAGAAGATGGATGGATGGATGGATGGATCATGAACATATAAGTATTTCTATATTATCGTTATTATTATTATTATTATTATTAGTAGTAGTAGTAGTAGTAGTATTATTATTTGTCACGTCCACGCCGCAGAGTCAACACAGAACACCTGGGGCATGGCACAGACGTCTGCATAAAAGGCAATGTCAGACAAGGAGCTGACGCGGACCCTTGTTCAGCCTTGTGACTGCAACTTCTTTGCAACCATTCATCCCTTTCCTGTTGTCTTAGACCTCTCCCTGTCCCATTACCCTGCTCTTTGAACCTCTGTGTCTCCTTACAATCATCGACCTCTCACTTGTTTACCAACCTTGCGTTTGGATTGCCCCTTATAAGACATCTGCACCTCAAAGACCTTTCCGCCTGTCCTGTGACGACTTCTCTTGAATTTCCCATAAAAAAGCCCTCATTCCACTCCGCACTTGGGTCCGCTACTTCTTTCTGGGACTGAACCATGACATTATTATCCCACAATAAATGTATTGAACTGGCTGAAGTGGCCTTACATTTGAAACACAGTTGAGATTTCCCAGGAAATATCTTATGAAAATGTACTGAAGGAAGGTAAAGTCTTGTGAATTAGCTTTTGTTCCTAAATATTTCTAAAGTCTTTCTTTTCCAGAAGTGACTGAAAAACTTTGGCACAGAGAGAAAACATCATCACGTGACAAATCACGGCCATGTCCCCATGCTTCCCTCATTACACCATAAGAAAAGGTACCAATGCTTGTTTAAACATGTATTGTACAACCTGAACTGCGTGGATACGTGAGTTGTTCTTCCATTTTAGTTCACTCTTATCATAATCTATTAAAGCTGAGCTTGACCTTTGTCTGCCACTTTGTTACCACTTGAAGTCACATCTACAGTACGTTGAAAGTGAAAGAAGGGGTGGAATCAGACATTGTGTTAAAGCAAGCTATGAAGTGAATCTGGTAGGAGGGTGGTCATGGTTGGCTGAGCAGTTTGCCATAGTCCTTGACCCTTCACTTTGGACCATTTTAGAGTTTCTGGATGTGATGATCTCATTTTCCCCAGTTCAAGCTACCATGTTAAAGATCCTTGTGTTTCATTGCCTCATAAACAGCATTCAAATCCTCTTGCCGGTTGACTGAATCTTACATCTAATGCTGATGTTTTAAATTAACCATTGCTTTTATAGATAACTATCAAATCTGATCAAATGAGAATCTTGAATATCTACATTATAAGGTATTTTTTCATTTGTTAGCTATTTAGAGAGTGTTAGCTGAGTAGGTTTTTAACCTGACACTTTTTCACTTTTATTACTGAAAATTGTTTGACAATTTTCTTTTCTACGTGTGGAAATTTTAACTCTGGGGCTCTTATTGTTTCAAATCAAAACTAAGGCAAATTGTTATCTGATTTTTAACAAGTTCATCAGACTAATAATATACCATACTTTGCAAAAAATAAAGCAAGGGTAGGAGTTTTTTTGTTTTTTTTCATTAAAATCATCCATCCATTTTCTCGCCCACTTGTCCTTCTAGGGCACGGTGGCAACAGGAAGAGCAGTGAAGCCCAGATGTCCCTATCCCTTGCAACTTCTTCCAGGTGAACCCAGGGGATCCACAGCTGCTTCCAGGGCAACTGGGTGATATTATCCCTCCAGCAGGTCCTGGACCTCAGGGCCTCGTCCCAGTTGGCCATGCCTGGTATACCTCCAAAGGGAGGTGCCCAGGGGGCATCCTTACTAGTTGCCCGAATCACCTCAACTGCCTTCTCTCAATGTGGAGGAGTAGCGGCTCTACTCTGAGTTACTCCCCAATGTTCAAACTCCTCACCCTGTCACGGAGATTGAGTCCCAACACCCTGCAGAGAAAACTCATTTCAGCTGCTTGCATTCACAATCTTATTCTTTTAGTCATTACCAAGCGTTCATAACCATAGGTGAGGGTAGGGACGTAGACCTAGACCAAGAGAGCTTTGCCTTATGGCTCAGCTCCCCATTCACCACTACAGTCCAGTACAGCGACCACATTACTGCTACTGCAGCTCCCAGTCTGAATCCGACCTCACACTCCCTTCTCCCCTTAATCGTGAACAAGACCCCAAAATACTTAAACTTCTCAACTTGGGGCAAATTCTCTCCCCTTATCTGAAAGGGGAATGCTATCCTTTTCCATGAAAGAGCCATGGACTCAGACTTGGAGGTGCTGATCCTCATACCAACTGCTTTACACTCAGCTGCAAACCGTTCCAGTGCATGCTAGAGGCATCCATGTGACGGTGCAAAAAAGATAACAGCATCCACAAAAAGCAGAGACATCACCTTCTGACCCCCACATAAAATGCCCTCCTGACCTCGGTTGCACCTTGATATCCTGTCCATGAAACCACAAACAGGAGTGGGGACAAGGCACAACCTTGGCGGAGTCCATCACCCACATTCAACGGGTTTGATTTAATGCTGAGTATGTGGACACAGCTCTTGCTCTGTGTGTACAGTGAACGAATGGCCCATATTAGTGGCCCTGGCAGCCCATACTCCCAACGCACCTCCCACAGAATTTCTCGGGGAACATGGCTATAGGCCTTCTCCAAGTCCACAAAACACATGTAGAAACTCCCATGCCCTCTCAGTTATCTGTGAGAGGGTAAATCTGGTACACTGTTCCACGGCCAGGACAGAATCTGCAGTGTTCCTCTTCAATCCGAGGTTCAATTATTGGCCAGAGCCTCCTTTCCAGCATCCTGGCATAGACTTTCCCAGGGAGGTTGAGAAGTGTGATACCTCGATAGTTGGCACACACTCTCTGGTGGCCTTTCTTAAAGATAGGGACCACCATCCCAGTTTGCCAATCCAAAAGCACTGTCCTGAGGTCGATGCAACATTGCACAGCCCCACAATATTCAGGGCCTTAAGTAATTCTGAGCAAGTCTCATCCACCCCAGGTGATCTGCCACTGTGGAACTTTTACCTCAGTGACTTCCACCCAGGAAATGGACTCTGATACTCCAGAAGCCTCTGGCCCTGATTCCTGTCAGGGATGCATATCTCTCGTGTTTAAGAGTTCCTCAAAGTGCTCCTTCCACCTGTGACAATGTCTTCATTTGAGGTCACAGTTTCTCCACCTTTGCTGAGCACAGCTTAAACAAAAGTCCTCTGACTCCTCCTGAGCTGCCGGATGGTCCTCCAGAACCTCTTTGAGGCCACCAAAGTAATTTTCCAAACTCCTCCCTTGCTCTGGATTTTGCTTCTGCAACCACAGCCGCTGCCGCCTTTTGTGCCTGCCAGTATCTGCTGAGTCAGGAGTCCCCAGAGCCAACCAGGCCCTAAAGGCTGCCTTGTTCAGCTTGACGCTTCCCTCACCACCAGTGTCCACCAGCGGGTTCTTGGGTTGCCACTGTGACTGGCACCAACAAGCTTTTGGTTATACCTGTGCCCGACTGCTTCCACAATGGAGGTTTTGAACAGGGTCCATTCAGACTCCATGTCTCCTACTTCCTCCAGGACATCAGAGAAGTTCTCACAGAGGTGGGAGTTAAAATCATTCCAGACAGGGTGCTCCGACAATCGTTCCCAGCACACCCTCACTATACTCTTGGGTCTACCAGGTCTGTCAGTTTTCCCCACCATCTGATCCAGCTCACCACCTGATGGTGATCGATTGATAGCTCAGCACCTTTCTTCACCTGAGTGTCCAAAACATGTGGCCTCAAGTCAGATGGAATGACTACAAAGTCGATCATTGACCTTTGTCTCAAGGAGCTCTGGTACCAAGTACACTTCTGAACATCTTTGTGTTCGAACATGGTGTTTGTTATGGACAAACCATGGCTAGCACAAAAGTCCAATAACATTTCACCATTTGGGTTTAGACTGGGCAAGTCGTTCTTCCCAATCACCCCACTCCAGATTTTCTAGTCATTGTCAACGTGAGCATTGAAGTCCCCCAGCAGGACTATGGAGTCTGTAGGTGAGGACCTGTTCAGAACCCCCCTTCTCTGTCCAAGAAGATCAAATACTCTGAACTGCTGATTGGTGCATAAGCACACACAACAGTCAAAGTTTTCCTCTCTGTGACCTTAAGTTGCATTGAGGTGACCCTCTCATTCACCGGGACAAACTCCAACTGTTTGGCAGCCAGCCAGGGGCTTGTGAGTATCCCCACACCTGCCCGGCACCTCTCACCCTGTGCATCTCCTGAGAAGAGAGAGAGACTATCCCCTATTGGGGAGTTTGGTTCCAGGGCTAACACTGTGAGCGGAGGTGAGCCCAAGTATGTCTAGCTGGTATCCCTCAACCTCCTGCATTAGTTCCAGCTCCTTCCCCCCACAAAAGTTACATTCCACATGCCAAGAGTTAGTTTCTTCCATGTGCTACTCTGCCCCCTCCTGCTGCCTGAAAGGCATCACACCTGACCCTCATGTTGGACCTTGCAGTTGGTGGGCCCACATGGCACCCCCATGTTGCCTTTTCAGGCTGAGCCCAGCCAGGTTACATGGGCTGCCCAGCCACCAGGCGCTCGCCAGGGAACACTATCGCAGGCCTGGCTCTGGGGTAGGTCCCAGTGACCCTATTCCGGGCAGAGTAAATGTTCTCTTGTTTCCATTTGCCATAGGGGCTTTTCGGGTTGTGTTAGTCTGGATCTTCATTCCAGACCTGGTCGCCATGGGAGACCCTTCCAGGACTATACTGCCCCCGAAGATATAGCTCTGGAGATCCTTAGATCACGCCAGCCCTTCCACCACGACAAAGCCCTGATCCAGGAAGGGCTCATCCAAATCACTCATTTTCATTTTTTTGGGGTACTCCACCAACACTTTTGAGAGTTTTAAGTTGATTAGGCTGGTAAAACATAAGAGCAATGGCACCAGGCCTGCCAGGATGCAAACTGTAACTAATGTGTCAGATTCAAATGCTTTCCAGTCTGCTTTCTTATTCAGGCCACAAATCCCATGGTGATTTGAAGGACAGCTGGGCACAACTAGACCAAAAATAACATATCAGAGGCAATATATTTTCATGAGATCTGACAACAAGATCATAATGATCCCTGTGATATTCACCAGGTTTAAACTTACTTCTCTGCTGTTCTGCTGTACATATTCAATGGCAGCCTTTTTAATGAAATGACAATAAAACTATTTTAAATGCGAATTTCAAATGCCTTTTCAAAAATCTGTCTGAAGATTTTTAAGATAAAATGTTTCTGTAATAAAAATCATCAGTTTAGAAAAACTTATCTTGATAAAATGTGGGGGGATGGGGGGCAGCTACTGTGTGGTAGACTGAACTTGCATGACTAATCCAGGGTGTACACCTCCTTGCTATGTTCTGGATCTCATTTATACTGGAATATTTACTTTTTCCGGGGGGCGCAGTGGCGCAGTGGGTTGGACCGGGTCCCGCTTGGGGTGCCTTGTGACGGACTGGCATCCCGTCCTGGGTGTGTCCCCTCTGGCCTTATGCCCTGTGTTGCCAGGTAGGCTCTGGTTCCCCGCGACCCCGTATGGGACGAGCGGTTCTGAAAATGTGTGTGTATTTACATTTTTGTGTGGCAGTTTTGTCTGCAATAATTATTTGCTATTTAGTTGGTTTCTTAGTAAATTACTTGTTCATTTTAGTCTAGTTTAATTTAGTTTTTATTTATTATTTGGCTACTTTTGACATCTTTATAAGAACTAATTTTCACAGTACTGCAGTGAGCACAGCTTTGGGCTCCAGTGAGACAAAGGAAGATGCATGGACACAGCTTGTTACAGATGTTTATTAGAACACTCACCCACAGTGAGAGGTATCAGCAATTATCAAAGGAAGTAAAGCTCTTGGTACAAGTACACCTTTTTCTTTTAGGACTTACATCTCCAGCCAGCTTTACCCACTCGACAACAGGCACACAGCCCCCGCTGCAGTTGCACAACGATTTTACATTTTCCAGAACTCCCATTATTCACAACTATCTACAATAAAGATCTGTTCCTGCCTGGAGGGGGAGCCCTCTAGTAACACAGGTCCTTGCAGTATTTACTTATTCATGGATAGATGAATGGAAATGCCATGGAGTCAAATCTGAATTACAGCAAACACTGATGTGGGTTTCTAGGTAAGTAAGGCATGAAGTGGTTTAAATCCCTTCAAATACAAAACTTTGCAACCTCTGAGCTGGATTCAAACAGATGACCATCAAGCAGCTCTGGCACTGTGATTCACCAACATCACCCAGTGTGCCACTATGTGCAATTTGTTGAGTGAGGACTGTTACCTTGCCAAAATGCACAACAGCACGATTTACTGTTTTACACAGAACCTTCATTACAAGACATTACAAGCTTTGATGTCTTTGTCCAGGGAGACTTACTACATTAGCTTACAAAAAGCTTCATAGTTTACCAATTTGTACAGTAGGGTGTACTTCCTGGAGCAATTCAATGTATGTGCCTTGCTCAAGATTTGACAGCATGCATTGTTAGTAACATCAGTGGTGTAGTAACAAGAGAAATCATGTCAAGCCTTTTCTTTTTTACTTTAATTAGATGATGTAGCCAGTCTTTGTGCAAAAAAGCTTTCAGTATCCACTTAATTTACATTTATTGATTTAGCGGTCACTTTTCTCAAAAGCAACATACAACAACTGCGTAGTATGTCAATGACACCTTTATCCAGGGTCTTTCACAATGCTAGAGAAACTGGATTACAACTCCCTACAATAATTCACTCATCTATACACCAGTCGTAGGATTTAACACCCATATGTACATACTAAGGAGAGTCATCAATTCAGCTGAAATACATTGAGACTAAGGGAGGAAACCCATGGAAACATGGGAACACACACACACACACTTTCTGAACTGCTTGCCCCATACAGGGTTGTGGGGAACTGGAGCCTAACCCGGCAACTCAGGGCATAAGGCTGGAGGAGGAGGACACACTCCCAGAATGGGACGCCAGTCCATCTCAAGGCACCCCAAGCAGGACTCGAACCACACACCCACTGGAGAGTAGGACCCGGTCCAACCCACTGCGCCACTGCGCCACCACACCCCCTGAAAGCTGGGAAGAACATGCAAATTCCACACAGACTGAGGGGATCAGACTTTTGAGGCAGCAGTGCTACCCACTGTGGGGCGCAGTGGCGCAGTGGTGCAGTGGGTTGGACTGGGTCCTGCTCTCTGGTGAGTCTGGGGTTTGAGTCTCACTTGGGGTGCCTTGTGACAGACTGGTGTCCTGTCCTGGGTGTGTCCCCTCCCCCTCCAGACTTACCCCCTGAGTTGCCGGGTTAGGCTCCGGTTCCCCGCGACCCCGAATGAGACAAGCGGTTCAGAAAGTGTGTGTGTGTGTGTGTGTGTTATCCACTGTGCTACCATGCTGCTCCACAATATAGATTGCGAAAATATATAAAAAGAAAGAGAATATATCTTTTTTAACTGACTTGTTCTCTTGAGGTGTGTTAATAAGTAAAATGTCTCCTTTCTTAGTCAGACTGGCCTCAAAGGAACAGCACTGAAATCGTCTGAGTCCTTGGTTGGGCTCCCGTTCATCTCCTCAGCCTCTTAACCTATGAGCCACAGGGCTCGGTACTGGGCCCTCTACTTTTCTCAATCTACACCTCTTCCCTGCACCCTGTCATCGTCTCCCATGGACTGAACTACCACTGCTACATTGTTGATAACCAGTGCTTCCTTTCATTTCAATCTGGAGCTATGGCCATTTCTGCATACATCGCTGCCTGCCAATGAGACAACTGTGTCTGGATGTCTGATCACCACCTACAACTCAGTCTCTCAAAAACAGAGATCTATGCTCCACTACCTCTTCCCCCTTGGTGGTCCCACACAAAAACAGTCCAAAAGTACAAAGGTTTTCGGTTCTGGGTCCGATATGGCGGAATGACCTTCCCCTCTCACTAAGAACTGCTAAATCTCTGTCTACATTTAAAAAGGGTCTTAAAACTCACCTCTTTTGAACTTATTTCCCCCATAATTCCTTAAATTCATGTAATGTGTAAATGTTTATGCTCTTTAACTTTGAAATCATAACTTAATGCAGCTTCATGCAACTACTTGTGTTATGTAAATGTTATATATATGTATGGGACAAGCGGCTCTGAAAATGTGTGTGTGTGTGTGTGTATATATATGTGTTCATATATGGTGGGTGTGGTGGCACAGCTGGCTTGGCTGGGTCCTGCTCTCTGGTGGGTCTAGGGTTTGAGTCCTGCTTGGGATGTCTTGTGACAGACTGGCATCCCGTCCTGGGTGTGTCCCTTCCCTCTTCGGCCTTGTGCCCTGTGTTGCTGGGTTAGGCTCTGGTTTGCCACAGCCCCACTTGGGAAACACAGTTTCAGCAAGTGTGTGTGTGTGTGTGTGTACACACAGACCGATCAGCCACAACATTAAAACCACCTGCCTAACATTATGTAGGTCCCCCTCATGCTGCCAAAACAATTCTGACTCATCAAGGCATGGATTCCACAATACCTCTGAAGGTGTACTATTGTATCTGGCACCAAGACGTTAGCATCAGATACTTTAAGTCCTATAAGTCGTGATGAGGTGAGACTCCATGGATCAGACTTGTTTTTCCAGCACATCGCACAGATGCTCGATTGGATTGAGACCTGGGGAATTTGGAGGCCAAGTCAACACCTTGAACTCTTTCTCATGTTCCTCAAACCCTTGCTGAACAGTTTTTGCAATGTGGCAGGGTATATTATTCTGCTGAAAGAGGCCACTGCCATCAAGAAATACCGTTGCCATGAAGGGATGTACGTAGTCTGCAACCATCTTTAGGTAGATGGTGCGTGTCAAAGTAACAGCCACACGAATGCCAGGACCCAAGGTTTCCCAGCAGAACATTGCCCAGAGCATCACAATGCCTCCATCAGCTTTCCTTCTTTCCATAGCACATCCTGTTGCCATTTCTTCCACAGGTAAATGACACACTACACCCGGCCACCCACATGATCTAAAGGGAAAAGTGATTCATCAGACTAGGCCACCTTCTTCCCGTTTACGAAAGTCCAGTTCTGATGCACACACGCCCATTGTAGGCACCTTTGGTGGTGGACAGGGGTCAGCACGGGCACTATGACCAGTCTGCGGCTACACAGCCCCAAATGCAGCAAGCTGCGATGCACTGTATGTTTTGATATCTTTCTACCATAGCCAGCATTCAGGTTTACAGCAATTTGTGCTACAGTATCTTTTCTGTGGGATCAGATTAGACGAGCTAGCCTTCCCTCCTCATGTGCATCAATGAGCCTTGGGTGCCCATGACCCAGTCGCTGGTTCACCAGTTTTCCTTCCTTCGACCACTTTTGATAGGTACTAAACACTGTGTACCAAGAACACCCGACAAGACCTGCCGTTCTGGAGATACTCTGACATAGTTGTTGAGCCATCACAATTTGACCCCTGTCAAAGTCACTCAGATCTTTACGCTTGCCCATTTTTCCTGCTTCCAACACCTGAAATTCAAGAACTGACTGTTCACTTGCTACCTAATATATCCCACCCCTTGACAAGTGCCAATGGTACGAGATAATCAATGTTATTCACTTCACCTGTCAGTGGTTTTAATGCAGTGGATGATCGGTGTGTGTATATACAGTATATATATATATATATATATATGTATATATATATATATAAGGACTGTGATTAGGAATTGTCGATATTCAGATAAAGTTTTATGCAGCTACTCATGTGATGTACATTGGTACATTGTATTTTCCATGAGATGTACATCACTTTGGATACTCACCATTATCGTCTTGAGGTTGAGCAGACTGACTCTCCTCACTTTGGGCCTTCTCTGGTGTAGGCTCACTCTCACCTTCAGCAGGCACATTGGCTTGTTTAGGTTCTCCCTTTTCCTTGTTTTCTGCAGCTTCGACTGACTGAGCACTTTCAGCACATTCATTGGCAGTGGTGTTCTCATTAGCTATAGGAGAAGATGCTTTTTCACCCCCCTCTGCCGCCACAGATTCCTCTCCCTCTTTGGCCTTTTCTATTTCCTCCTTGCAAGCCTCTTGCTTTGATTCATCCTTCCTAGGATCAGAGGGAGCAACCTCAACAGGAGAGGAGGCTGTGGCTGCAGTGGTGTTTGTTGCCTTGTCAGGATCTGCACTTTTGGCTTGGTTTGAAGCTTCAGTATCTTCAGTTGTAGATTCTGCAGCAGGGTCAGCTGATGCAGAGACCTTGTCGTTCTTCTCCTCTGCCTGTGTTGCAGCTTCAGGGACAGCAGGACTTTCATCCTTCTTCTCATTCTTCAGTTTTTTCCGGATTATGTGTCCACGAAAGCTGGCTTGGATTTTAGTAGCCGCCTTGTGGGCTTTGTCTTCTGGTTTGTTACCATCCTGCTCCAGTTTCTGATCAGCCTCTTCATTCTTCTCAACCTGTAAAAATGGTATATAATAATTACAGCACATCTGTAGCAGAATGGCAAATGTAAACACCACCAAAATTAGCAACAGTCTACACTGTCATAATGTTTCAACGGAAATCTGTATAGTTCAGCTGACTGGTTTTCATTCTAAAGCTGTCCCCAGGCTTAAGAAGAGGAATGAATATTTAGTGGAAAAGTTACAGTTATCTAAATATTTAGTATATATTGAAACTGGTACTGCCACATTTACAGGTCAGAAAAAATGTCTTCGTGAGAATGGAGGAATAACAAAAGACACAACAACAATTCATTAGAAAAGGATTAGAAAATTGGTCAAGAAACCATCCCATGAGAGAAATAAGCAATTATGAACTCTGTCATTAGGAGAGACCAATCATCTTTCTTCCACACAGAAAAGCCATTAATTATACAGTATATAGATGTAACAGGAGACGAAGTTCAGCTGCAAGGTCTGAAATGACCAAAATAAATATTCATGGAAATAGTAAAGTACCTAGACTGAGTCTTGTCTGATGTCATTCACTCACTGTTACTCCAAAGTTAGTTTTACCACAAAGTAGTAATCAATAAAAGTTGAATAATACAAGTGTTTCTCCACTTATTAATGGGTTAGGTTTTGGGAAAACCTCAGAAGAAGCTGTAACAAATAAAAAATACAAATGGAAAATACACTGTAACATTTCTGTTCATTTCTTATCAATAATTGCCTGTCCAGTGTAGGTTTACATTTACCAGAGCTTATCCCAGAAGCACAGAGCATGAGGTTCTATGTACAGATAACATGATGCTACTATATTGAAAAACTTTTGTTAAACCTTTTATTTTACTGTTTTTAATCTCTCATCACCTTAAAATTAAACGCTATTACTGAAACTTCTAAAAACAGAAAATCATCTCCATAACTTCGTATTCAGTGCTGTTGAATGAATGATTCGCTACACGGTATTTGTTAGCTTTGTGCCAATTTCAGCATTTTTATTATGTGCATGATAGAAGTGCCTTGATTTATTTACAGGTAAATTAGAAATCATTATTAACTTTGACCAATATTGAAATTAAAAGATTTAAAATGACTGAAAATAAAATACTTTCTCTTCACAAGCTTTCTACAGCAGAATGTATTCAGTCTCCACTGTTGAGCAGCATATTATCAGTATCCTGTTGTTAATCTTCCTTCAGTATTTTGTTGTTAATCACTAGTATTCTGGAACACCTGATAGGACTTGTAAACACCCTGGAAGAAGGTTCAGTGAAGGCAGAAGAACACTCCTGTTCTGTTTCTGTTCTCTCTTAAGGTATTTTACTGCCAGCTAAAAGCTGGATGTGGAAACACAGGTGGCTTTCACTCACAACAGACACAAATTTTTGAGAAAAGAATTATAGAGAAAATGCTGTTTGAAATAAATCAGTAAACTAGAAAATGCTTGTAATTTAGGAGCCTGTATATTTATGTATACATTTTCAACTTTCTTCTTTTTTCAGTGGAAAAACGTTATTCAAGGACAGATATTTAATGTTAGCTAGCTGATGTTACTAGAACATAACCATTCAGTTTTCCTCAAGAATGTGGCTTTGGTGAACTTCACCGACAGTTTGAATGAGTTTTTATTTTTACTTTTTACTCTTTAATAATGGTGTTTTCGATGTGCAAGCATCATCTGATTTAAATATATATTTTTTGTGGAGGCTTTACATTTTTATTTAAAAGCCATTCTAATTTCTAAGATATTACAGGATCAGGAAGTCACCTTGATTTCTGCTGAGATCTATTTTTTCATGATTTATGCTCTATTCAGATGTTCATTGTTCACGGACATGTTTTTAATTACAAAAAAATTCTACACTACTTTTGTACTGCTTGTTTTAAGATTGCACTTAAGGATAGGTCAGTTCATGAAATGGCAGTTGAAGTATTAATAGAACTACAGTGCTCTTCTGCCAAGGACTGAACAGTCATAATACAATATGTATACAACATTTTATTATAAAACCTTGTGGTTACTTTTTTAAGACAAAGCCCAGTGAATAATTTAAGAATGCAGTACACTTAATTGTATGTTCAGAAATATCCACTATCTGCTGGGATAAAGGGAGCTACTGTTATTCACACTGTCTCAGGAAGGTTTTCTTTCCAAATGCTTTGTCTCTAGAATACATTTTTTTGAAAAAAAGGCATGATAAAAAGGTATAATATGATAATATATTTTTAGAACTCCGCAACTATGTATTCACTATACAAGGGAAGGCTGACTAGCAAAGCTAACTGCATGACAAAATAATCACAATATAATTTCAGTGAAATCTTAATTTTTTATATCTTGGAGTTTTACTATTTCATACAGTATGCCCTCTGCCTTATTCAAAACTACAAAACAGTTAATTTGAAAATAAATGTTGGTGCAGTTTTAATAAAGCACTTGAGTTCTGTAGGTATTAAACTTTACTTTGACCTTTTCAATTTAGAGCAATAAGCAATATTGCATAAAGTATACTGTATTATTCTTTCTAGACCAAGCACCACTGATTCCCTGAAGCACATAGAACCTTTTCACTTCATTCAATGCTTGGATCTAAATGTATTATCATTATCATTTTGCTCACATACACTTTTCAGTATCATTGAAAAGGAGTAAAGGACATTTTTGGTTATGACAGAAGAAATTCAGTAAATTGATTTAAAGAAATTTCAGTGTATTTGAAGTAAAGTGTCAGCCAGGTAAGAAAAATAACAATAGCTAATATTATCTAGCTTGCAGAAGAGATTTTTCTCAAGTAGAAAACTGGCGAAAAAAAGTAAAGTTGTTTATTTGCCAGTCTAAGCTAATCTAAATATATACATTACCTCCAGAGACCTCCTGAAACAAACAATGAGCATAATTAGTATGACAGATGATATAATGTAACTACAAAGAATAGCAGAGTGCCCTAGCAAGTCTTACCATTAAATCATAACAAACATGTCTAATTACATAAATAAATACAGAAATAAATAAATAATTCATATGCCTTACTATGTACTTGTTTTAATGGCTTTTGTGGCCTCTCCATTAGGTTGGAGATAAGTTGTATAATAACTTTGTTTTTAGATTACAGGTGCCACTATCCTGGGCAAAATTATCAGACTTGATTTATCTGACTTCCTCATCTTGCATGACATTTCTGGAGTTGTCCCTGGTTTATTCACTCTCTTTATCAGAAACACAGAATCTCCATGAAACTTGAAGAAGTAATTAATTGTGATATACAGTGCCATGAAAAAGTATTTGCCCCATCCTGATTTTTTATTTTTTTTGCATATTTGTCATAGTTAAATGACTGAGATCATCAAACAAATTTTAATATTACACAAAGATAACCCGAGTAAATACAAAATGCAGTTTTTAAATGACGATTTCATTTATTAAGGGAAAAGAGCTGTCCAAACCTACCTGGCCATATGTGAAAAAGTAATTGCCCCTAAACCTAATAACTGGTTGTGCCACCCTTGGTGGCACCAACTGCAATTAAACGTTTAAATGAGCAGTAGGGCTTAATTTTGGCCCACTCTTCTTTGCAGAATTGTTTTAATTCAGCCACATTGGAGGGTTTTCGAGCATGAACTGCCTATTTAAGGTCATGCCACAGCATCTCAATCGGATTTAAATCCGGACTTTGACTAGACCACTCCAAAACCTTAATTTTGTTTTTTTTGAACCATTCAGAGGTGGACTTGCTAGTGTGTTCCGGATCATTGTCCTGCTGCATAACCCAAGTGCGCTTGAGCTTGAGGTCACGAACTGATGGCCGGACATTCTCCTTCAGGATTTTCTGGTAGAGCTCAGAATTCATGGTTCCATCAATTATGGCAAGTTGTCCAGGTCCTGAAGCTGCAAAGCAGCCCCAGACCATCACACTACCACTACCACATTTGACTGTTGGTATAATGTTCTTTTTATGAAATGCTGTGTTAGTTTTATGCCACATGTAACGGGACACACACCTTCCAAAAAGTTCAACTTTTGTCTCATCAGTCCACAGAATATTTGCCCAAAAGTCTTGGGGATAATCAAGATGTTTTTTGGCAAATGTGAGACGAGCCTTTGTGTTCTTTTTGGTCAGCAGTGGCTTTCGGCTTGGAACTCTCCCATGGATGCCATTTTTGCCCAGTCTCTTTCTTATTTTTGAATCATGAACACTGACCTTAACTGAGGCAGTGAGGCCTGCAGTTCTTTAGATGTTGTTCTGGGTTCTTTTATGAGCTCCTGGATGAGTCGGTGTTGCGCTCTTGGAGTAATTTTGGTAGGCCGGCCACTCCTGGGACTGTTCACCACTGTTCCAAGGTTTTTCCATTTGTGGATAATGGCTCTCACCATGGTTTGCTGGAGTCCCAAAGCCTTAGAAATGGCTTTGTAACCCTTTCCAGACTGATACATGTCAATTACTTTGTTTCTCATCTGTTCTTGAATTTCTTTAGATTGTGGCATGACGTATTGCTTTTTGAGATGTGCTTCACTTTGTCAGATAGGTTCTGTTTAAGTGATTTCTTGATTCAACAGGTCTGGCAGTAATTAGGCCTGGGTGTGGCAAGTGAAATTTAACTCAGCTTTCCAAAAAATGTGCTTAATCACAGTTCATTTATAATTTAACGGGGGAGGAATTACTTTTTCACATGGGGCCAGGTAGGTATGGACAGCTTTTTTCCCTTAATAAATGAAATCATCATTTAAAAACTGCATTTTGCATTTACTTGGGTTATCTTTGTGTAATATTAAAATTTGTTTGATGATCTCAATCATTTAACTGTGAGAAATATGCAAAAAAATTAAAAAAATCAGGGATGGTGGGGCAAATACTTTTTTCACGGCACTGTACAACCCTTTGCCCATAGTTTACTCATAGCTGTGAGCTGTTTTTACGTTTGTTGAGGTGGTCTGGCTGCAAAGCTATCTATAGTATACCGTGACACAGTGTGTTTTAGATTTCCTTTTCTCTGTCTGGCTTTATCATCAAGTATTCAACCTTTTGATTTTATCATTACCCCTTATCTGTTGTTTCGTATTGTATTGTAACCCACACTATTCAGGTTCACCCCGTAGGAGTGGGAATTGGACTGTTAATAGTTGCAAAGTAAATAGTTGTATATGAGAGTTGGGCAATGTAAATAACTGTTCATGCAGGTGACTGTGAATGATGGGACTGGGGTGAGCATAGTCTCCCTGACTTGTGAAGCTGTGTTGGGCGCATTAGCTCTCACTAAAAGAGCAAAAATTCCTTGGTTCCTTGGTTCTGCTTTCTTGCTTCTTCATTCACCTTCTATGTGAATAAACACTGCATTATGGAAATCACACTTGTGTGTTTGTTTCCCCCCCTCTACACCAACAACTGTGCTGACTGTAGTGTTTCATGTCATCTCATTTGTTTGATATTAGCAGATTCACTGAAACATGTTCACCCATTGAGTTTTAATCACATCTTTTTATGAAAAGTCATTGATTTCTCAGAGATATAGCACTGAGGTATTTGTAAATGATCAGAGGGGTTTTTGATGTTTGTTGAATGAGAATGAATAGAAACCTTACAACTCTGAGGGCACTATGTTTCAGCCTGTACAACACACTTCTCTGCTTCTGTTATCAGTCTGGTTTGAATTGTTTTCCCAGTTTCTTTTTCATGTCTCCACCTAGTCTACAACTCTGCATATTTGCATTCTCAGTGCTGGGTTTTGTGGCATCATATATCAAACCAGTTGGAGTTTGTTAAATAAAAATCTGTCTCCTTGAAGGTGTCCCACTGTGCTGTATACCACAAACATGCAATATGGTTCTTGATCTGGTTATGAAGTAGTGAACTATCCCTAGCCCTGAAACATCTCTAATTAGCATTACTTCTATTAAAGAATATCTTTGCTGGGTCTGGATAGATGCCTTTTTCAACAAGTCATTTACACCACCAAATTCTTGTTTTTCAAATTCCCACTGGCATACTTTAAGAACTGTTGAAGCCTCCCATGCTGAACTGTCTGGAGAAGGTTTAAGATATTAACCTTGTACACCTCTAAGCCATCCTAATGCTCAGACATCTCACACTGGAAAATGTGATTTCAAAAATTGTATTATTTTGAACACTCTACATACAGGTGTTGTCAGTTTTGGTGCCTCTCTCAACAAGCAGGGTCTACCAGAACTCACTAGTCAGTGAAAACATGCCAAAATTTGTGATCTTATTGTAGATAGAACAAAGTGTTTGTTCTCATCACTATACTGAAATGCTTCAGGATTCCACAAATTGACACTGGTACAATGTTCATTGAGACATAAAACACTGGGCCACATATTTCAGTCGACTTCTTCACTTTTTCAATTGATTCAAGATAATTCTTCAAATGTCTAACACTCTGCAAAAGGTTCAGCAAGTCACACGAGAGGACATCTAGGATGGATTGTTATAAACATAATAAATAATAATAAGAAAAAATGTTGTTCATACTTTCATTTTGCAAATGACACAACCATTCCAGGGACAACCATGTAAACCTTTCAACACTAGTACACACACACACATTTTCCAAACCGCTTACCCCATACGGGGTCGCGGGGGAACCGGAGCCTACCCGGCAGCACAGGGCCAGAGGACACACCCAGGACGGGATGCCTGTCCGTCACAAGGCACCCCAAGCAGGACTTGAACCCCAGACCCACCAGAGAGCAAGACTGCGGTCCAACCCACTGCACCACCGCACCCCCTATCCTTTCACCCCTAGTAAATCGCAAAATGGGGGAGTTACCTCAATACCTGAAATAATACATACCACCATAACTGTTGAAGAAAATTTTTGAATCATTTTGAATAGTTCATTGATATATCAAGATTAATGTAACCCTTTATTCACTCCAAGCTTGCATACACATAACACTACCAGCTGTAGATTAAATAATATTTGACAGGCTATACCTCTAACAATGAATTGCAAAATCATGACTTTTTGCCTTTCAAAATTAATTATAAGTCATTATCTCATGATGTTTAAAGATCTTTTAACAATTTGTTAATGTTTTATGTTTCAGGAGATTTGGTGAATAAAAATTGTCTTCGGTATGCACCTCTGTGAGTGTAAATGGTTCTGTTGTATGGATTTGAAGAGAGTTTTTAAGTAGCTTATTGCAGTTTGTAGCATTTTAAGTTCCCCTTAAAAGACTCATTTAAATTCAGATTATGGACAATAATAATGGTCTACACTCTTCACATATATCTGGTCACATTTGGAGATGGGTACACTAGCCAAACACAGTACTTAAATAACTGTACTGTTACTTCACAAAAATAATTTTCAGAGGAAAAGTACTCCTCTAAAATTTACTTGAGTAAAATTTTAAAAAGTATCAAATCAAAATGTTGAAGTACTGAAGTTACTTTGCTTCAAACTGAAGCTTTTTAATGCTATGAACTGCCAATAATGTCATGCATTTACAATGCACAGTTTAAACTTATGTTTTCAATATATTAAATCAGCTACAACTAAAATTGGATACTGTCACTTAGATTAATCAAATAGTAAATGCCAAACAAATAAAATAGCAGCCTGTTGGGTATTATAATAAATCATGGTTTAGCTGACCCCTCTTTCTAAGGTGACATATAATTTTACAGTTATATACTAACAACATTACAATGATTTGAATGGCTAACTTATATAGAGCGATTCAATGTAGTGCCTTGATCAAATGTACTCCAGCAGGGGTAGCTTTCCAGGATAGTTTACCAGGTGAAACAGCAGGGTACTTGTACTAAAGAAGTTCAAGATAAATGCCTTTCTCAAACACAAAAGAACAGTGAAAGGACTGGGATAACCTATAAGTAGGGCCAGTGCTAGAGTTTTTGGCATGCTAGAGTTTATCTTCCAAGAATATAATTTTCTTCCAAGAATATAATTTTTCCATTTAATTTTTCAGTTTTTGAAGAAAGATTTTGGTGACCCAAAGTTTCAGTAACTCTAGGCAGTTGCATAGGTTTGCCTAATTGTACCTTCCTGTAGGTTGTGAAACATTACCCCTTACCACAGCACTACTGACTGTCCAATTACAAGTTAACCCTGACAAAAAGTGTATGTATACAAACACCCAGACACACTGTCTGAAACCGCCTGTCCTGAGCGGGGTCACGGCAAGCTGGAACCTAACTTGGCAACACAGGGCGCAGGTGAGACACCCAGGGTGGGAGGCCAGTTCTTCGCAGGGCACCCTTAGCAGGACTCAAATCCCAGACTCACCAGAGGGCAGGCACAGGCAAAACCTACTGCACCACCATACCCACCTGACAAAAAGTACACACACGCCATCTGAAACCACTTGTCTCATACAGGGTCACAGGGAGCCACAGCCTAACCCGGCAACACAGGGCATAAGGCTGGAGGGGGAGGGGACACACCCAGGACAGGACACCCGTCCGTCACAAGGCACCCCAAGCAGGACTCAAACCCCAGACCCACCAGAGAGCAGGACCCAGCCAAACCCACTGTGCCTCCGCACCCCTTTGACAAAAAGGAACACTGTCTAAGTAACTAACAAATGAAAATGTCCAGTCGGATCAGATCAAAATCCAAAAACAGGTAAAACATTCTGTGGTCCTAATTTACACTCTTACTAATTTGATAATTATCTAGCTGGTTCACTTAGAACATCAAAATTACATAGTATCAAGTACTGACTTCAGTGCAAGATATATAGCTTGTTGATTTGCAGCTAGCTAAATGTTATCTGACTTAAGCTAGCTAACTTCACAACTGAAAAACAACAACCTACTGTAATGTTTTTAGAGTGGGTGTGGAATTCATGTACACAATGGCAAAACATCTGTGAAAGGTAGTTACAGTAGATATGTAGTCAAGATAACTTTTAGATTATATTACCATACATATTACTATTGCTTAAATTACTATAACTTTTAGGTTATTTTGACTTTTAGGTTATATGCTATCCAGTTTCACTATAAAATTAGAAAAATGTGTTCACTAGGGTGGCACAGTGGTTGCTGTCACACACTGCCTGGGGTGTGTGACTTGACATGAGTTTAAATCTGGCTCAGTCTGTGGGGAGTTTGCATGTGCTCCTCGTGTTTGCGTAGGTTTTCTGACACAGACGAAACACATGCCTTTTAAGTGAATTGGACACTCTAAACTGTGCGTAGCAAGTGTTTGTATGTTTCTGACTTCCAAGCAAGTCTCCCTAGCCCTTCATTAAAAACAGTATTGACAGCATAGTTGAGGCACAATGTTATATCATGTTAATGCATACAAAATACTAAAACACATTTTTCTGAGTTTGCTTTCTTAGATGTGAATGAACTATGATGAAGACACAATGAATGTCAGCTCTAGCTAAACAGTGACAGTAAACTCTGATTGTTCTCATTTCTTACAAACTTGGTCAATGAAATCCACAAAAGAAGTCAGCGTGCAGTGAGGAGTCAAATGTCAATGTGACTGATGGGTGAAAATAGTTATTGAAAAATTACAAAAAATTGTGACAGAAATGTGACGAAGTAAAAGTACATTAACTTCTTTACAAATGTTTGAACAGTATTGAACTGTGTCAAAAATTACTCTGAAAAATAAAATATCCTCAAAAATGTCAATCTATACAACAGAGTAAATGTGACTTGTTACTACCCACCTCTGTGAACATTCCAAAATACTACAGAAAACAAATCATCACTGAAGGTCATTAGTAGGCCTGCTGTGAAAAATGACAAGTGTCAGAAAGTCATAGTGAAGTGTATGTCTTTGCTAATCAAGAGAAAGAAGACAGTCACCATTTATGCAGTATACAGACTGAGAAACTGTAGATAATAGAGGCACACTAGTTGTCAAATTCTACTTTAACCTGGAAATCTAAAATGATTTTCATCTGGTTCCTCAGTTTTTGCAGCATAATAAGCACAGATGAGCTCTTCTTGATCAATTGTTATAATTGTTTTTTTTTTTTGGTTTTAAGTATTTAGAAACTCAAAAAACGGCATGGTCTACCATCTGTTCTTCCCACTTTTAAGTGATCTATCTGGGCATTATTTTAATTGCTGTTATTCCTTCATCAGCTCTGCTGGCATATCTTTTAACTTTATTTCCAAATCTGTGGACACAGTAATATAACAGATACAATGGCACAACTCTGAAAGCTAATTCATATTGTTTTCCAGGTTTAGAAGCTATCAACGGCAGTCAAAAGACTGGTTATTTTTTCTTCTATCAAAGCCCTCACAGTATGTGTGATCATGCATATGTTGGCCCATATCTGCCATGACTGCTTGAATGTTGCATGTTAATTATACTTTTGAGTTTTTTTATACATTATAGCTTTTGTAGTGCCTCCATCTCATACAGTGTGGTAATAATGGTCAAGGACTCACCACAAATAAATGTTCAACTTTCCATTTTAAAACAAAGTATAGAAAAAAATTTTACTGTAGTAAAGAATACCTCTAGACATTGTCATATAATCTCAAAAGTTATGATTTTATATTGACAACCTTTTTGCCATGTTGTGACTGAATAAAACTATTCTGTTAATTTGCTGGGCTTTCCCAAATGATGTGTTCTGGTTTTCATTATTGTTTTCTATGATATGATGATGAGCAGAAATCTCTTGTGGATTACATTTACTTTTGGCAATATAATTATCCTCTTCTTTATACAATAATGTAGTTGTTATTATTTTTCAAAAGCAGCCCGATAAAGAGTTACTCTGCTTATTTCCCCAAAACATAGTTACGCTAGACTGTAGACCTCCCTCCTCTTTAGCATTACACTTACTGCATATCTCCCAAAGCTCTGCATTTTTTTCCAGTACCTGATTTCAAGCTAATTTCCTTGTACTTTTTCCCTGTGAAGCTCAAGAAAATCTGAATACTACTGTTATAAGTTATTCTTATTTTATTTTGTTCATTGACAAATTATTCAGACGTCTTGTCTATACCAACTATAAATAGTGTTTCCGTTATGTACTGTAGCTAGATTGATGACATAGTATGCAAAACTGTGGGAATGAAACATTTAATGTGAAAGTTTTGTCTGTCCCTACATAATCAATTCTGGGATTATGGGACATTAAAAGCTCATAAACCTTTATGGACCCTTCTCAACTCTTCATGATTTTCCAGCTCTACCATCTGCAATGTAACAATGGAACAAAGTGTAGCAGTTTGACATTTTCTTTGACTCTCCAAATGTAAGTTTTCACACATCTTTGTAATCTGCTCCTATCTCCAAATTTGCCCTTGCAAATTGCTGATATTGTAGCACTGCAATATGTTTTTCTCAAATTTCCCCTTGTTCAATTCTGCCTCTTTTCTCATCTACTCAGTGTTCCTTTGCACATTTATTTAGGCCCATTGATCACTTTTCATTTTTAAAAAACCCTGCTTTGACATTTTTACTTTATTTTTCATTTTCCCATAGTCTATAGGTTTGATATGCATTGTCTTCTTCCTGTTCTTTGTCTCTCTGTGATGTTGCCAAATTCTTTTTTTCAGTTGTTCTTCATTTTAAATACTGTTGCTGCTACAATCTGTAATTTTCTTTTGGTGTTAATGCATGTTTTTTGGTCTAATGAATCTAATGGTTTATATATATTTGTCTCATCTGTCATTAGTTTTACAATCTGTATTGGTGTCCAGATTTACCTTTTCCTGCATGACTGACATACTTTTCTCTTCTTCTCCTCACACTGCTTTTTTGTGTTAATCTATTGCCTGGCACTTTTTGCTGCTCTAGATTAAGTATGGTTCTGATTTTCCCAACTTCTTGACCTGTGCTCTGACTGTTCTTGCTGTGAGTTTATTTCCCCTTTTATTTTTCCTCATGCTACTTCCTTGACTGTCATCTGTTGCCTTCCTTCCGTGTTTGATTTCACACAGTTATGCTTCTGCCCAGCTTGTTGTGCTCCTCTTCCCAGCCTTGTGTCTTTCTTGCCCTGGACACCTTTGGTGCTCAGCATCAAGTCTGCCCCAGCTCTTCCCATACACATTGTTTTCATCTCAGCTATTGTTTCTTGGATCTGCTGGTTAAATCTGTATAACAGTTTATCCTGCCATCCCAAGTTTTGGCCCCAGATACCATCACAATTTACTGCACCATCCAATTTAGCCAAAGTCCTTAGGCCCAGTATTAGGACTGAGCTGCATTCAATCAGCAATATTGCTGTAACAAGTAGTGGAGTCTGCATTCAGTGCACTGATATCACGCTGCAAAAGGCCACTGCAGATATTTCTGTATAGCAGGTAAAAAAACACAGTGGATCTGTAATTCATCACCATTTTCATGAGTACTATCCAGACTTGTAACATTCTTACATGCTTTTTCAGGTAGTATCTAGCTTACATAAAATTGTAGTTTTTAGAAAGTCTTCATATGATATTGAAGAAGTAGTCCAGTTTTTTGCCAGTAGATTTGCCAGTAGATTTTAAATTAGCAACAAGGTAAGGGCACAATTTAAAATAGTATGTTAACAGTTATAAATCTGTAATTCAACTCTAGAAGGACTTAAAGGGTCCTGGTTCATATCCCACCTACTGCTATGTTACCTTTTGAGGAAGTTGCTTACCCTGAACTGACATAGTAAAAATGACATAGGTATATACAGGATATACAAATGTAGGTGGCTTAACACTGTAACTCCATCTGGAGAAAAGCATCAGCTAAATAAATTGTTAATAATAGTAGTATTGAATTTGTCTAAGTTGATAAGTGATATTAGATTGAAATTAATCAATGGCTGTGATTGGCTGGTACAGTCAATGTTATAGGAAGTTGTTCTTCCATGTTGCCTTGTGCCAAGGATACTTAATTTCCTGTACATAGTTGAAATGAATTTGTGTTCTAAAATTTTCTTAAATGTTCCCAAGAGCATTTATTCTAGATATACTTAGCTGTTGATGTATTTAATGACTGCTTGAATCGATAAGTGGGCAAGGAAGCTGTAAGGAATCACCTAAGAAAGGTTGGCTGCATGCATATGTTCTGTTGTGTCTTTGTTACAACTCTCTTTGTTAGACTTTTGGTAAGATAAGATAAAAAAGGATAACATAATGAACCAAAGATACTGTTTTGCTGAATTATACACCCATTAAGAAGTATATGTCTTCAAAAGACATTCTAGTAATTTTTCATTGTGCAGGACACCATTATGGGGAAGAGGATATTTAGGATTTAGTTCACTGCGTAGCTTTGCCACCAAATCTTTGTATGCAAAATCTTTAGATATATCAGCTGGTATCAATTTCTCTCACGTTATTTTACATTAAGTGTACAAATAGATTGACTGATTAATTATCCAGAGTTAATTGGATTTATTACAGCTACATGCCTGTAGTAAAACCATTGTGTAGCTGTACCTTGCTATTTGAGAACTGGGATTAGCTAGCTATATATTTGTTTTATGCCTATGAAAGGCATACATCACATGAAATTACTCTATATATAATATAGTTTTAAAAATCTGAATATGATTAGTTAGAGAAGCTAATGTGTTTAAGCTTTAAGCTAGCCAATCAGCAAGCATAGGTATAGGGTGTTTAATAAATTTATATAGCTGCATGTAAATGGGATATTAAGATAGCCACATTCACTATACTCCGATTTTAATCTTAACCCTGAAATAAGTGTATTCTCCCATGAGCTCTTCCCTGTCAAATCCCTTCTTCCATGTTGAATATTCAAGTAAGTTCCATCATGGTGGGAGGCATCAACTTCACAGAAGTTAAAAATTTCATTATTAGGAGGTGACCCTTCTGGGTGGCTCAGCTCAGTAGGAAAGAGCAGGCAGTTGACCTTGAACCCTCGAAGTACCAGCCTTAGGAATCCTCTCCTCAGTTTCTGCCTTATTTTTTCATACATTTTAAAAGTATGAAGAGTTGTTATTAATACTGCTTATTGCATGGCACCCTCTATTTTCCCATGTAAGTGTGTCAAAACAACGGGGTGAATACTTATTCTGTCCGTTCTTTTATTTTAAATTAATTTAGTGAAATGTCTGATATATTTCACTTTGACATTATAGAATATTTTGTGCTAATGAGTGGCAAAAATCTTATTTAAATAAATCCGGGTTCCATCCTGTAGCACAATTAATTCTGAAAAAGACAAAGGGGGAGGGGTGAATACTTTTTATAAGCAGTTTCAAAGTCATTTTGAATAAATGTTTTGGAGTCTAAACACCTCATCATGAGTCGGCTTTACATTGGCCATGAAAGTATCAAGATGGAAAGGTTAACTGCTGAATCTCGCTTACCTCACTGCTCAGGTTTGGGCTTCCTTGTGTCTCCTTGTTGCCCTGTGAACCCTTACCTTGGTTTTGTGTTTCTGCAAGTAAACTTGAGTCCGCTAGAGTCTCTTGCCCCGTGTTTGTGAGAGTATGGGTCTTAAGATAAATTTAACAGCAGAAGATTGAAATATAGAAAGACTTTGGCTTTAAAAATGTCAAGAGCGATTCTGATAATTTGGACTTCAGTTTTGAATTAGATTTTCTTTGTCTTCAAAAGTTAAGGCATGAATTTTGCATGCTTGATGTGTGGCATGTTTGAGTAACCTAGCAAACTAGTTGAATGTTGTCCACACATAAACATTTATTGCCCAACCGTAAACTGCATCATAGAGTCCTCTTCCTTCCAATCTGCATCTCAGCCCCATTGACAGGGCATGGATCATGCCATAGCTGTGACAGCACAGCAGACACATCACTTCTTTCAGTCTTACAGGTGAATCTGGCAACTTAAGAATGCATATTCTCATTCAATCAAGAGTTTTTTTTAGAAGACTTCTCTTTGAAAACAAATTTTCAGGAACAAGCGGTTCAAAAAAAAAAAAAAAAAATTACATTTCCTAAATGAGAGAAGCCTGTTTCATATACATCATATTTATTTTGTCCTGAACCAAGTTCCATAATGACATACATACAAAAGTTATAGAAAATGTCCTATTAAACACAGTAAAATTAAAATGCACACATCAAGTATGAGCCTTATTAGAGTGCACCATCAATTTAGATCACCTTAGACCGAAAAAGCTACAGTGATAAAAATGATCATACCATTTACCTGTCTGTCTCTTGAACAGCCCAGTTCTACATAACTTTTCTTGGTAAGCTTTCACTATCAGAACAATCAGAACAATCTGCAGTGAAACAAAAAAAAAAATTGTATCTCAAAAGTATAAAAAATGTACCCATTACAGGACTCAATAACTTTTAAATTTCGAGTTATCTAAAAGTATTAATATGATACATATATAGACATACATTCAGGTGAATTGGTGTCTCTACATTCAGCATAATGTGTGTGTGTGAGAATGAATGAATGTGTGATTGGCCCATTATGGACTGGCTTTCCATTCAGGGTATACTTTGCCCCATACTATGCTTTCAAGATACGATAGGACCACACCAAACTGAGCTTACTTGATGGATGGATGGATGGATGGATGGATGGATGGATGGATGGATGGATGGATGGATGGATGGAATGATTGTGCAGATGAACTAAAAAAAATAACTTAAGCAAAAATATTATTTTGAATAAGGAGAGATGCCAGTCAGTGTTGAGTGTCTCCAAACAATTCAAACCAAGTACATAAAAACGAAACTGCAACAAAGCATCAATACAGAACTATTTTTATTATTGCCATATTACTGATATCGTGACATCTCCCAACATGCCTATGGAGCATATTTATAGGCAGGCAGTATATTGCCACTACCTTTTGCTTTGACACATGGAGCTCTAAAAAGTACTAAAAGAGAATTATTACAAGTTTGCCATAAAATAAGTATGAGCAGGAAATTAGCTATACCATTATTTTTCCTGAAACAAAGCTGTTTTGTAATCAGACTGGAATCTTAAGCCATCAGACACCCTCTTGAGTAAATGTCTGAGTTTTCCTCCAGCTTAGAACATAGAAAATATAATTCTATAAATATAAAACTCAATAATATATTTCTGCCCCAGCATGGGGGGCATGGTGGTGCAGAAGGTTTGTCTTGCTCCCACTCTCTGGTGGGTCTGGGGTTCAAGTGTATACTTTGCAGTCAGTTGCTGTAATCAAATGTTGAGGAAGCAAGATTTAATAAGGATTAATATGTGAACTGGACAGCACATTATTTAATGATGCCTTACATAAGAAGGTGTGACACACCAGGGTTTGTTTGATCAAAGAAAGGGAAAGACCTCATCACTGCTTTCTTTGCTCCTGGTAATTATTTTCATTCAAACAATATATATATATTTCAGTGGTGCAGCAAAATAAAAGTTTGATTACATGGAAACCTATGACTTTTTTATTTCTCTTTATTACACATTAAATTTTGCAGCACTATAGTAAACATGGAAAAATTAACATTTTTGAACAAACTAAGATTGTTAATTTTATAAATTATTACTTATAAATGTTGAGTTTTTGTGTTTAAATTTCATGCACTGTGGTAAAGATTAATGTTTTCATCATGTTCAATTTTAAATGCAGGAGGACCACTGTTTCTGTAATTTCTTTAAACTGATGCTGTACGCTCACTGAAAGTAACAAAAAACAAAATATGACATTAGTATACAGTATGTCTGGCTCAGTGGCAGAAATAGGCAGGAGAACAATTTCAGGATTTTGTTTGCTTTTAGCAAATACATGAAGGAAAGCCCTCTCAGGGATTGAAAGAAAGCTTATTACTATAGATTATTGTTACTATTACCATTCTTCCTGTTGTTATTGTTAATTGTAAAATGTTTATAAAACTTAACACATCTACCTCTATTTTTAGAACATAACTCATCAAAGCAAAGAGAGCCTGTAGCCAATCTTTGACAAGATGTACCAGTCAAAGGTCCAGGGCATTTTGTGTCAGTTTTACCTTGTCTTTGAATATAATCACATTTTCTATGGTATACTGGGA